>NW_008238959.1:919717-956582 GCF_000691975.1 Corvus brachyrhynchos
CAGCAGGATGCCTTTAAATCAGCAGGTATGCTCTGTTAACAGAGATTTGCAAAACAATTACACTTTTAAATAACTCTACTCTCATTTAATAAACATTAAATATAATCTCAATAATTTTAATCAGGGCTGAATGAATATTATTGAAAATATCCCCTTTCATTTGAGAATACTAACACCTACTCTTCCATCCAGTGATTTCATACCCTGAGATGATGCTACACATGGCTTTCTGAACTCAAGGATGGGAATGACTTTCTACCTCTCAGCTCAGAAAGAGTGAAAGGGAAAGTACCAGGGAAATATATAATAGCTTTATTTTCAATTTAAAAGAAGAAGGCAAAAAAAAAAAAAAAGTGTATCCTGGTAATTAACTTATAGTATTTAATAAAAAAAAACTAGATTGGAAAAAAAGGAGTAAAATAAGAACTTCCCACTTGAACAAGAAAGCCACTGCTATATAAGAATATGGAACTCATATTTTCAGTTTTCTGTTTCTACAACAGGTGCTAAGTTCTGCTCTCTTTTTTCTGTGCAATGAGGTATTGTTCACTTTGGTGACTTTCTTATGTGAAGGAAAGAAAGGAGAATTCAACAATTCCCATCATTGTCTCTGGAGATGTTCAGCTCATGCCATGCATGGGTAACACAGTCTCTGTTGGAACAATGGTTATCTATGCTAAAAATGTTATCTCGTGGAATCTTGTTCCACTGCTTTAGTACATAGAGGCTTTCATTCACCTTTACAATAAGCCTTTGACTGCTGTCATACAGCACTAGGATTTTTTGACAAAACATTCAGAAACAAGAAAATCCCTCTTCCTTCTTCAACCTGGCATTCCTAACTTCCTTGTTGACTTTCAGTATGGTAGAAAACCTACTGATATTATTTTCCCCTCATTTTAGGAGGTGGACCTCTGGAATATCCACACAACTGCAAATGGAGCATGCCTGTGCCCCTTGAACTTTTGAACAGCACCAGAGTAATCCCTGGTATCACAGAATCACAGAATCACCAGGTTGGAAGAGACCTCCAAGATCACCAAGTCCAACCCATGCCCTAACACCACCTCAACTAAACCATGGCACTGAGTGCCACTTCCAATCCTTTTTTAAACACATCCAGGGATGGTGACTCCACCACCTCCCCGGGCAGACGATTCCAGTACTTTATCACTCTTTCAGTAAAAAACTTTTTCCTAACCTTCTGGAGGCATCTCTCCTGCAGCCTCTGGATAGCAGTGGGAGAAGCTTTTCATTTCACTATTTTCACAAAGCATTTCAGGCTGCTGTCCTGACACGTCTGAGTGAAGCAGGAGGAGGCCTCTTGCCAGACAGCCACCCCATGGTATGCAGCCGCCTGCCGCTCCCTGCTCCGAGGCCACAATTACACAGCCGGGTGGCAACTGCTGCCAGTGGTGTGCATGACTCCCAGAGCACAGAGACCAGGGTGAGGGCAAGCAAGGAGAACCAGGCCATCACTGAGCTCTGCTGTAAATTCATATGAATAAGGAAAAGGAGGAAAAAAAGAAAACAAGAAGAAAAAAGAAAAAAAGGAAGAAAGAGAAAAAAGAAGAAAGAGAAAAGAAAAAAGGAATTTATTAAGAATCCATGTGTCTTAAGAGTCTTTTTAAAATAAAAATCCCATTCAAATAAACAGGGAGCCACCTAACTAGCTAATCTCAGGGGCTCAGAGCTGGTCACCAGCTGAAGCTAATTAGCTGAAGCTAATCACCATATTTCAAGTATGAGTAGTAGCGACTATGTCTGTACTATTCCCACAATCCTTATTTTCTCAAAATCAGCATTATTTCTCTTTCTGTCCTCTGTCTCTCAGTATTATTTTCCAGTATAATGACTGCTGTCACTGATCAAAGTTACAGTAAAAAATAAGCTAACTCACATATAATTTATGACCTTTAGATGTTAAATGAAGAGAAGTTACATGACACTACACTGTGATAGCAGGTAGTGCTTTCTCTCTCCTGGAGAGAAAGAAAACTCAAAGCTTTGCTACATTTGTTACAGCAATGTACAGCATCATCTGTTATTACTGTGTAGCTCCATGGCCAAAAAGTAACCTGAGGAGGGTTCATACCACACACTTCACATGAAATATAAGCACAAGTCTAGGTAATGTCCACCCTTCCACTTCATGAAGAGCAGAAATTCTGGGATTCATAAAGGCTCTTGAGCTTTGCTAGTGAGCCGAGAGCCCAAAGCAAATGGCATTCCCAGGAAAAACCCACAACACAGGACAGGCAGTCTGGCTTGCTGCTGTTTCCTACCAGCAAGAGGAAACAGAGCCATGGCAGAGCCATGGTGGTTCAGGTATGAGACTGTGGTTCAGGTATGCCATACAACAGTGACCTAGAAAGAGCAGCGTGAAGGCCTGTCACAGGAAGGAAAGAGGGGATTTAATAAGTTTGGGGAGGAGAAGAAAGGGATTCTTCAAGGCAGAACAGATCAGGGTCCACCTATCATCAATCTACCAAAACTACAGCCAGATCCTGGGATCAGCTCTGTCATACTTCAGGGCCACTGGCCATTGTTACATTATCAGTATGTGACAATACAATGCAAGGTCATGAACAACACACTGCACCTGAGTGGCCTCATCTTAATGTAAATAATTGCATTTATCTGACTTTTTTTGGCCGTGGTGCTCATATTTCAAGTCCATCACCCACTGTGTCAAGTATGAACAACATTTTAAAACAGTTCATCAAAAAAATCAACAGTCCAGTGCAGATATTCTTTTATGTACCTTTCCACAAACTATGACATATATGTCAGCTGGGTTACTTTGCAGATCTCTGCTATTTGGCTTATTTTAATCCTTGCTCCACAAGGTACTCATAACTTCATAGTTGGTTTTCCCAGTTTAGTGAGGGAAAACTGCAAGAGCTTCTCTTCCGTGTTTTGAACAAGGGATGTTTTCTGTTTAACTTGGGATTTCCCAAGAGCAGTCAGCACTGCTTCTGCAGAGATCTGCTGCACCTAAAGGCAAGGTGGTCGCCTTATTGGACACAAAGCTGTATTTTCCCTTTGAGGTGTCTTTTCCTTCAAAGAACTCAGAGGACAAATTGTAACATTCTTAGCATCCAGTGCCAAGACTATTGATTTTCTTACAGCTAACCAATAAACTAACCAAACTATTATATAATTTTTGACTGTACAGATCTAAAGACATGACCCAAACTGATGGATTTAAAGTAGTTCATGGATAGCCATCAACTAAGCTGAGCAGTGATTATGAATAATGGATCCTACCCCCCATCAGTAGCTGAACTGAAATACGTTCACCTAAACCACTTTTGCATTCTAGAAAGGAATTGCAAAGGAAACATTGTTAAGGTTACTATAATTAAGTTCCCTTTCAACATATCTAAAATATACTAGGCAGGCAATCTTGGGTTACTTAACTGGTACCACCAGTTCAGACTATCACCTATTCTGTGGTTTTGCATGCATATCCCACATCCCTCCAAAGCTTTGAATCCATTACTAGTTATTATTTTGGAGGAATGTGATACATAAATTTAAACATGTCAGACACAGCATTCAACACTTCTAATGGTCTATTACCCTCATATTATTGAAGTCCCTGAGGAACTTTGGCAGATGTCATTCAATCATCAAGCTATCATTACTATGTTCTAGCTTTAATCTAAAGTGCCTAAGAGCTTCATGCTTCTTAATTCATTTTCTATCTCTCTTAAGGAAAAAAAAAAGGGGTGGGGAGAATGGATGGAAATAGTTCACCTTAAGTGGCCTAGAGTTCGTCATATTTGGGGAACACATTTTCATTTTCCAAACTAGATCACTTTTTCTTGTTTTAGTTACAAATCTATTTCCTCTAAAGTTCTAGTGATATCTCAGTAATTTAGTTAGTATTCATCTAGAATATGTTATGACAAAAAAAAAAATACTATGGCAACACAAACAATTTCAAAAAGCAGGAGTTGTTGATCCAAATCTTCCCAATATATAAAAAGAAGTGAAAAGTTAACAGTTTGTGCACAAACATGTTATTACTTAGGGCTCTGTCTTGCTGTGCTGCCTATTTATCTCATTTTCTGATGACCTCTCCCAGGAAATTCAGAGGCATAAAATTATTAAGTAACAGTACCGCTTTATGAATACCTCACTGTTTGGGTACTTTGCTGCCTCTGTTGAAGACAAGATTGAGACTGTTTGCTGTAGGCAGTAATACCTCAAGCAGTGATTCAGGACGTCTGTTTCCCAGAGTTCTAAATTAATCTGGGCCACCGCGGATGTGTATGAGCCCAGTTGCAATTCTGTGGGCTGGAACCCATCCAATCCACAATGAAACTCCATTTCAAGACAGGTAAATGCCTAAACACAGAGACCCTATGGCTTATACACAGCATGGGCAAAAGCTGCCCAACTTGAAACCAGCACATAGCAGGTGCTGGCTGTGGCCACAAGAGATGATAGCCAGATTTTGTACAACAGCTGAACAGTTACAACATACATTAGAAGACATGGGAAACCTGGGTCCAGTTCCCTTTGTTTCCCAGTCAACCTTGTGGTGGGCAGCATTTTTTTCATATCTAATGTATACCATTTTTTTCTGCAATTTAGGCTTTTATTTTTTGTCCCATTCAATCAATACAGAGAATAGGCCACTCACTCCCCCCTTGTAGCGTCCTTCTATTGAAAGTCTTATCATGCCTCCTCTCTGTACTAAACATACCACCAACCACATCTTTCTTTAAAACCTATGTTTTCTAAAATTCTAATTGGTTTTGTTGCTTTTCCCTGGGTCAAAACCTTCTGCAATGTGGTGTGCAAAACCAGACACCCTCCTGTTGTTGCAAAACCAGACACCATCCTGCGCCTTGCCAGCACCGAGTTAGAAGAAACACTTTGTGTTTTAGACACAATGTTCCTGCTCATCAGTTTCAGTAGGATACCTGCTTTTCCACAATACCCTGACAACACTGACAAGTTTTAGATGGCGATTCCCTTATGATCTCTCTAAACTACTTTGTGGAAAATGGCTTTGTATCTCTTGTTTTTCATCCCATATGGCAGATTTGGAATCTCCTCCTTAAGTGCAGTATTCTATGTGTGTTCTCATTGAGTCATACCCTATTCATGTCAGACTATTTCTCCAACAGTCAAGATCACTTTGAACTCTGAGCCTTTCCTCCCACCTTGCTATCAGGTGGCTTTCTGTCCTTGAATGTTAAGATAATCTCATCTAATGCTCTTCAGATTCAACAACTATGCTGCCTGTCCCATCACTCTGAAAATACTGGAGAGACCTTTGTAAAGCCCCATTTGAAACTTGTTTGTAGGTTGATACTCTACACAAAGGCAGAGTAATTGCTCAAATACTTCTTTGTATAGATCTATTTTAAGATAATACAAGTTCTTCAGTAAATCCTCTTCCAACCTACACCCTACCCTAATCACAAATGAGTCAGGATACCACTTAGTCAATAAAAAAACCAGATTCTAGCCAAGAGACAGGATTTATTTTCTCTGGATGGAGAACATTCCTATGAAGGGTAGAAAGCTAAGTCAACAAAATAGTACAAAGGCCCAGCTCTTGCCCACAACTATCCTTTTTATGCAGACAATTGACACCAGGGTGTGATTCTTGGGAACGGCCTGCTGGATGTGGCTCCCAGCCCAGCCCAAGGAGGTACAGGCACTGTTCATGCACCCCATCTTCCAGAGCAGCACACCAACAGGCTTCACAGATCCTCTCTTGCCACCATCACTTCCTTTCAAACAACTGTCTCTCTTTGCTCTCATAACAGGTATATCCTGCCTGCTATACACGCTTCTAAGAAAATGAGAAAATAATGTGTTGAGTGTGGAAGATCTCTTCCCATTCCCATGGCAGATAATGACAGGGTTCACCTGACAGAGAAGTTCACAGGGCCCTGTAAAGTTAGCTTTCATTTTAAAATTGCAATCCAAAGGGAAATAATAACACTGATTGTGTGTTAAAGACCAGCTTGAACTCTACCTGCAGCAACTGGAAAGGGTACATTGCAAAGGAAAAAGAGGAAAATCCAAACACAAGCTGCTTTCTAGCAGCAAAATGTCACAAGAATCCTTGGGGTTTTACAGTTTCCAGTACTCTTTATAATTATTTAATTAATTGGAAATTAGAGGTAATGGAGACCTGTTGTTTGACTTATTGAAAGTCATAGAAAAGAAATGAAAAGAGTGAGTTGGATTTTTTTTCCTTGGGTTGATCAGTCTGAGGCAGGGTCTTTTAAGGTTGCTTCCGACATCCAGCCCCTTTCAAATTTGGTGTGTGTGGGGTGTGTGTGTGTGTGTGTGTGTTTGAGTTAAAGTACTGAATTTCTATTTTCAAACCAATTAGAATGTATTATAGTATTAGATTGTTGGGAGATGAGGCCTCTCTGGGGCCATAGAGAATTTATGCACACAGATTGTCATTTTACCCTGAAGGAAAATACTTTACATTTAACTACAACACCTCCCATGTGTCCCTTCACATGTCACCTTACCTTAGTCTGCTTTCACACCACAGGTTCTTTAGGATGAAGACATTATTTATTTTTGCCTTGTATGGTGCCAAATATGTTGCTGGTACTTAAAATAAATAGCAGTAATACAGGCTCATTATCATGCAATTTAAGCCCTGGCAATCTATACTTGATCCAGGAAAGCCAGTTTTTTTTCCTGACACTATCTGTGCTATCTGGGGAGGGATTGTGCTAATACCTTCCATGTGTGTGAAAACAGCCCTTGCTAAGAAGGTTTTCATGCTGGCTCTGAATCTGATTTCACATACCCTGTTTCACACTGATGTAACTGTTTTCTTCAGTACAGTCGCACTTCATACAGAACCTTCTCCCAGTGACCCTCCATGAGCCAGAGGGGAGATATGAACCATTGTTTCTTGAGCCAATGTGAACAAAACCTATGTGACTTTATTTTAAATATTTTTTTAATAATAGATGCTGCAGTTTTGTGATTACTTTCCAAACACCAGCTTCATATTTCCCCTGGTGCCTGAAGAAATTTGTGATTTTCTATTATTCTGTTTCCTACCCAGTACATTAGCAATTTAGGCAAATTTTGCCTTAGTTGTAATTAATTTAAACAACTGGAAATGGGTCTGTGCTGTGTGGATTGTGCTGGAGCACAAACAAGTTTGCAAGAAAACAGGCTTTACAGTACTTTCTGTGCCCTGCAGCCACAGACTCCTGAGACAGGAAATCACAGCATTAACCTGATGATCAAGCTACAGACAGCAGCATCTATGTGCCACAGACTTCTGGTATTCTAAGTAAAAGGCAAAGGCAATGAAAACAGATTAAAACACAAAAATCTGGCAAGCCAGAAGAAATTTGTCTCATGCCTCTCCGTCTATATGCACATGTAGAGCCATATACAGACAGAAGTAGCCTCTTCTGTCTATATAAACTAATAGGATGATAAAGACACAAACAGGTTTCCAACTTCTCACAGAAAAAAAAATGCATTCTGAAATGATTCATATTACCTTGTGGCATGGCAACATATTATTTAATAGCAGTATAAAGTGATACATGCTCTGAAGGGGCTACGCTCACAAGAGAAGCTTCTTTTGGAGTCAGTTGCCTGCATTACATCACTCGTGGCCACATGTGAATGTTATTTGTGTATGTACTCTGAAACAAAATAAGGGGGAATAGACAAAGAGAGATTCCTCCCACACCCTGCATGCCAGAATCTCGTTTCCTACCCTCAGCTGGTGCTCAAGAGTCTGACTCCAGCAATAACAGTCCCCCACTGAGATTAAAGCACTGGCAAACACAGCTTATCTTGGTTAATGTATACTTAAGTTTTGTGTGTATTATACATACATATATTTACATATATAGACACACACACATATGTATATATTTATATCTCTCTCTCCCTCTACTGATACACATATTGTGTTTATACACATCCATAAATATGATATATAGGACATCTTTTGCAGAGACGAAATAGTCCCCGGGTGGAAAAACACTCGTAGATGTGAGCCCAAGCAGAGATGGTATTTCACTTCAGCAGCTGCCCCCTGCTCCTCTGCACCTCAATGGACACAACCACTCAGAGACCTCTGTCTCCTTTCCCCAGGGAATGCTGGGCTCCACTCCTGCTGCAGAGGTGTGGCTCAGACCTGGCCAGTCACCAGTAGTGTTGTTCTCCCACCTCATATGAACTGCATCAAAATTGTCATAAAGCCCAAAGGCTCAGAGACCTATGACAACCAAAGCACCAGACCATGTTTTTGTGGCATCATTGAGCAAATGTGCCTGAAGTAAGCAGCACAGACCCTGAAGAGGCTGCTTACTGACTAGTTTGTTCAGCATTTCTTGAGGCATTGCAGCATTTACCAGATTTCCCCATGGGGACAGTCATATTGGTAAATGCGGTTCACTTGATGATCCTCTCTAAGTTTAAATTAGTCTGGGCAGACACACTTAGCAAGGGAAAAGATGAGAGAAAGTGATCCAGATTTTGTGGACCATAAACAAACACTCTTGTGGACTGTGACCAGGAGAAGATTTACTGGGACATAAACAGCGCTTACTTACTCCAGGGTAAAACAACAATAATGTCTCTGAAATAAAGCATAAAACATCTTGGCTAGCAAATGATAGCTCATTAGGAGTGTAAAAATACAGGCATATATGACTATACACATATAGTTGCCAGAAATTAAGGGTTTGTACTTCAGATTTATGTGACATCTCTTCATTATCAGAGTAAATTAATTTACCCTGAAAACTAAATGGATCTGTAAAATGCATGTATGCTGGTGCTTAGAAGATACAAACAAGCCTGCAGGAACCTTCATACAAGGGAAATGCTAAAACTGCCAATATTTACTATTGCATCATTTGGGAAAAAAAAAAAAGGTAAGGACGGGATGTCCATAAATAAAAGCTGTTATTTTAAATCTACTGAGAAACTTAGGTATAAATAAATACCAGTGAGTCAGAAAGTGAGAGGGAAATAGGTGGAGTTTGATCATGCCCTGTTTTAGGTGGATACAAATGAGATGGAAGAAGGGAATTAAAGCCTTTGAGTGCCTGAAATTCCAAGACCAGGATTCAGACCTGTAAAGCACTAAGCCAAAGAAACTACGCTAGCGTATCTGCTGGAAAGAAACAGCAAACAGCAAAAGTACCTCTATGCTAGGATCAGCAAAGGTGGAAAAGTTGTGAAGGACACACACCAAAAAGGAAATACAGTGGATAGGTATAGATAAAAGAAAAAAGAGATTAAGGCAAACAATTGCTCTTTAACATCAACAAATGAAAACAAGTCTATGAAAAGCTGGGGTTCCTCTGACTTTGCAATACCAAATGCAACTAGAATTCCTTGGGGGTAAATATCTGCACATGAAGCACTGCTATCAAAAATAGCAAAAAATTTTGGCAGGTGAAATACCTCCATAATACCATACATATATATGTGCATAATATATTTTGGAAAGAAGCAGCCACCTAGTCTGAGAACATTTAACATGAATAGCATCAGATGCACTTGTACAGAACAAGAAAAGAAAAGGAGGGGGAACCTCGGGCTCAAGTCTGCCACTCTCTTCTTAGCAGATAGTCACTCTGCTCCCACCTTCTTCAGATGTTTCCCTAAACTCAGACAGTAAGTGAAATATCATTTTACTCAACCAACCATTTCATCCTGGCAACAGTATGTACACTTCAATGGATATGTCTTGGCTTAAGCACACCAAAGTCCACTGCTTAGAATGCATCTTTGGAATGAAACTTATGTTTCCACCGTAGTCCTCACCACTCACCAAAGTTACTGATTCCAAAAACTTTTTCAACAGAATTTATATATCTAAGATCTTGTTTTCTGTGGTGGACTTAATAGTATTAGGCTAATGGTTGGACTGGAGGATCTTAAGGGTCCTTTCCAACCTAAATTATTCTATGATTCTACTTATTTGGGACATTCAGGAGAGATTTTCTGAGGGTGCCATCTGAGCAGCTCCTTAACTGATATGACTTTCTACGATAAGCACCAGCAGAGATGTCTTCCCCTCATTCACTGGCTGGATTTGTTTTCTTCCACCTTGCCATAAAACAGATTTTCTCCATTAGTCTGCAAAGGTGAACAGCTATTGCAAAATTTTGCAATTCACAGTTTTTCAGTGTGCTCATGATACCACCTCAAAACGGCTGGGAAATGCTGATGGAAAAAGGGATCCCTTACCTGTAAGTCTCAGTTCTAGTCAACCTTGCTGCTTACAAGCCCTACAATTTTTCCATCCTTTAGGATGTCCACAACCTACAGTTTATGAAGTCATCTCTTTACACAGTTTTTTCACAGGGTTTCTTTAAGGTTCTGGTTCTTCAAGTGATAAAGTGAAGATTCTAAGAAAGGCCACATTGCATTGGAAATCACAGCAAAGACGTGAAAGAGATGAATGACTTACATACACGGAAACTGAATGGCAAGCATGGCACTCAGAAGCAGATGTGCTTGGTTGCACTTTCTGAATGCAGGTGGTGTGTTAAACACAGCCAGCCCTCACAGTCAGAGCTCCCTGCTGCAGTCAGATCTGAATTTACCAGCACAGTGCAGTTGAAGTAAAGCAGAGCCTTAATTTTCTTTCTTGAACTTTGTGTTGCCTCTTGAACAGCACTTCACTTCAGGCTGAAAATGCATTCTATAAACTGGAAATCTGAGCCTATTAGCACATTTAAAGAAATAATTGGATTAAAGCAGCAGGGGCCAGCAGGGACGGAAATTATCTCTCCTTTAAATACATCTGAGTGACAAAAGTAAAATGTGTGAAAAACATTTAATGCTGCTCCTTCAGTGCAGCCTAGCCATATGAAAGGCAACTTTCAAATTTGCAATGGGCTTTGTGCCACCAGAGATATGATAGAAGGGAGTGGGAGGGAGAAATGAAGCTTAGCTAACTAATGAGTTGGGACTATCCGCTGTTTTTGGCTGCAGAGCTGTTGCTCGGTTAAATATAGCAGTTATTCTCCTGGCAGTGCAGAGATGAACACCTCATGAAATGAATTAGTGACATTCCTCTGGTTTGATTTCTCATGATCTGTAAAATTTTAAAACTGATCCTAATTCCCAGATCTTAGTTTCTGTGCCAGATTCACCAGACAGGAAAATATTAATCCGCTGGGATTTTTCAAGGAATTTTCTACATCTAGAAATGCTGAGAACATGTTCCTCCAAAATCAAGTAACAGCTATGCTGCTCTCCTCCTTGCTTTCAAAATTACTTTTAACTTCTGCAAGAATACAATGCCTGTACCACTCAGAATCCAGTGATTTTTGAAAGAGAGAAGAGGAGGTAAAGCTATTTCACTTTTTTCCATGAACCCAGTTCTTCTTGGTACTCAATCTAGCATTGGAAAAGCATTGCCTTCACAGAGTAGGGCCACTGCAATTTCATAAAGATCCCATCTGAGTCCTGCCTGGGACTTTGTGTCACTGCTTTGACTGCCACTTCCCTGGGCCTGCTTTGCACCAGGGAGAAATTAAAACACATAGTGGGAGGGTGGAGCTCAGCACGTGTCTCTGCAGGCCAGGACTTCAAGACAAGTACTCACAGGACATGAAGGACAAGGTGGAGGCAACACAAACTACTGAATAACAGGGGGACAGACTGAGCTCTCACTTCTGTGCTCAGAATCTGTATCAGAAAGCATGAAAAGCAAATGTCTGTGACTGTAGCTGTGGCAATCTCCCTTAACCCATGGCTACTTTGGATCCCAAATACACTAGTTTGATTTTCCTACATCATACAAAAAGAAAAAAAATATAAATCATTATAAATGTGGAAGAAATTGATGTCTGAATTGCAAGGTCAGAACATCCAATACAACCAAGTGACATTTGTGCAACTGGGAGGAGGCATAAAGCGTTTAATGACAAGGTTCACAAAGCTTGCTCAGTCTGCGGATATTTTCCAGGAAGAGAAGATCTGAAAGGGTTGTGTCAACAAAACTGTCCCAAATCCTTATGCCTGCCTTTAAAACTGCATTGAAAAACAAGTCAAAGAAGGTACAGCTATTAATAACAGTTAAAGATCATCAGATCTTTTCAAACTGTGATTCTTACCTTGCTTATTTATACATAAGGTGATACGTAAATGCTGATGTCCATGAAATGTTGAGAATTGATGCAGAGCAGTAGCCAAGCTGGCTTTTGAGTTAAATATGCCCATCTGAAAATAATACACAGAACTAGCTAAAGGTTAATACTGATAACAACATTTTGCCTCCTCAAGGCAGACATGATGTTATAAATGTAAAATTTCCAAGTTTTGTGGGGCGTGGGGGATTCCTTAAAACTGACGCATCCCTTCCCTTGGGCATTGTCAAATCTCAAACTGAACTGGGAAGCTAACACTTCTCTTCCTACACTAGACAGACTCAAAAGAGAGAAAACTCTGCTGGAAACATCTATGTTAAGTTCTGCCAAGAAAGCGTGTTTTCTCAAAAAGAGGTGACTCTCTCTACTTGCTTTGTCTCAGACATGTAAACAAATTATTAACTCAACTATTTCACATTTTGGACATAGCACTAATCACAATTTGATAATGAAACTCCCTTCCACTTTGGAGCTTACAGCTTGAGGAGC
Organism: Corvus brachyrhynchos; assembly: GCF_000691975.1. Classification (NCBI taxonomy): domain Eukaryota; kingdom Metazoa; phylum Chordata; class Aves; order Passeriformes; family Corvidae; genus Corvus; species Corvus brachyrhynchos. Next base: position 932,347 of record NW_008238959.1, read on the forward strand.
CCCATGAAATGCATAATAAAATACTTGAGAACCCATTGAGGGAATTCAGCACAACAAATACCTGGAGGAAAGATTATAATCTATTTCCTTTCCACAGAGTCAACAAGACTAAAGACTGCCCACTTGATTGTGTCCCTTTCCTCAGGGCGAGTCAGAGATGCAAGTCAAAGTTACTTTCTTGACAGAAAACACAGGAAGAAAGAAAAAAAAAAAAGCAAAAAAAGCCTGAATTTGCAGTCTGGATGGGTCATCTGGTGGCAGATGTGGTAGACTGGTGGTACATGGCATTTCTTGCTGTCTGGCTTTGCATGTGTTCAGCCTAAGTGCCTGGAGCCTGGACCTTTTTCTGAGCAAGCCAAATTACCCTTAACCACATAACCACACCACCCCATCTGTGACCTCTCCTCCTGGATCTGGAAGGACCCACCCTCTCGGTGAAAGACAGTTAATTGCATCTCCATGATAATTTAGCCCAAAGACTTCTAGTTAGTAGAGGCTATCAATTGTGTTGAAGTATGACTTCTGCTTTTTGTGTTCCAGATTACTATCCACCAAGGATTTCCTAAAGCTGTTGGACTTTAGCCCACATATGCAAAGACAATCTGAAGTGTTAAATGAGATGCTGAGTTGTAGCTCTTGTTATGGCCAATGCAGATTTCCACTGAGGAAACCACCTCCTTTCTTAATTGCAGGGAAGTGTTTCACTTGCTCATTTTACAGCCAGTGTTTGCATCGCACACGGAGATAGCTGTGAAGTGTAAAGTGAGAATTAAAAAGTTTCCAAGATTGCAAAGAGCACAGTAACTTAATAAAAACTTGTTTAGGAAGCCAAGCATAATGTGTGTTATATTACACCAATCCTAGATCGAGAGCTTAGGACTGAAAACACAGAGAGAATTTAAAGTCACAAAAAGCTTCTGAAGTTGAAAATCTTGCTGAAACAACAATTATTGTTTTGTTTTTCCAAAGAAAAACTTTTATTTTGAAACTTTTATTTTGGAGAACTATTAACCCTTTCACCTCAAAATGCAAGTAACTTAGACACTAAAAATCTTCAGTTTAATCCTAAAGTGTTCAATGCCTCTTCTGCTTGTCTGCACGGATGTCACATTTCTCCAGCCTATGGTCAGAGCTGTCACTGAATGCATGCAAAATTTTGTACTTGTACTACTTTGTGTCAGCTAAGTAAAACTTGTTATTCTCAGCTCATAGCACCCCCAATTAAAAGAACAGCATTTTATCTGAAGGTAACTGAATATGGAAATCAACAGAAAACACCACTTAGTTGCCACCTCAGCCACTATTGAAGACAATTATGCTTGGGCAAGGTTAGTTGCAGTAAATATACTGCTTTTCTTTATCATGTCAACAATGCCTGTCAGTCAGTGTTAGCTGATTTGGAAAATTGAGGTCACTTCTGAGATGCTTATATTAAGAACCTTTGAATTGGGTATGACTGGTGAAATAAAATACTTGTTTTCCAAAGGATGAACATTTACAGCTGAAGTAAGCCTTCCCTCAGTGTCTCTGTCTTTCCACTGCTCCTGGCTGCAGAGGTGTATTTATACCACAGCGCTGCTGAACTGCAGACCTTTTCATAGAGATCCAGCTTTGCTGGCAAGAATTTCAAGCCTATGGGCCAAGACACTGGCCATCCCTTCCTTCCTCTGTGAGTAACCCTGGAGGGGATGTCTCACTTACAAATTCTACCCTGAAGCAGGACTTCAGATCCCAGGGAACTGCCTGCAGTGTCCCTCTAAGCCTCTATCTAATAGCAGTGTGATTACTGTCAGTTATTAATGTGGGACTGAGTTTGGGAGTGAATTAAGCATGCTATCACTGTTTTTTTTTTCTTCAAAGCTGACTTTCTTAATGATCATATGTTGCAGTGGGGATCCTGCAACACGCATATATCAAACCAGGAGTCCCGTGGAAAGGAAATATATATGGACAGACAGATTCTTGCTAGATGTTTCAGAGATGTTTATTTCTCCAGCCGCATGGCCGGGGCTGTGCTCAGGAACTGTTCCAGTCACGGGACCAAGGGTCCTTCTGCCCGCGCAGGGAACACAAACCAACCAATGGGAACGAGGCTGAGCAGGGGCAGGGAAACCCCGTGTCTGTGCCCTCAGGGCCCCTCTCCCAGGGCTACACGGCAGGGGAGGGACCCCAACACCTCACCCGTTTTATTTTAATAAAAGGAGAATGAAAACAACTGGATAAACATAACAAGAACAGTTTCAAAACAAAACAAGCCACCCTCCTGAGTCTTTAAATGTCCAATCAGATTCTGTGGAACATCTTAGGGCTGACAGAAGGGAGACAGGACTCTCTGAGCATGCTTTGTGGGGAAACTGAGGCAGGAGAGGGTTTAACTTCTTCCCTCCCCCTTTTCATCCCCCACTCGGCATTGGAAAGGGATTTTTGGGGAAACAATTGGCAAAAGCATGGTTTTGTGAGGGAAACCATGGGTGAAAAAACGGATTAGGAATACACTGGGGGTAATAGGACATAGGGTAAAAGGGAAAGGTGGGATTAGGAAAGGGAGACTGTAGGGGGGACTTACAATGGAGATATTGTCTAACATGACTACGATTTTTTGCATATATACTGCCTTTTACAGAAACACCATCAGGCCCAGTGACCTGCGACGCTTGTAACCCTTTTCTACCTCGTATAATTTTGAATTCCACGACTTCTCCATCTCCCAAGCTTGGGATGCATTTTTCAGGGTTATTCTTTTTAATAGCAGTTCTATGCACGAATATATCTTGCTGGTTGTCACACCTTGTTATAAAACCGCTGAGCAGGGGCAGGGGAGCCCCGTGTCTGTGCCCTCAGGGCCCCTCTCCCAGGGCTACACGGCAGGGGGGGGACCTTAATGATCATAGCAAGTAAGTGAAAGCATCTGAGTGGCAATGGAGCTGCAGTACAAGGCCTTCTAATTACAGCATTTCATCAAAGAAAAAGCAGAAGGAAAGAGGCAAAGGTTTCCAAACTGTCAGGACAGAGTGTTTGTGTGTATATGTGTGCATGTGTGTTTCTTTAAATTACCAAAACAAAAGAAAATAATTGTAACTGCAATTCCCATTCTTACACTGCCCAGGCTTAGGGCAGGATCACCATTCCCTCCCTTTGCAGTCATCCCATCAAAAACCCTCACTGAGAGGCATAAAGCATTTTATTGAATGCATGCACTCCCCAGGAAGTAGGATCCCTTTTGTGAAAACACACCATGCAAATGAGACCTGGGCTCCACTGAAGGCTGCTGTGGTCAGGATTTCAACCTCCACCCGACTGATCATTTCCATACTTTACCTCTTCGGCCACTGTATGCTGCAAGATGGTCTACAACAGGCACCAGCACCACAGTACATTAAAATTAATTTCACCCAAAGAATGAATGGCTCCATTTGTAGTGTATGTCAAATGTTAAGAGATCTGTTTCACAGCCCACAACTTACAACCACTTCAATTCAATGTGATCCTAAGAGGATCTATGCAGTTTGTAAGGCTACCTTCTCATTCTCCACTAACAACAGTTCCTAAGGTTCTCATTTCACTAACCTTTTAGTGTGCTGCTTTGGCAGACAATTACAAGCAGGAAGGGTGGGATGTACTTAATCTGAAGATCCCCAAGTCCAAATACCCTTGTAGCCAGAATATTTGTTCTAACTAATACCATCATCAAATATTCTCAAGATCTGCTCTTCTACAACACAGGTATAAAGTACTTTGCTATTTTTGAGCATAACACCAAGGAAGCCAGGCAGGAAGCTCAGTAATAGCAATTATGATATCTTCACCACTCAGGAATATCTGTTGTCATTTGTAATTTCTACTGCTGAAGCCATCACTACTTAGCATCTTTTTCTAATGTTCCACTCATTAGCCAACACCCATAAATAGAGGTATTTATTTTTAATAGTGCTCCCTGGTAAAATTCCCTTATAAAATTCTGCAGTTTTCTACACTAACAGTCCCTAGTGCTTTGTTTTACAGAAGTGTTAGGATAGTGCTCTGGGCAATTACTCAATAGTATTGGAGTACAAGAGCTGTTAACCTATGGCTCTGGATCAGCAAAGCTATAAATATACCCTAACACGTTATTTAATTAAAAGAATGGTAAACTTCCAAACATCTGTGTTTCTTCAGATAACCTTCTACAAATGCATCCAAACTGGGACTTTAATGAAAACATCTATCAGGAGTAAAGAACCAAATAGAAATATTCACAACTGTTCCTAATTCTGTCAGGGGAAAAAAAGTTTCCTTCAATAAAAAGAACAAAAAATTGTTTTTCTTTCTATGTAGTAAACAGCAGGTTTTCTGTAGGTGCTTTCAGTCTACTCTGAAGCTGTGTGAAATACCTTGTCAAACAAATCTGAGAAAGTACCAATTTGGCTGTGAAGTTCTGTCATTTTCTGTTATGTAATCTTGTCCCTGGCTAAGCACAAGAAACTGTACAAGATACAGACTTTGCAGCTCTTAAGAGAGTGTAAGAAACACTTTCCAAAAGGCACTGTTTGAGTTCTCATGAACCCCTTTTTCCCTTTTTTATGGCTCCTCAGCAACTCAACTGGTTGCAGACTGTAGAGCCGTCCCTCCAGCTGGTGTTTGCCTCATGACAGAGTTGCACATGGATTACAACTCCCAGCCGTCACTGAGCACTGTTTAAATGGGATTTAAACAGAGAAGAAAGAGAGAGAAAGCACATGTATACGCACGACACGTGCATTTCATCAAGAATGAACACCAAATCAAGTTCTGTTTCACTTACCAATATCTGGGAAAAAAAACCTGACAACAACCTACACCAAGAAGCTGGACTCTTTCCATTCTTTTCGCCAGTAGAATATTTCCAGGCATGTGCTTTTTTTGTTTTTGCTCTGTGATTCTTGGAGATGTTTTTAAAAGGCGTCTCCTAGAATATAACCTGAAGTTCTGTTTCTGCAAAAAGATTGATAAGACACTTGCATGTTCAGCCAGCTGGGCAGCAAAAACTGAGAGCAGTACAGATGCTGGGCTGTAACAAAAGTGGGGAATTAGTGTTCTGGGACAAGAGTCTCATATTTCTTTTGAGAAAAAGAAAAAGCAATAAGTAAACCAGAATTATTTTAGCTCTGAAAAGATGTAACAGTAAAAATGCAATGTCTAAAATACATTTAAAAGGAGTGATAACAGACATTTGGGGGGAAAGAAGAAGGAAAATAGTGGAATGACTAATGACGCTATTGGAAAATGGTTCATTAGGCGATCAAAATGCAGAGAATTAAGCGTAAGGCTAGGGAGAGTAATAAAGTATGGAGACAATGTTTCTCAACAGAGAGGTATAAGTCACACAGTGCACCAGCACATACTGAAAAGAAAAAGGAGACAAGGCTCAGCCCTGTGAAAATAGTGTACATTCTCCACATGACATTGCCATTAGCAGAAATAAGCTGATACCTCAGCCTTCACTCAAGTAGTTTGGTAATAATAAACTTCCCTTGTAAAGCCCATTTTCTTGTAGAAGTATAGGAACGCCACAGTTTAAATGAAAATGAGTTCCCAAGCACTCTGCACAAAACTTTCTGAGTCTAGCATCAGAAATCATATAAAACTCCCCAAGGATCACAGCAAATCAACGACAAACTGATCCTTAACACTGAATTTTCAATTTTTAGTAGAAAAACGACAGGATAGGTGTATTTGGATGTATTAGGTACTTGATGTACAAATTGGGGAATGAGAGGCTGGAGAGCAGCACCGTGGAAAAGGACCTGGGGGTTCTTCTGGCAAGCTGAACACGAGTCAGCAGTGTCCTGGCAGCCAGCAGGGCCAGTGCTGTCCTGGGGGGCATCAGGCACAGCATCACCAGCCAGGCAAGGGAGGGGATTGTCCCACTCTGCTCTGCACTGGGGCGGCCTCACCTCGAGTGCTGGGGGCAGTTTTGGGTGCCACAATATAAGAAAGACATTAAACTATTAGAGAGCATCCAAAGGAGATAACAAAGATGGTGAAGTGTCTGGAGAGGAAACAGTATGAGGAGCAGCTGAGGTCACTTGGTCTGTTCAGCCTGGAGAAGAGAAGACTGAAGGGAGATCTTACTGCATTCTACAACTTCCCAGCATAGGAAAGTGGAGGGGCAGGCACTGATCTCTTCTCTGTGGTGACCAGTGACAGGAACTGAGGGAATGGCCTGAAGCTGTGTCAGGGGAGGTTTAGTTTGGCTATCAGGAAAAGGTTCTTCACTCAGAGGATGGTCAGGCACTGGAACAGGCTCCCCAGGGAAATGACCACAGCACCAAGCCTAACAGAGTTCAAAAAGTGTTTGGAAAACGCCCTCAGGCACATGGTGTGACTCTTGGGGTGTCCTGTGCAGGGCCAGGAGTTGGACTTTGATGATCCTTATGGGTCCCTCCCAATTCAGGATATTCTATGATTCTAGGCTATGATTCTAACTGCATCTTTTTGAAAGAGGAAAAAGCCAGGTACTATACAATCCATATAAGGGCTGGATGAAATCACATTACTGCCTACAATGTTTCCAGCATTTTGAATCTAAAATATGTCTTACTAAAGTGCGCCACCAGAACCGTTCGTGAAGATACCTTGCAACTGCTGAAAATATGCACTGGTTTGAAATTTATAGTAACACAGTTACCAGTGTAACTTCTATGATACAGCCAACAAGCCAATACGTCACAACATTTTTTCCACATGAAGAATAAATTTGCAGAATCGGCTAATGAGCTGATAGTGGAGACTGGAGTGCCAGATATTCTCATTTTCTTTGGATCTTCCTTTAACTGCAGGAACATGAGAGCTTTATATTTAAAAAATGTGTCAGTACAACTATGTAAGTTTACAGTTGCAGACCATTAATTTGAAACGCTAATGCAAAGAAAGAAGTGCCTAAAATTTCAGAACAGACTTCCATTGATCCACCAAAGAGTGGAAAGTACTAATAAAAATACTGTAAAACATTTAAAGATGGTATCCAAAGAATTTCCAGCAAGAGGACGAGCTGCTTGGGTCTCAGTGAACTGAAAAGCTGTCTTGTTACCCAAACACCTATCTAGGCTTGGTATCCTTCCTTCAACTTTTGCATGCAGGTGAAAGTCAGCATTTATGGAGCAGAATCTTAAAAGATGTAAAAAATAGCTTCCCACACATGTTTATCTAAAATCTTTACAAAGATATAATGGTGATTATTATAGCCTGTTTCTGAAAATCTCTGCCATCACCCAGGATCTTCCTACTCTAGCTGTGCTGCAAATCAGAACCGAAAGAAATTTTCCTGCACAAAATGTTCATAATCCAAGGCCATGCTGCACATTACTGAACCAGCTAACAACATGAAGTCATACTGCTACCATGAAAAACAGGCTTTTATATGAGCTAATTTACTCTGTTTCTGCTGCACTGAAGCGTTTCACACTGTTGCGACTCCATTTTTCTCCTTTGCTCAGCCTAAATCTTTAGATCAAGTTGCATTCCCATGCCCACAGTACAGGAAAGGGAGCGCAAATAAGTAGAGACACAGTGCAAGAAGACAACAACAAACAACAGCCATCATCGAGATGCTCTAGAAGTTACAGCACATCACCACGAGTGTGCAGTGATTTTTGAAGGCAACGAGAGTTTTCAGGAGGGATCTGAGGGTACAGACAGGGGAATCTGCTTTCTTTGTAGCAGCATTCAGTGGGATGTTTTGTGGAGGGGGCAAAAAAGAAGCAACAAAACAGGATGCTTGTAAGCTCCCTCTTCACAAAGCACCACCTTTGTAGGCAAAATAAAAATTAATTTGGGGTATGTGAACAAACCAAAGCAAAACACTCTATGGGACATGAGGAAATGATTTTGTCAGCATGCCTGGAACTTGGTTTTGGAGGGAGTCATCCCTGTATCTATGCCTAAGGCCATGAGAATATTCAAAGGCACTTCATATTCAAAAACATGATACTCAATGGGATTATTTCAGTTCAGGTCCACATGAGGTCTATCAGGCTCAAGGCCCTACATATTCTATTCTTTTGAAGAAGCCTAAATTCGAAGCTGAAATATACTCGATTTGACACAAAAGCAACACAGGAAGAGCTTATCAAAAGAGGGTATTAGTCCTTTTCACAGTGCTAGGCTTAACTGTACAAAGTTTCTGGAAATGTTTAATAGAACAAAAGTATGTAAAAAAAAAAAGAAAAATGAAAAAGCTGCAGGCACAGCTGATGTAAATGTTTGAGTTGTCTTTTTTTTTTTTTTAATAATAATTTTTATATTGCCTAAATCCCTAAAGTCAGAGTCTGGACTCTGTCTGGAGACTTCCCTAAAATCACTGCTTGTCAACACCCTTTTCACAGAAATGAGTCTGTTTACCTCCACCAGTGCATTGTCAAGTCATCCCTTCCCATTAGCATTACTATTTAAATTAGTATCCTTACAGAAATGTCTAAACCTCCCTTCCCTTATTCAGGAATTTCTCTAATATCCAAAGTCCATGTTAAAATAATTTACATCAACAGAATGCTTTTCTTCAAGGTGCATTTCTACAGAGATCACTGTAATTGGTTAGATGGTACTTTTTATGAGAAGGCAAAAATATGGCAAGTTGACAGCAAAGAATAAAAGGGAAATGCAAAAAATTCTAATTGGATATTCCTTCACTTTGGACCCTGATACAAAATGAACATTTTCTTGTAGAGGAACTTGGTATAAAGTTCATTTCTCTGCCTTAAGAATCTCCTTATGGCTTTTGGAAGTGACACACAGGTGTGATACATCTATTGGAGCACACCAATCTCCTGAACTGTCTTTAACAGGTTACACAGGAACCCTGAGACAGCCTTTACATCACCCAGTGTTTGAGGACACTCTAGAGGTTTTGAGGTTTTGCTCTGCAAACACTGTCTCTCTGAGTTCTTGGCAGTTAAAAAAGACATTGCGGGACAACACAGATTCTGCAGGTTTTACAGGAAAAAAGGTAGTCAGCAACAGGGGAAAAATTGGTATACAAACCAAGGAGGCATTCACATCTAATGCATTTAGTTCTTTCTGTCTCTAGCTGTCATTCATTGGCATTCCTTGGTTGGTGTGTGGAAAAAGAGTTATTGATTACATTCCCCTGACCACTTCAGCAGGCCCTTTCCTCTTTCTGTGATAAATAGGAGAATACTTGGTAGTCCCAGCCAAAAGCAACAACGACTCCAGCCACTTTGTCACATTTCTTAATGGTCCCTCCCAGCTCAAAGTCCTGGTAAGTCATAAGTTGTCTGCATGCCAGTGTACAAAATGCCCATTTGATGAACTCTGGTATATAATGCTGATCCTCACAAAACCCACAGCAAGTGCACAAGCTGTCATATACCTGCACGTACGTTTTTCACCCAGCAAGCATGGCCCTGAAACCTGCTTTCTCTGAAAGTATATCCCAGCTGAAGGGGCCGCTGGATGCAGATGTTTGCATCCATGGTATTCTCAGTCATAGCAAGTTATGTTATCAAGGGTATCAAAGATAATTGTCCAGGCATTACTCTGGAGTAGGAAATCCTTCACAAGGCCATATTTAAGATCTTAATGAAGTTAATCATTTTTTTTTCCTTTATTCCATTTAGCAGTTAAGCCAAAGTAGAATTAATTGTGGTTGCTAATACTAGAAGGCAAAATTAAGAATATTTCTTGTGAGCTTTCCAGCACACAAACTGCCTGTCATCCATCACCAACTCCCTTTGGCTGTTTTTCAAGTGCTCATAAGTTTTCCCTGCCGTGGATCTCTACTGTGGTGAAAAGGGCATCTTCCTGTGTTTTTGTTTTTACTCTTGTGTCCCCCTTCTCCTTGCATTTATTTATGCCACACAGCTATTGAATTATTATAGAGGTGGGTGGTTTACCTATAGGGCTAGTCACATTCTAGTCATGACAACTTCTTGTTTATAATACCTGAGCTATCTCACTCCTGGGATTTACTTCATCAGTCAAGATTAATTTTGGCCTTTATTTTAAGCCCGGAAGCCATCCAGAAGGCATGTAACAAATATGTAAAATACAAAGATAATAACAATAAGCACCTTGGGGAGGAGACAGAGAAAGGAAGGTCAGGAAAAATACCTAAATACTACCTTGGATACTCATCTGCAAGCCCTTTCAGCCAACTATGTGCAGGATAAAAGACTGTGGTAATTTTATAGGATTAGCCCTACAGAAGAATTGTTTTGAGTGAGGAGCAAATGTCACAATGCGTGATCAGTGGTGACACTGCAGTACAAGAAAAGGCCCCAGTAGGCTTCGTTTCACAGCTATGAAAACAGTGGACAGAGCAAACTTGGCCCTACCTGAGCTTTTCCTAAAACCTCACATTTCCTCTGGTTCCAATTTCACCTTCATAACCCACTTTTTAATCTCCACCAACACATGGAAACAGAAACTTGGATCAAGAGGAAAATGCTGCCAAAGATTAGTGGTTTGGAAATTTACAACTGTTATCTAAGGAAAAAGCTATAGTGGCAGCCAATTACTTTAGTCAGAAGTCTTTGTTATTGTAAAGAAGCTTCAATATATGGGTTTGCTTTCAAAATCAGAAGGTAAAAGTGTAGTATTCTATGGGTCAAACAGAATTAAAAATAAGCACAAAAGCAATTAAACTCCTAGTTACCCGGTCTGGAAATTTTTAAAACTAAGGTCTGCAACCACTAACTCGGTAACAGATGTAGTGAATTAAAAACATGAACTTGTCATAGATCACTGCAAAAAACCAGGCAGGTGTCCTATTTTAAACCATATTTTTTTGTTTTCATTATTGTTATTCCCCCTTTTCCTTTACGGCTAATCAATACAAAGCATGACTGCAAAGTAGTTCCTGTTCAGCAGTTTGGAAGAAGTAATAAAAAGTAAGAGTGCTTTCAAGAATTACAGAATGGTGCTCCAAAGAGAAAATCTGATTTAAAAACCCATTTCTGTTCAGCAGTTGAGTGGTCTGTTTTGAATTTCAATGGCTAGCTGTAGCACTGAGGTTTCTGTGTCATTGCACACAGAAAAGTTGACAAGGAATGGTGCTGTCTTACTCTACTCCTAACCACAACCTGGTAGATAAAGTCTGAAGTCACAAGGCAGCTGAGAGCTCTACGAAGACTATTAAAATGTACTGGCAAAGCTGGAAGGAAGAAATTCAAATGAGGCCAGGTTAGAGGTTTCAAAGGGATGAGTGACCCTGTTTCATGTTATGCCAGACAATGCTAATAGTTTAAACACTAGCTCTGTCAAACAAGAAATAGATGTATTATTGTCTGTGAATTATTAAAATTGACTTCACCTACTCACCTTTAGAATTTTCTGACTGAAAAAAAAGAAGAAATCAAGAAAGAAAAAGTCTCACAAGAGAGGCATGCACTCTTAATCTATTACTAATGTCTTCTTGAATCCTGTTAATATTTTTCATATTGTCTGCTTTGGTGAGCTCAGAGACTATATGTGAGGAATGAGCAAAAAATTCCAGCTGATCCTAGGCATAAAGCTCTTAATGTTTAAGTCTCTCCTGCCCTGCAGATAATTACTGTCTCCTCTTTCACCCATCCAGCTGGGACATCAGACAATTTGGGGAACATCCAAGATGGGCAAGAAGAACCATTTCCTGGTTCATGACAAATACTGTAGATGTTTATGACACAGAGATAATTATTCTCAGGTTTTATTCAGCAACAACAATTCTTCTTCCCCTCCCCGCACCCCCCCTCTCCCCCCCCAATTTTAAAAAAGTTGTTTATATCTACAAGGCTCAATTTCCCCTGCTATTCAACCATACAAGGTCTTCTTGAACACCAGGGAAACATTAAGGATACTAAAAAATAATTAATAATGTAAAAGGTTTTTAAGTTCTGATATGGTCCGAATCACTGCCCTCTCCCCCCCCAGTTTTAAAAAAGTTGTTTATATCTACAAGGCTCAATTTCCCCTGCTATTCAACCATACAAGGTCTTCTTGAACACCAGGGAAACATTAAGGATACTAAAAAATAATTAATAATGTAAAAGGTTTTTAAGTTCTGATATGGTCCGAATCACTGCTATGGTTTTTTTCTGGAATACAAATATGAGACAAGAAGGTATGGAAGGTGATCCTCAACATCACTCAACAAGCACTCCTCAACATCATCATCATCACAGGGTAGCAATAATAGCAAAGGTCCCACCTCTTCATGCCTCCATCATGAAGTTGTTAATTTACAAATGATGACTCTAAAAGTGATAGAGGGGAAAGGTGAAGATTTATTTTTTTAAACAACCACTTCCAAACTTCCACCTCCTTTCAACTATTTTCCCTCTTGAGAGAAATTGTAAATGGTGAAGGACAGGGATGGGTCTGAAGAAAAACTCCTTGTTGACATTTTGGCGGAGACAGAAGACCTCTAGGACTAAATTAAAATAAACTCTGACTCCCCTAGAAAAGTACCTTCCTCCCCCCCAAATCAGGATTTCCTTAGAAAAACTGAAGGGACAATTTTGATTTTTTTTAAGCAGAATATTTTTTGACTTTTTTTCCCCACAGGTGAAGTTAAAACATCCCACAGTTTCTAGGGGAATAAACTTCAGATAACTAAAGTAATAAAAGAAATTGATAGATGTCTACTGTCATTTTTGGACTGTGAAACACCTGAAAAATCATGAAATGAAAGCTTTTGGAGACAAAACCCCACACCCTCCTCCTTCCTAAGAACTTACTGTGCCTTTATGCATTTCTCCTAACCTGGTCCAAATGGCCCTTTCACGCTGCCCTGGACTGTCCCTCAGAGGGACAACTGCACTCATTCTCATATAAAATTGATAAATATATTGCAAGAGGGCATGGGATTTGAGAATCGGTGGCTTGAAGTACTATCTTTCAAGAAGAAAAATATTAGGTGCCATGGCATACCCAGGCTGGAGACACCTATTTCTGCAGCAAACCCCTGACTGGAGGACTCCATGCTGAAAAGGCTGATGGCAAGGCCTCTGCTGACCCAAACCCAGCAGAAACTACTTTTGCCAACTCTACAACCATCTCATGGCTTCTCAGATGAAACACATGAACACTCTGGGGCTGTCATTTTCCTTTGTACACCCACTCACTCATAAAACAAAATACAAACAGCTGAAGGCAAGCAAGCTCTGGCTAAGGCTGGAGAAATTAGAACTAAGCCTAGCCCTTAATTCCAGATTTTCTGAAGGAAACCTTACCTCTGTCTCATATCCTCTGAATTCAAAAGTCATTTTTATTTTTACATAAATCATGCCATTTACAGTTCTCTGCTGCCATTCTAAAACTGTTGCAAGGGTTGAATTGGCATGGCACACTCGAAAGAAAAGGTTACAACGACATGGGAAACACAGTCAAAATGAGAACAGTATTGTTAACATATTGCTTGACTTCTAAAAACCCATTGTAAAATAAAATAAACAGCATCTGAAAGTGAGACAGATCTTCAGACACGCTCCCACTTTTGAATGTGAACAGTAATCAGGTGTGTAAGTGACCTCAAGCACCTCTGACACTAAGGTCTTCAGAAAAGCCTGATGGGAACAGATTTGTGCTGCGCCACTCTGCCAGTCTCACTGGACACTCCAAAATGTGGTCTGAGGCACAGTTTGGCTCTTTTGAATGTCTGATCTCACACAGAAAATGGGGAATAGGCTGTAGGTGGTAGAGATTGCTGGCAGGAGGGAAAACCTAGCAGTTGTGACAAATGTGTCTTGGTGCTGCCTGAGCCTTCTGTCATGGCTTTTGCCTGCTCCAGGCTCTCTCCCACCCTCATGACTTCCCTTCAGAGGCTTTGCATTTCCCACCACATCTGCTGGAGTGTTTGTATGGGACAGGCATAGGATAGGCAGTGATAAGAAAACAAGGGATGGTCCAAATGAGGGTGAGACAACAGAGAGAGATAACAAGGGGGAGGAGGAGGCCAAATGGCAGGCCAAGAGAAGGGGGAGGCAAGGGGATAAGAGGTGAGATTAAAAGAGACTTTCTGTGCATGAATAAACATGAATAAGTGAAGAGGTGGCAGTAAGACCCCCCACTGTCGGGAAGGCAGAGAAGAATTACGGGCTGGAGCAGTTGATTAAAACTACAAACTACATGAACTTGGTATAATTCCTTCTTGCCTACCTACTAAAAGCTACCCTAAAAGAACCTGACTAAAGAAAGTGTCTTGAGCTATTTCAGCATCTCTGCTCCCAGGCACTGTACAATGGAGCAGGCAAACAAGAATAATCAGCTGGCACCTCCTGAGCTCCCACAGTGTTTGGGCTAGCCTTCTCAGTTCCCATTACAGATAAATTGCTGTCCTTCATATTAAGATGCAGCAATGCACATAAGCACACTCTTAGCTACTCGTATGGAAACTGTCCCTATTAACTATTCATGCCCTTGAAGTGAAGCACTTGCTTGGATGCCTGGCTGAATCAGGTAGGGTCTAATTAAGGAGGTAGACAGCCTTCCATCCTCACTCACCTCTCCCTCAGCCTTAATCCTCCAGTCACCTAAGTTTAATTTAAAAATCTGTTTTCAGGAGTTGAGCAGAGATCTGTCACATCTAAGACGGCCACTAATTGCTATGTGTCAACAGCATTTAGAAAAATGAGCAATGAATCAAAACCACCAACCCTTCTGCCTGGATGACAGCTTTATCTTTACACACCAGCTTTTCAATGGAGTTGCAATCTCTTTACGCACCCAGATCGGAAAATTGCATTGCCCAAAATCAGTCAGAGATTTCTTCATCCAGTCTGAACATTTCCAAAGAAAAACTATTTGTCTTGTAAATGAACATATGGTGTAACACCCAAGGTGCAAAAGCACTCCAACCTAGACCCCAGGTGGTAAGGACACCCTCTTCCTCTGGCCAGTCTTGTCAGATGGTTGTGGCATTACGGGATGGGAAAGAAGACACAGAGAGTCTCAGGAAGATCAGTGAAGATGTGAAGGTCACAGATGACACATCGCTGGTTTCAAAACCACAGGAATGACAGCAGGGAAAGCGGTGGTGAAGGAAGAAGGGGAACAGAGCCAGCTGTAGAAGTTGCCAGAGAAATGTTTTGTTGGAGGCACAGCAGAGGAGGAGCAGGATGACGCAAAGAGAGTAACTGAGTAAAGCACAGTGGATGAGCAGTGGTGTCCAGAGGGATTCCTTTACTGGATGTGCTGGTCTAATACTGATGTAATGAGCTAATTATGAAGGAAAAAGCCAGAATTTGTGTGGGAGGGCTGGAGGGGCACTTGTTAGGTATCTGCTCCCGCTAGAAAGGAGGTAAGCTAGGGCTCCTGCTATGAGTCTGTTAAGAGGATTAAATAAGACACAGAGCAAGACTGGACATGAGCCTGCTGAAGCTCCTCCGGTTTGGTGACCTATTGAGAGGAAAACTTGATAGCAATAATGATCTTCCTTTCTCCTAAGGAAGAACTAGGATGAACAAAATCAGGATAAGATTAAAAAAAATAGAAAGCTACCTGTGCAAGGACGGTTGCATCCCCAGGAATGACAGCAGAACACAATGCCATCAGGCTCTCCCCCAGCTTTGCTGCCACTTAATGATATCACTTGAGCTGTGCTGTCTGCTCTGCCATACACGTTTGAGAGGCAGACACACAGTGGTACTATTTTTTTAAAAACCCTTTTTCACGTGCCTGTTGAGAAATATTTAGAATATGTTAAGTGCCTCTTAGATGCTATAGAGACAAGTTACTACTAATCATTATTTTACTTGGCTGAATTTGACATGTATATTTTCAGAGATACCTCCGAAATGCCTGATATGTAAGGCCTTAACTAAAACAAACAAACAATCTACTGCAGGTTTTACTAGCAGGAGGGACAAATAAAAGGAAGAGGATGGCAAAGCAATGCAGAGATAATGTTGAGATTAAAGTAAGGAAAATATAAACATTTCGGCTGAGACAGAAGCAAAGTCAGCTTGGAGAAGAATTAAGGACAGCAGAGGCAATAGTTTTCAGATGTTGACATACATTTTCAGAAGGAAAGAAAACAGATAAGAGAAGACTGTCAGTTTTATGACAATTCACAACTTCATTACCTGACTGCTAGAGGAAAATAGACAGGAAAATCATCTGAAGATTATTCTTCCTTGAATGTTCCCATTTCATTTTCATGAGTATTAATAAAGGCCATATATTGACATTGATGAGCAAAAAGATCCTTGAGGAAGGGAAGCACGTGTTTCCTCATGCAGATATTGGAACAGTTTACAGTCACAGGCAGCTCTGAACTTAAGAGTAGGAAATGAAGCTTGTATGAAAACTAAAGTGGAAGTGTGGGGCATTTAGGGGTTTGTGATCATGGTTTCATTAGACTCTAAATGCTCTTAAGGGCAGGAACACTTAGAGGAGTTCAGAAATGTTTTTGACTTGAAGAAAGCTGACTTTGGGAGAATGTGATATGCCCCAAGGAATTTTTACTGGAATCCTATGAAACATGGGAAACACAGAGCTGAATTTTTAAAAAAACATCTGAAGGAACTGAAATTTAAAGCCATCCTGCTTAATTCTAAGGAGGAAAAAGGGTAACTGAGGCCAAACACAGTTAAGCAAAAATGCAAAATTTAGTATAAGTGACACACATAAGACTTGAGAAATCACATATATATATGTATATATATATATTTCATTTATATCAGTGCTAGAAAGAATTGGGAGAAAAATGCTTAATTGCTTAAGTCATATAACAAAAGGAAGAAGTTAGCATGCCCTTTTTCCTTTGAAGAAGAATAATAAGAGGCGAGATGACTACTTAAATATTAGCATCACATTGTGACAGTTTCCAGGCTTGCTTAAAAGAAGGAAATTTGCATTGATGATGTATGTACATCCTCAGTTACAGCCATGCCAGCCCATAACAAATCTGATGCATGCATACAACCTGCAGTTCCTATGCTAGGCAAGCTGTAGGACAACTGCAGAAACAGGTGGGAGGAAAGGGGAGGAATTGTCCGTAACACATGCAGAACATTAGATTCGGAGAAAAAACAACATTTACATATGGTTGGGAGGCTTCTTTTATTTTCCCCTTTCAAAAAGTGACGTAAACTCCTAACTGAGAGATATATACATCTAACTTCTGTGATGACACAACAGACCAGTGAGACCTGGAGTTGATCTTCATTGTTGCAGGAAAAGGCAATGAAATGAAGCAAGCTCCTATAAAACTGTTAGCTTAATATCTGCCATGCAAAAATAATAGAAGCACTTTTACTCAAACACCTTAATGTGCAAAATTTAATTAGAAGCAATTGTGCAATTCTTGGGGGAAAATTCATGCATACAAATTAAAAATAATTGTCCTACCCTAACTCTGTAAAAGTTACCCAACTTCAAGGGTTGAGAGACCTGGTGCCTACAACATTATGTGCTGCAGGACTGCTTGTTTCCAACTCACTGAGGCAGCTCATTGAACTTCAGTTTTGACTTTTGAAAGAAATTTAAAATTATTTTAACATTATTTTTGTGAATGCCAAATAGGTTATTTAAATCCAAGTATAAACTAAGTTGCCCACCTACAACGTGAACATTCTGATTGTAAGTAGAAAAGACTAGTGAGGTAATTTCTGAAGTACCTACATTTCACTGGTGAGTAAATCTTAGTGGAAACTGATCTTTGCACACCTAGAGCAGAAGATGAATGTAAAGCATGACTTTTCTAGCCATGTGCTTTAAAAGCTTGTAAAAAAAGCTTTATTGTAAAATAAGTGAAAGCACCTTTCATAGTATATCCTCCAGTATAGAAAGCAAACCTGCCATGAAGCTCCTGTGAAAATTGTTCATTTTAAGAAAAGCAGAAGCAAAAATTTTTCCCCAATCCTTACAGCAGGTTAACCTCCAAAAACATTTTTAAAAGGGTCAGAAAATATACTGACAGGAATTTGACAAAAACTGAAAGAAATGATACTGATAGGTTTGCATTTGGCAAGACATGAGGAAGGAAGGAGAGAGACAGGCATTAGAAGCATTAGCAGGAACAATTCCCAAGGCCAGTAAATATCAAGGGGCCCCACAGCAGTCAAAAGAAGAGTGAAAAGATTTAGAGCCAAGGCATTCAAAGGGTCTACTTAGTTTGACCAGAAGACTGTCTCACATTTCAAGGTTTCTTCTTCAGTACAGCTAAGCTTTTCAATGGGAGGCCTTGACCCCAGGGATCACTAACTGAAGAAAACAAATGTGTTTTCAAATAAATGTATTGGCACTGTCAGAACTGACAGTACACAAGATTAAATTATGTTTATTTTCAATTTCCAGAATACCATGTTAAATTTTAGAAAGACAGACAGAAATGTTTCTAAATAAGACATGAGAATCTGAGCATCAGATTTTCTGTGTCAGCTGTGATTCAACAGCAGAATTCCTGTTAAATGATCTGGCTAAGATCCCTCCCAAAATGTCAACCTCAGGCTTTCTTGCTTTCAGCAGTATGGTACAAGTGGCAGGAGGGGACAGGTGCCATGAGTCCATTTTAGTTATTTCATTGCTTTTCCTTGCTTTCTTGTGACAGATTGGTTTTCGGTCTAGTATTTTGAATTGCACAGATGTGATTCCCTGAATGAAACAAACAGTAGTTTGCCTGCCTTCGACAAGGAATGGAAAACAAATTAGAATTTAAAAAGAAGGAGGAAGTGATTCTGGGTATCCATTCTGAGATGATCGAAAAAGGAAACTGATTGCAAAAAGAGGATATCACATCTCTTCATAGAGGAGTTGCCTCACAGTTCCTCTGCATGCTCCTTAAGACAAAGGTACTTCATTTTGTGCTTCTACCTTGATCATGCTTGAGCAGCTTCACAGCCTTCCTGGGTTCCACAGGAACCAAGTCGGGACTGTATTAAAAGCAAGGCAGGATGGGGGTATTGGAATACAGAGATGGAGAAGGTGGCCTATGACAAACCAGATAATTTCAGATAAGCATCAGACTTCTAATGTGTTTATTTCAAGGCCACATTCCACTCTGTAGTTGAATACCTCCCTATTCTTGTGTATGGACCCACTAGAAATTACAAGTATTCCTGAGGGATGTGTGCTTATGCACTGTCCCAAAACAGTATGTATAATGGACTGAATTTAAAATCCAGAGACCATGTTCCCAAAAGGAGACCAAAAGGGACAGAGAGGAAGAAGACCATGGGCAGCACTATTTCAGCAGAATATGTCTGAGCACATGAATAGTGTAAAACTACAGCAAGGACTTCCAAAGAGCTACACACTAGCTATGAATTTTGAGGAGTGAATACGTACTTGTTAGTAAGAGGTATGACAAAGCAGGAAAGTGGGTCTCACAAAGCACAGACTTGTTGGGTCAAGTGTCCTTTTCCTGTTTGGCAAGTCCTTTTGTCTCTGTCCTCCTTATCACCCTGACACCTTACCACAGCACAGAATGACAGACAGCTCTTAATGACTTCCTAGCATTTGATTCCAATGCACAGGTCCAGCCTTTTTAACGTAACATGAAAGTCTCTATTCCCCTCGGAATTTCAGTTTTAGAATCCATGCCCACTTCCACACATGCAGCCGCCCACTCCCACCCTGCAATCTGTGTCAACAACACAAAGGTGCTCTTGTCACCCCCTTGCTTGAATCAGACATCTCTTCTGAATGGACACACTGACAGATGATGCTGTGTCAGCAGCCAGTGGGGCTCCTATCACTTTCCCCAGGAGAGGAGGAATCCTCTCCTGGGTACACCCACTCCCACGTAGCACAACTGGGGCTACTGTTCCCTGTGTCCAGAAACCAGACTTCATCCTGCACCATCTCAGTGCATTGCCACCATCCTGCCTGACCTGGAAATACTGTTGGTTTTTTCCCTCTCCTAGAATTCGCATTAGGTGATTGGAGCACAGTAGTGATTTGGTCCTGCCAGCAGCACGTGCTGGTTTAGCACCCCTGGTAGATTTCACAAAAAAAACCTGGGAGTAAAGATGTGTCCTGCAAATGAGCATTTGCTGAGTGGGACCCTGCAAAGCACACAAGCACATCTAAACCAGCATTTTGCAGCACCCACAGTTACAGAGATGTAAGCTGGACCAGGGGATACTCAGTGGCTGGAGATGAAATACTACCGTGAAACACAGAAGGTGGTACTTTATAATCAAGCCCATCAGTGCCCACCTTCTGCTTACCCTACTTGCAGCTGGAGAAGAGATGACCATATTCCCATTCACAACGAGCTGTTTTATGCTTTGTTTTGTTTCCCATATGATGTTTTAGCCCCCCCAGCACCGCCTCTCCCACTCAGGGAGGATGACCAAAGTGGAGCAGTCTCTCCGTGAGAGGGCCACCCGCTCCTCCCGCCTGCTGCTTGTTTCTTCCCAGGTAGCTGGCTGTGAGGGGCCAACAAGCAGGCTAATTTAGAGGTCTAAAAGCTGGCAGCGGGAGTGCAATTAAGCCGTTTTCACAGACTGCTGGCCAAATGCAGCAATTTATTGGCTGAGTGATTGGATTATTCATTTGCAAAGCTAAGAGAGGGCATTTTCTTACCACTTCAGTTGGCCTGTAGTACTTGTGATTGACTGTCACATGAATCTTGCCAGTCTCTTTGCATCGTCCCACTTCATTTTCATTCTTCCCTTCCCACCTGTAAAGAAGATAAACATTTAATCAACCCATAATTACTTTAGTGCTCTGATCTTACCAACATTTGGCCTGCTTTCATTTACTTGAGGCTGGTGTCAATTCTCCCTGCAGGACAGTATAAACTCATTAGCTAAAGGAACAAAGGGAGAGTTTAGACTTGAATGGAGTAACAATGGCTTTTGAAGTCTCTTTGTTTTGGTTTTTGATTCAGTGGAAGGTCTAAAATACAGGGCTTCCAAATTAAACACACAATGCTAAGGGAAAATAAAATGCCCTGATTTCAGAATGTCTCATGTATCTGCAAATAAATATGACAGTGAGGATTTTCATTTGTGGATTGGTTCAAAGCTGTTTTCTTAAAATATTTTTAATTCTTGTATTTTGGCCAATACTTTCAGGAACTCTTTAATCCGTTAATTTTATAAACATGAAGGTCTGTTCGAATAGCATTAAGCTGCATAATTTAATTTGTGCTTAACTAGAAAAAAACAAAACAAAAACAGTTCTTTGGGTTTTCGCTCCTACCTTGACATGGCACTCCACATACATGTAAACTCTACTTACTACCTGTGAGCTGAAAGCCAGCTCCCTTCATCCAAATCAGTTTCATATGTGTTGAACAGCCTGCAATTTGCTGTAATTTATGTGATCTGGTTGCATTGTGAACTATTTACCTAGAGACTGTCCTGGTTTCAGGAGCAGCAGAAGAGGAATGGTTTGGTGGGTGACCAGCTCTGCCTTCGGGGAGGTCAGGCTGAAGCTTGGAGGCCTGGGCAATGCTCCCACTCAAAAGAAATGTTTCAGATGACACATGTAGGAACGTACATCGATGCATCAAACTTCATTCATTGAATATACAAAATCCAGAGTTATGATTGAAATTCTATCCTCTCTTTGCTTTTGCTTTTAAGTACATACCATGGGGCTCTGAACCAGCTTGGCTTAAAAATGTGATGATGAAATCCACTCGCTTTTTTTTTTTTAATGTTTAAGTAAAATCTATATAAATTAAGTCAGCACTGTGATTTACACTCTTTAGCCTCAGTCATCAGCAAGGAAAGAAAAGCATCCCTTGCCTCCCACTTACTAATTTTTCTGCCAGCTCTTGGGATTTTGTCACTGATATGATTTCTCCTTGCTCCCCTGCTCCCTCAAGCTCTAGAAGAATTTGATTCTTTGACAATCTCGCCTTCATTTTCAAGTTTCTAGCCCTGAGGGCTAAGGAGAAAAGTCTGAAAATGTGACCTTTGTGTACCCATGCAGGTTTAAACATTGAAAGGCAGAAGGAAATACCAAATATGCATTATTGCAAGTTTTTAAATCTCACAAATTTTTAAGCACAACTCATGATTCTTCAAGGACTAGCAAAGACTGTAGGATGCTTGATACTGGGAACATTTCACATGGAAATAATTTCCTACAGATAATAGTGACAGTGAAGTCAGCTGTTAATGGGCATGCCATGATGCTAAAGATGATTTATAATTTAAATTTTCTTTCTTTCTTTTTTTGCAATTGCTCTGTTGTGAGCTTGAACAGCAAAGTTTTCATTCAGAAGCCAAAACTAACATTAGTCCCTCCCTTTAAAGGGCAGAGGGTAAAAATGTGCAGGACTCAAATGAGCTTAATAGAAAACTAACCGTCACCAGTAAAACAACAGGAAGGGCTTAGATCAGGAGACGTCAGTTGTTGTTGGAGGTCACTGAGCAGAGAACCCCATTTAACACCCAACAGGCTCCAGAAGGCTCAGCTGAGCCAGTAAAGACTCACTTAATGTCGCTATCAAAGTTATATAACAATAGAAATAGCTTAAGAAGAAATCTCCACCCATTTTGTTCAGCCCAGTAATGTGAAAAGTTCACAAGGAGGGGGAAAAAAAAAAAAAAAAAGTACTTCTCATTGTGAACAAAGTAACATTTGATAGCTGCACTTCTAATTACTCCTGGCACCTCGATGCTCACAGCTGGGATCATCATACCGCTGAGAAAAGGGACTGTGCGGGGGCCAGCCTGACACCAGGACCAAGACATCCATTTTGCCAACCAACTCCCCCTCCCCTCTCCCTCAAACCACAAGGCAGGAGAAAAAAATCCACCAAAACCATAGTCAAATTGCAGTCAGAATTGTTAACTGGAAAATGTCATGACAAATTATCCTGAAGCACAAGCATGGTGGAAGGGGCACGGGGAACCCTCATGTTGCGCTGTGGTTTCAGCCAGCTCCAGCCACTAAGACTACCCAGCTTCCTGCTCCTCAGGGCAGATGCCCACCTAGGCAAGAAAACAGCCTTGTGTAATTTGGGGGAGACACAAAGGACCCCTGGCTGAAGAAAGTCTAGCTCATCAGGACTGGGCTAAATTTACAGAGGACGGGGAGTGGATGTCCCCAAGCCCAGAAGGTGTCAAAGCCCAGAGCTCCCACGCAGGTACCTACTGGCCTAGTGCAGGCTGCGCACAAAACGCTGCTCCTCGAGCCTGCAGACAATGAGCCTCGGCAGCAAGGCCACTGCCTGCCCCACATTGTGCAGCTTCACCCTCCTACCGAAGCAAAGGATGTGTATGCTGTCACAGCTGATGGCATCAGCCGTGTTCTGCACCTGGAGAAGAATGGTTGACACCACGGAACTGCTCCGGACAGAGCAGGTTTGATGCCCTTTGCATCTACACTTCCATGTCGAGAGCCTCACTGCTGGAGATGGGAGCTTTGGGATTGCTCAGGACGACAGTCAGTTGTCAGCTCTGGTGGATTCCATTGCTATCAATGACCTCACAATTTTCCATAAAACTAAGATTCAAATGCATGAGAAAGTTTACTTGCTTGTAAAGTTCTTCAGATCAGAAGCTTTTAAACTCTGGATTTACAGCAGGATGGACTGCATTTAATTTAAGGCTAATTTCGTATCTGGAGATCACTATTGTTACAATACTTATTATCAGTGTTGATGAATGCTCCTTTGGCTTTTTTATCTTTGGAGGTTCCAATTATTTTTCATTTCCTACAACTATTCAGTAAGAGAGCAAGCTTCAAGCAATGAAAACTTCCACAGGTATAGAGGATTTAATGAGGATGACAAGCTGGGGTACCCACCTGGTAGGGCGTGAGTTGGGCAGGGAAGGAAACGGGGGAGCCAGGATAATTGAGGAAGGGTGGGAATAGCACTGCCATGGACCAAATGGTCTGGCTGTAATTGAGGAGCAAACAAGTCAAAGTACATTTATTTTTGAGGTGGTTAAGAAA
Source organism: Corvus brachyrhynchos (assembly GCF_000691975.1). NCBI lineage: Eukaryota > Metazoa > Chordata > Aves > Passeriformes > Corvidae > Corvus > Corvus brachyrhynchos. Next base: position 956,164 of record NW_008238959.1, read on the forward strand.
TCAAATAAATATGAAATTTTTCACAGAAGCACAGATAAACTGAACAAGTATATGCATCTCACCTCCTTGCTTGATCTTTACATAGAAACACAACGAATAAACATTAAAAAAAAACAATTCAAAACCACTAGAAGCTACAGCTGCTCAGCTTCTTTATCAAAAATAAAACTATCAAGTACACCTTTATAATGAAATAAAAGCAAATAGAAAATATTTTCACATTTGAAAATGAACAATAAATTAAATAAAAATAAAATTGTATGAAGATTTTGCTTTTCCTCCACAGGTAATATGACATAGAGCTTGTGTAGATTTCTCAGATCTGTGGCCTGATTTCTGCTACACACAAAATTAAGCCAAAGCACTTCATTCTGTCCTGGCACTTTATAAACAGCAAAACTGACACCATGTAACAGACC
>NW_008238959.1:956605-965307 GCF_000691975.1 Corvus brachyrhynchos
TAGGGAAACTTTAAATACGACTCTTCATATGTTCCTTTGCCACCAACTCAACCACAAGCTTGCCAGCAGCTCTGATACATCAAAGCAATCATAGATACAGGGATTGCTTACCCATGACCTTGTGCTTAAATCAAAAACATGCTACCATAAAGGAATGTATTAATTTTTTTTCAAAAGCTCTGATGAATCAGGTTTACAGTGGGTTTTTTTTGTCACTACTCAAATAGTCGAAGCATTGTCAAGCTCAGATTTAAAAAATTTAATTGTGACTCCATATTACAAGACAATAAAAAGAATACTTGCTAGTCTCCCTATTTTTTGTTTATTTTTTTTCCTTCTTCTTTGCAGTTCCTTGGAAAGCTTTTGAAGATCTATCCCTTTGCTCCAATTTGTGAAAGCTGGTGCTGGGAAGAAAATGTTTTCTCAAAGAATACTAATGCTCCTATGAAAATCAAAGCATTATGGAAAGAAAAGTTTCAGTTTCGGGGAAGTTCCATTAGTATCACCTGATACATAATTATATTAATAATACCTAAAAGAGAGGCTTTTACATTTTCAGAATGGATTTTTTTTTCTTTCAGAGTGGCTTAACAAATTCTACATAATTTATTCTTTCTTTAAGTGGAGGTTAGGAAAAAACAAAAGAAGTCCAGCTGGCCTGAAATCAGGTATTTTTCCAAATTGCAATTGTGAAAAATATTTTAATTTAATTTCAAGGGTTCAAAATATGGAATTTCCCATGAAACACCATATTTCATTCTAACCCAGTTGTTCTATAGGAGAAACTCTCATACCTCTTATGTATGCAATCAGATAATTAGATTATTATAGTCTTCAAGCCTTAATTTCAATTCTGAAACAGTTATTGGGTCTGCCTGCAGATAAAACCTTGTACCAATAAGAAAGTAATGAAAGCCAGCTCAGCTGAAAGAATTAATTCTCCAGTTGAGGTGGGTTAAATGCCTCTAAAATATATACTCTATTTTGAGAATGGTGATTTTTGAGAATGGTGATAAAACTGATGGAGTCCTAAGTGAGGATCGCTTGTGTGGGTTCACCCAGGCCACTGACATGGCTGGGCTCCTTTCAACTACCTCTCTTCAAAATGCCTCCAGTTGCTGTATGAGATTCTGTTCCCTTCCTCTTCATCTTCTCATTTTCTTTTCTCATTTAAATACAACACATATCTCTGGCCAGCCAGCAATTTTTGGTGGGCAAAAGCCAGATCTGGAAATAGCAGCTGTTTAGCTGATGACTACTGATGTCTCCTCCTCCATGTCCCCACATGCTTTCCATTCCTACAGCAATCCTTCAAATCTCATGTGTTTCTGTAACTCAGCCTTCCATTTTAAGATAGAAAGAAAAAAATAAACAAACAAAAAAACCCCAGCAAACAAACCAGAAAAACTCTTCTCCCTCGGTTCAATCTCAGTTCAACCTTCCCTGTCACTGAAGAGGCCACAGTAATTCACCTCAGAAGACCTTATAGATTATCTGCAAACTTCTCTGGTTTAGGCTGATCTTTTATAAGACCAGCTAGCATGTTAGTTAAGATAAAATTTGTATGTAGAACCAAATGACTAAAGTAAAATATTCATTTTTTCTGAATTACTTCTAATCCTGGAAGCAATGAATATTTCTGTAACAAATGTGCATGCATTTTTATATTAATAAAAGCCACAATAAATCTTTCTGCAGCTTGAACAGGTTTTTTTTTCTTTTCTATTTTTTTTTTTTTTTTTTTAGTTTCCACATTTGCAGACAGCATTCTTTGTAGCAGTCTGCAAAGAACTCTGAGTGCTGTAGTGGTTTCAGGCTATCTTTGCAATCCTGTTCTAATTTAATAAGATTAATGGCAGAAAATTAGTCAAGACAAGCGTTTGCCTGTTTCGTTTACCCTGCTGTAGTTCAAATTATAGGCGGGAAGTGTTTTCCCCAAGTACTACTTAATTAGTAATAAGTAGAAGGGAAAGTAAAAGAAAAAAATGTAATCCTTACAGGGGAAAAATATTTGTAGCTCTGAAGCTTTCCTGTTAGTACAAAGGACTGAATTTGAATGATTCAGAGGACTATATAAATATAATTTGAAATTTGTCCCTTGAAAAAGAAATGTAAGAGGAAAAAAGCCACACAAGGTAGATAAATTTCTATGAACACTTTACAGTCCATTTCAGAGAGAGAATCAGTCTTATTGCAGCTGTACATTTCATTAGTTACAAAAATGTAGTAAAATTTCTCTCTCTCTTATTTTGGCTAGAAGACATAGTCCTGACATGTGCTACTGACTGGTTAGGACAAAATATTATGTTATGTTCTTGGAAAGACATTTTAGGCTGTCCTGGATTTTCAGCTGTACAAGTTAATGTGAATTGTGAGGAAGACAAAAAAACCTAAAAAAATAAAATTAATATTTTGAGTTGGTTGATGAGGCAGCCAGGATTGCTCTTCTTCCTGTTCTCTACTGCAATATCATGATGTGACAGCTAAGATTTTACATTTGCAACTTTTTCTGACAAAGCCCAAAGTGGGGATGGTTAAGAGCCCCTGCACATGTGCCCAGTGTTCTCAGATGTGGTATGAGCTCTGCCAACTTCTGTTTGCCATGACATCTGTCCTAGACATTTACTCCACCATTTCACCAATTTTGAAAGGCAGATTGTACAGCAGCACCGGGAAGCTGTGCCATCCCTTTTAGCAGTGGAAAAGGCTGGAAATCTCCCAGATAAGTTTTTGAGGTTGAAAAATTTCATAATACCTGCAATCCTGCAAAAACCCCCCAGAAACATCAGATAACTCAACCAAACTTTGAGGAACAGTAATAGGAAGAAAGCAGCCATCCTTGTGGGAACTTGTTTAGCAACTGCACTCTGGTGCACCAGGTCTGAGGTGCCTCATAAACTGTAAAGTAACAGATCAACGGGACTCACCAGTGGGGTCTCACAATGATAAAAGGGAGGATTTTTCTGCCAGGCTACTCCTTGAAGAAGATATATTCAGACTGGAGGAGGTGGGAGTAGAAAGTCATTGGGGCTTTCAAGGAAAGCCAGAGGTTACCAGACGTCTGGCTAAGGAGAGTGTGTGTGTGCTGCAAAAGCATGGGTCAGGCTGACACCTGGAAAAATTATGGAGGTTCTTAACAAAACTTCCCAAATCCTGAGAAATATTTTACAGCTAGTGCAATTTGAAAGATGAGCAATGGCTACAGGATGAGTAGTGGGTATGCTGTAATGTTATTCTCACCTTGGGAGCAGGGGGAAAGAATGGTTGGCTTATCTGAACAGCCTGCATGCAAAATGTTCAGAGTTACGCCATTGTCAAAATGATCAGCAACAAAATTATCATTAGCACTTAAAATGTCAACTCAGTCCCCATATGTATAGTTATTTATATATCACTTGTAAATGGCTTAAGGAATTAAAAATTTATTCACAGGAAAGAAATATTTTGGAAGAACCAGGAGGACTAGAAACCCAAGCCACCAATTCTAAAGCAATTTATGTTCCTAAAAATCCATGTCACTAGGTATCATGTGAGTTCTTATACAATTTTTAAAAATTACTTTTATTGATTAGTAGTTAAAAAAGGCAACTATGCCTTTGTACACACAAAGTACCTGCTCTACCTTATCGTTTGGAGTTATACCGTGAAGTTTTTCTGAGAGAGTAACTTGTGACTGATTGATTCAATCCAAATACTGACTGCATAAAGCATCAAGATAAATGATACACAGTCCACCATATGGAGCCATATGTCAGCACAAATTAAACTAACAGGACACAAAATTATGAGCATTAGGAACAACTAAATTTAAAGTAATCCTTTAATATCCCTTCTATAACAAGCTATTCATAAAAGTACTTTCACTTTTATTTCTGGACTTGTTATTTCCTTCAGGTTTTCTTGAGGGCTTAATTTGCTTTCTGAAAAACGCACCCTGATTTGTCACTCTTCAGAAATGCTGAGACTTCTTAGGCCAACACCAAAGCAGGGAGTTCAGTTTTAAACTGATGGATAAATTTAGTGACATCAAAAGAGACTGTGATGTGGGGAACATCTGCAAATAAAGATATCCAGCTAGGTACTGACCTTTACATATCAGTCTCTAATTGTTAGTAATCAAAATTTAAAAAATGACAAAGTTTTTCACCAACACTGCCTCATCAAAGCAACCATTGCTGCTTTGGCAAACAATATTAGACAGGGACAAAGTAGTTCTCAAAATCATCAGAATTTTTACTTATACGGAGCAATTTAATCTACAGCATTTTCCTATCCATTCTTACTAGGGAGAATTAGCTGATAAACACAAGAAATGAAAGTACAAAAAGAGGAGAAAAATTAAGAAAGACAAAGAAATTACTAGAGCTCCTACTATCTCCCCTTAAGCCTCTCAAACCTCACTACTGTTACGGTATATGGGACAATGTGTTATCACAGGGACATCTTGTAATAAAGAAATGCTAAAAATATGGAGAGAAACTTATTCCCCGAACTGAGCTTTTGGGTTAGAAATACTATTTATACGGTCTCTCTCTCCCTCATCAGAATTTTTTTCTGGAAGTTGATGCCAAAAATTGAAACCAGACTAAAAACTCATTGAGGAGAAAATGTTATTAGCTCCCCAGCCACCCACTGGCTGTTCAAATAATATTGTATATATCTGTGCACTTCTGCATATTTATTGAATTTGTCAAGTTTTTGTTCCCAAGTAAAACTTATTGGCCCTGTCAAAAGTTCACCAGCTGCACAAGTGACTTTGATGGCCTGAGGAACAGCCCTGGCGCTAGCGTCATGGAAGAGCCTGTGGCTTTCCTCTCCCTTTTCCAGCTGAGATTGGTATGTGGATGCATGGGGCCCAGAGAAGATACAGAAGGAGGGAAATTGAAAAAATAATAAACAATAAAAATATAAATTACAGAAAGCGCTCACCAAGCCATCCTGATTTTATTATATGGCCTTGAGAAGGAATTTTGTATTTTCAATCAAACTATGTGGAATATGCCTTGTAAACATTCTGCACCCACTGCTCAACATTTCTATCGCTTAGTAGGAGGAGAGCTAATAGGAATGTAGAGGGCTTTGATACATAAGCCTTGTAGTGTGGCTGATGGTCTGTCACCTGGAAAGAACAGGGTTGGTAGGTGTCACCTCCAGACCGCAAAAGATGGGAGCAGGACCATAGGGATCTGGGGCACAAAATATTGGACAGAAAAGCCCCTCTTGCAGGAAGGTGATATCAGCACCCTGATACTAACATCTTTGAAGGTGTTTCTCTGCCCCAAGACAGGGAGTAAACGGGAGAACAGAGAATGAAGATTTTGATTAGAAAATTAAGACTAACTCATCTACATTTTAAACTTATGGTCTAGAGGGCAACACTAAATGTATCTGCTGTGGCAGTCATTCATGCCTGGAAGGTCTCACATGCTACATGTAGAAAGTGAAGGTAGGAAAAAAAGAAGAATGTAGACAAACAATACTCTGTTTTGTGACACCAAATGCGAGAGGCTAGAAATGTTCAACCCATGGCTGCTCTCTCATCTTCATACTTACACAATGGTTTTCCCAATGTGCTTAAATGACTTCTCCACAAATTCACGGACACTGTGGACCTCCCCAGTGGCTATGACAAAGTCCTCAGGCTCATCTGTTTGCAACATCAACCACATGGCCTGCAGAAAGATAAACAAAGTCAGATTCAGTGCACATGTAAGTGGCCTCTTTGGTACCCGATATTGTATTACAGCATTTTTTGATTTGGAAATAACTACGCGTACACACACATACCCCAAGCCGGAGAAATTAGCACTTTCTTTACACAGTGGCTATTAACCAGTTCAATGCAACTCTGAAAAGAGTTCAATTATTTCTTATTACAGAAAACAATGCTGTATTTGATTTTCAATTTGTTTCACAGCAGGAGTTTCTGCAGGGGAGACTTTAATATGTTTACTTTTGAACACTGAGACTTGGTTTAGTGCTCAAGAGCACGGATTCACTTGTTTAAAGCACTGCATGAATTGACATCGATATGGGGAAAAGAGCAAAATTTTGTCATGTTTCAGTCCAGAGTGCTGTTGCCTGTCTGCTACAGAATGATGTCAAACATACTGAAGCATGAAAATATGGATCCTTTTGGCTGTTTCTTCTGTCACAATTGTTTTGGCTGAGATTTTAATTAAGAGTAAGTATTTAAAAAGGTATTTAACCAAGTTAATCCAGTTTCCCTGCTGAATATGTGCTGAATGTTATATATTAAAGCACTGTAGAAGAAACTTTTTCTTTTGACACAGGAGTAGAGAAAACACTGGTGGAAAAGCGAGACAACCATTAACATCACTTTCAGAGGACTGTCCGTGCAGCAAGAGTTTCGCAGTATCTTTTCAAGCAAAACTTCATCAGATTGTCAACATATTTGCATTTCATGGCAGCAGCTTTTAATTCCCACGGCAATGTCTTTTGCAGAGTCCTCTCCCACAAACAAGTAACGATGGTAGGCGCCATCTCAGAGGGTTGGCCAGATAAGTCAGCATGAAAGCCAGAAAGCAGATGGAAAAGAGGTACTCCAAGACATGTCTGAGATATCACTGCAGGTATGTTTCAATTTTCTGACATGCAAGGCACTGCTCTAGTGACTGGACTGTTTGACTGCATAGGAGCTGTAGGTGGACAGAATAATTATTACTTTAGATCAATCAAGTTGATGCAAACGCTTCATTTCCTTTGGAGAGGAAAAGGGAATACCTGTATGGCATGATCCTCATTTAATAAATAACCAGAAAAGGGAAACAAAATAGTTCAACTCTCTCTCCATATGGTAAAAAGTACTGTCATCCTCTCACATTGTACTCCACGATGCTATTTGCATTGACCTCTTCACATCAGCTTTAAAGAAAACAACTTTAGTAGGTCCCTTGATGGTAGTGGATATTCTGCAAATCAGATTAATAAAAGCTTTGGGATAGCTCAGTTTCTCTTGGTAAATACCACCTGAAATATTCAATTTTTCCTCTCTATTTTCAATAAATCAGTGTCCTGCATAGAAAGGCAATACATTCAACTTAAATGGTTCTATTTGCGAGCCATTTTTCTTTATTATTTTATGCATCTTCCAAAGTTTTGACAAAATTTTATTAACATGTTCTTTTTGAACCTTTTTACTTCTTGAGTGTGCATGGAGGGCTGGGTTTTGGGCAACTGCAGTGTAAGTCCTTGACATAAATTATGAATTGTGCTTTAGGGAGATGACCTGCTGGGCAGGACAATGGCAGCAACTTTATTTTTCCTTTCCAGGATTGAACATCCTAGCCAATGACGCAGAAATACCCAACTGCCTGATGAAACTCATCTTGTGGGGAGGAGATGTCTTAACTTGTATCTCTCATATGAGCTTTTTTGGAACACTGGGGTTTCCCTGCTGATTTGAGAGGTCACCGTTAATCACCAACTCCTGTTTCTTCATGACTGGACAAGCTTGCAAGACTCACAGTAGCAGCAGCTGCATAGAAAGGTAACAGGAATATCTAAAATAAGCGGTTGATATTTTTTGTTCTCCCAGCCTAGTCCCCGATTTCACAGACCTTCAGGTTTCCTTAAGCAGCCCAGCTGAAAACAACATGCTTCCTCATATGAGAGGCCACTATTTGAGCAAATAAGGATTTCCAACATTAGACAATCAGTCAATCAGGGGCAGTGATTCTCCTCCTGACTTTAGTGGATGTTTGCTGTACATAATGAACTCCTTTTCTTGCCTTGACACTGTAGTGTCAGTTACATTGGAGACAGATGCAACGACAAAACCTCATTTATTGGTAAAAATCACCCCTTTCCCAGAAATGCTACATTGGTTGACCGAATACACAATATTAGCATAAGCATGTGCTATTTGACCTTTGGTAAAGTAATATTAATATGTCTAAGCAGAAGCAGGATCAGACTTCCACCAATTTTTTGCCACCCCTCCACTTTTAAACACCTCAGTATTGTAATTCCTTTGACATAGATATAGTGCAGGCACTTATGCCAAGACATTCAACAATCCAGTGAGTATTTAGAATATTTACACATTACTTTTTGTATTAATATGAAATAGAGTTGAAAGTTTTGCTTTACTTTATACCTACGTTGAAGGAGACAGCTGCAAAACACTAACAAAAACCCAGCCTTTGACAGTGGGCCCAAAGAGCATTTGGATGTATCAGCTCTTGTCTACCATTTCAAAAAGCAAGCAATCACTGCCTTAGCAATGAGACTTAAAATGCAGTAAATTTCAACAGGATCAACTTAGAAATGATCAAGCAATGCAGATAGAGTTGCTAAGAGCAATTTTTGCTTCAAACCCTACCAGGAAAGAATGTTTAGATTAATGGTTACTTGAGAATCTATCACAGTGGGTTCTTTTATTTTTTCTGGCATTCAGAATTATTGGCACTTACAGTTACCTCAGTCCAATCAGGTATGAAAAAAATTAACATGCTACAAATTACAAAGTAAGTGATAGCTCTGTTTTGCTTTGAGGAAGGAGACCAAATGCTGTTGCTTTGAATGGGTCTGCATGAACAGTGTGTAACAAAATGCCGAGGTGAGCCATAAGAGAGAAAAAACTTTGAATGAGTTCCATAGTCAAAACTACATTTCCTCTAGTACAGCCCATGACAACCAATAAGACATCCATGTACAGGCAGTAGCTATATCCTTTCCCT
>NW_008238959.1:965349-977919 GCF_000691975.1 Corvus brachyrhynchos
CCTACGCCAAGCGCCAGGAATGTGATTCTCCTCACATCGGACTAATAAAGGTCCTTGACCTATGAATTTCTAGGCATTTCCTTTAAGAATTCATATCGTACCAGACTCCAGGCTGAGAACAAGAGGAAAAGGGGTGATACAGCTCCAGGTTTATTTGTCATTACTGAATGGCTTACTGGTTTTAACAGAGGGGAAAAGCTTTGTTTAAATTTCCACTGAAAGTAATTAATGGTTATTGACTGGCAAATGAAGAACAGGTGACACTCTGAATTAGAAGATAAATGATCTCATGTTCTAGCGTGATAATGGGTTAGTAATTGCTACAAAGCCTCAGACTAGTGCATCCCATCATAATGCTAGATCATGTCCAGAACACAAAGGCCCCTGTGTGAGAGGTATTCAGCCGTTCACCTCCTGATCCAGCTGCAGAGTGATTTGCTCCATTTATTCTCTGATGGACTGCACAACTGAGGCAAAAGTTCACCCATTCTCACCTTCCTGTTCACATGCTGAACCACATGACCCATGACATGGCTGAACTGGGATAAAAACATTGCCCAGCTTTGGCTCTTGGCTATCTTTTAACCGTTGCAAGGTCATATATTTTAGGAATTTTTCTGGTGCAGGAACTGAGAATTGTGGATTTTCCTGTATTTCTTTGTAAAGGCTTTTATGGACAGGCTGACAGCAAGTAAAGAAATTACTTGTGTTCAGTTCTGCCAGCATTTCCTGAATTTTTTGCTCAGTCCAGGTAACAAAATATGGGCAGATGTTGAAAAGGAGGAGAAAACTACCATGGAAACAATTCAGGCTTCGACTGTCTTAGAATAAGACTGCTCCCTTAATGGCAAAAGTGACAAAACATATTTTTCATATTTGAACTCTTTTTGGCTCTGGTCTAGCGAGCCACAAAGTCTAAAGGCACTTCTATGTCATTTACTTTTAAAGACAGAAACCTAACAGGAGATACACAGCTAGTCTAGCAAGCAGACACACTTTTATGATTATGTGGACTAGGATATCTGTTCTGCATGCCTGAACTCCAGCCTCTGCCAAAATCTTTCCTCTTTCATCTTTCCCCTCTACCCTTTCCTCTATATAAACCCCTGCCAGTAGTAAGCACCATTTTCAAGCAACATATCCAAAACATGAACAGTCTTCTCCCTGCCCAAATTTCTTTGCTTACATGGTGTTTACACTTGGGCTAGTGAGTGGGAAACCCCAAGTTTGACTAACACAACCCCCTATAGATACATTTTGTGCATGCCACTGCCATTATGGTTGTGATGTGTCTGCTTGTCTCGAGAATCTAGAGTATGTTGTAGATGTGTTTCACCATTAACTTCCAGTCTAGCATCCCAGTAAGAAAACATTTATTAACTGGGCTGTCATCCATGGATAACAAAGACCCGGTAGTTGAGGTTATGTTTAACTCTATAAATTTGAGACTTTTGTTTCACTGTCTGCTCTAGCACTGTGTATTGTTAAAATGGGCTCATAATCAGGTATCTTCCTATTCAAGAGCAAAAATAAGTCCAACTTCTTAAGATTTTAAAGTACAGCTGATGATTTCTGCTCTAGAAATAAAAGACAATTTTTTCAAAAGAATAAGTAAAGCCATTTCATACGTCTCATCCAATTCAAGACCCAAACCAGATATAACTAAACAGGTCCCCCAATGGGATAAATAGGAAGTGCTCCTGTTGGTACTGGTTACTATTGCCCTGCACTGCTACAGAGTAGTTTTTTCCAAGCCCTATACTGTCAAAAAAACCCACTTTCATATGTATTTCTATGTGTTATGCAGAGAAATTCTGACTTCATTGTATTTGCCACACATGGAGGAAAAAAAATCAAACCAAATCAGTAATGTTTACTTTAGGAGATGGAACAGATAGCTGCAGCCTGATGCATGGTGCATTGTCTGTGAGTTTTGGAGGCAAAGAAGCAGAGACTGGTGAATGTCTCGCTCTACTTACTTATCGCTGCGGAAGGAATGGGTTACCTCAAGGCTGTCAACAATCAGGGAGCAATTTCTGACTAAGTCAGAAAACATCACCACCTGGAGAGACCCAACAGTACATAATCACCATTTATAGAAATTCTGTCTTTACGGTATTCCATACTCTATTGTCTAGAAGTGGGCAAAAGCATTCAGTGGGTTGGATATGGTACTCTGGAGATCCCAAACATAGCTATCCTGCTGGGGTCACCACTGGAAGGAGAATTGAGCATTTTGGGCCAAAGATGATGAGCCTTTACAGGGATGTGGGAGCAAAGGAGAGCCTTCTCCCCATATGGCAAGCACAAAGGCTTGGCATGACTGCTGCTCCTGTGTGCATCATGCGGGACTGTGCCACAAAAGACAAGACTATTGTACCACCTCCCTCTCTGCATTGTCCCAACTCCACGGCACTGGCATGGAAAGAGGCTGCTTGGCATCTCTCGTGCTGAGCAATGTGTGGAGATGTCATGCCCACGCACTTCCTGCCTGCCTGGGATGTGAAGCAGTTCCAGATGCCATCACCCAGCTCCTCCTGACACAACCCAGCTGACTGGCTGTGGTTTCTCAAGCTGCTACAGAACTGACCACAACTGATGTTCGTGCCTTGGAAAAGTGAGACGGGACATTGACTCAGAGATCTGAACCCAAACTGACTCCCAGTTTATCTATTTACTCACTTTTGGAGGCGCAGGGAAGGAAGAAAAGGTGCTGCACTGAGGGCTGAGTCACCCACATCTCATTGACTTCTGCGACTGTTAAAAGAGTAGGTGTGTCCTGGGTGTACCCAGTAGGCGTCAGAACGTGTTATATAAGGAAATTATATAAAGACACAGTGAGACATATGTATAACACACAACAGAAGGGGGAAAAAAACCTCCTCACACATGTTTTGCACATAACAGGGGCAAAGCACACATGGCTGAAAAACACCAATGAAGCTGAAGTGCAGCACAAAAGTATTGTGATCAGAGTAAATTGCGAGCTGCCTCTGCCTGACAGCCAACACACAAAAGTGTTGGGCATGATCCCATGCTCCCTGCCACAATGGGAGTTCAGTCTAGAGTAATGACTATTGCTTTACTACTTGTTTCTGACAATGTTATAGGTCAAGGCAAGCACAGCAGGGAGACTCTTGCCAAAGAAAACCACGGGGATGTGCTGCCAGGCATGCCGATACTCCCAAGAAGCCAGTGACAGCAGGAAAATGGCAGTATGCAATGTACTGCTACGCTTTTTTCCCCTCTAAATTACAACTCTTCTTGCTCAGCTACTTAAAAACAAGGGTGCACACCCAATAAGTAAGAACCTTACTGGGCTGTCACAGTTTGTATTTGGAAGGCAAACTGAAGTTCAGGATTAAGGTCATTGTCTGTCATTGCCATTGGTGACTTTTCACATGCTCAACCCTTTCTCAAAACCTCCAGCAAAAGAGGTACTTCCCAAGAAGGGCAGGACACATGCTTCTTCCTTTCCTCGAAAGAGTCATCATCCTGTTTTGTCAGATTACCAAAAATCACAGCATTGGTGCAAGATCTGTTGCTCAAGGAACCTCCATTCATGGAGAAACACTTCGGAATGCCATTTAAGTATCTATCAGATCTCATCAGTTTAAATGCATTTTGATATGCTTCTTCCTTAACTGTGTAATGCTGAACATAAGGACTCCAAAGTCTGTGTACAAAGTTTTTCCTTTAGCACTGTCTTTTCTGCTCCCACACAGGAGACATTGAGTACTTATGACATGGCAGCTGCTTCTATTCAGAAGAGCGACATTTGCAAACCATAGACATCGCTGACACAAAAAGTATAAAATGGGAACAGATTTGAGATGAAAACATTTTTCTCTGAGAGAAAAAACACATAATTTCATAAGAAACAATGGAAAATTTACCTTAAGAATCCCAAGAAAGCAAACAAACAGCAAGTCTCCCAGGATATAGTTACGGAGATAGTATGAGATAGGGATTCATTTTATAAACTTTCTCAGAGATTTTTAAAGTTACAGTTGAGAAATTGCCACAGAAGCAACTTGATGCTTGGTGATTTAGTCAAATCCTATGGTTTGGCTCTAGAGGTGAACTTGTGTTTAGGTCCGTGATTTTTTTCTTTCAAGTTGAAAGAGTATAGTTGATACATTGAAAGATAATAATCCAACAATTATAAAGTTACTAAGATAATAAAATACCTGGTAATCTTTGTGGACCATCTCAAGTGAAAACAATATCAATGTCTTCTGAAACAAAAGCCCTCACATCTGTAGGAAATACTAGGAAATACTGTCTAACTTCTCTCTTGTAAGCAGATAGGCCAATTGTTTCACAGATCTCAGGGAGGACTCGTGAAACTTTAGTAGGCACTTGTATTAATAAAAACCACAAGAATTATAATCCAGATAAACCTTAAAGGTCAACCTTCCCTGTTAACGCAACATGATGTTTCTCACATGGACCTCAGGTGAACACAAAGTTCTCATTGTGTTATCAAAAACTAGATTGCTCCTTTTCTTTTTTCCTTGTGTCACTGAATGTCAAAATATTGTTCTTTCAATACATGGAAGTATTTGTATACAGTTTTATAGCTGGTCTTTAGTTGTTAGCTGGAGGCAAAAAAGAAACAGTAAAGCTGCTTGTTGGGAAACTTCAACCAACAATGAAAATTAATATAGTCCTTTTTTCCTGCCAAAAAAATTTTGAACAGATTTTTAGGTCCACAATGGTTTGTTTATTCTTCAAATGGTTAGATTGGAAGTGACATGTGTGACACAAAGTAAATTAATGAAAAAATACAGAAAGGATGCACATATGCTCTGTTTCTTTTATTTTAATTTTGGGGGATATCGTCGCAATTGCTAACAAAGTGCTTCCTTAAATTCTGTTTAAGAGAAAAGGGAAAGAAATTCAAAGCTAAAGAGAGAGAGAAAAAGAAAAATCTGAATTGCAGAAAGTATGTGTGAGTTTTAACCATTCAGATTTGTATTACAGAGACAAGAGTATAGAACAAATACATGTTTCCCAGGCTCCACCTAGCAGACAATTCGGAAAGATATTTGACCCGCTTCCCCCTCCCTTTTTACCCTTCCAGAATTAATTTTCCCTGCTATTTTTATATGAGTGTAAGACAAAATACCTCTTCACAAAGAAACAGACTCCATTTTGACAGGATTACTCACAACTAAAATAAAGGGTTGTACCCAGGTTGCGGTGAGGGCAGAGCAGTCTTAGGGACCCATGCCAGGAAGGGCTGGTTGGGGCCACGATCTAACCACAAGAAAACAGATGAGGCTTTCAAGTCAAGTACTGGCATGTTCACTGGAGCAAAACTATCAGCCCCAGAATAATGATCACAATGTAGATATTGATCACAAAATGTTTACAGTGCAACATTTGACTATAAAAAGATCCTGGTTCCTGCTTCTAACACCTGTACACCTCCTATTTCTTTCCTGGATTGCTTAAACACTTACAGCTAAGCACAAGCTGACGTATTCCTAAAAAAAAAAAGAGCGTGATCTGTGGGCCAAAGAACTACTGATCTCCACAGAAACAAAAATGCTCTTATCCATACCATGATTCAGAAAATTATTTTCCCTCTTCAAATCTTCCTTTCTTTCCCTCTCATCTGTCAAAACTGCTTCTGCAGCTTGCTAGCTACTCTGCTCCGGGTTTGTAGGTCTGCCCAGTGCCTATCCAGTAAAGGGCCCTGACTCAGGTTAAACCACTAGCTGCATGGTAAAAAAATTGCTAAGAGCAGCAGAGACTGCCAGAGCAGAGGCAGATAGGCTCAGAGATAATAAATCAGCACTTCATAATGTTTATACATGTTTGAGGGTATAATTGGGAAGGAAGAAGAGCAATCCTCTAAGACAGTAAGAGTAACAAAGCAAGAGCACTGAGATAAAATTTATGAACAGTGTTATTGATAAAAAATGAAGGGAGAAAGAGTGAGTTAGTAACATAAAATTTAACTGAAATTTATTTTATAATTTACATTTACCCCTCAAATTTCCAGAGTTCTTGCTTCACACTTTTGAACTTCATGCATTTTCTCCTCAGACTCTTACAAGTTTCCAAATAATGTTACATTCCTGAATATTAATCTAAAATAATTGAATTGAAATGTTAATTTACATCTCTTGAGAAAAATATGTATTATTGATTGGGTTCTTAAAAATTAGAGTAATCCTTGTCTGAATAATCCGTGTAAATAAAGAGCCTGCTATCTTAAACACATCACGGAGCTTCACTTTTTGGTTTTATTGCAGTTTTCAGTGCACTGGAGTTGGAAGTAAGAAAGATTTTCACCATTAAATCATTATTCCTTATGAGACAGTGATAAAATTGCACATCAGGCACCATTTAACTAACTAGAAAAAGCAAGAAGACACCTGAAAAAAAAAAAAAAGGATGCTAAAGTAATCTCATTCCTGGTAAAACGGATTTTTTTTCTTTTCCTTTACTAGAACATTTCAGGTGACAACATTTTGGAATTTGATGCTAAATTCTCTTGGCTGAGTACAGACTGAGACAAGCGCACAGCTTTGATGCCTCGGGGATATGGTAATGCAATACAGAGGGATTTATTTTCTTTTTTATTTTTACCTCATGTCACAAGTTCAATTTTAGGCCAACAGTACCCAAAACGGCCACCATGTGATATAGCAGCTTATGCAAAGAGTCTGGTGGTTTTAACCCAAGCCCTAGGACAGAGGAATCTGCCTCACAGACTTGCTGTCTCAGTGTTAACGCTACAGTTGCTCTGACCGAGTTCCTCCGTGCTCAGGTTGGGTACCAGCTCATGGTCTCTGCCATCCCAAACTGAGGCATGGAAATTTCAGCTAGAAAAAGGCAGCAGTAAAATGATCCCAGAAACCAAAGGATGTGTTTTAGAAGTCTGGCTGTGCAGCGCAGATGTGAAAAAGCAATGTGAAGATTACTTTCGAGCATGCTCAAAAATACATTTGGAGGGCATTTTGCATTGACCTTCCCTTGGCTTGCTCTGGTCATTCTGATTCCACCGTCATTAGCAATTACTGCTCCTGCAACAGCAGTCAGTCCTGCATCAGGGAAAGGGAAGGATCTGCATTGAAACCATAGATGTGGCTGCTCTCCACGGGCTAGTGTCAGAACGGAATAGAAAATTTTATTCAGTTTGTTCCCAGCAATAAATACAATCCTGGCATCCTGGATAAATCCTTCACATAACAGCATGTGTTCTTTTATGCACCCTGGGAGCGATTCTATTTAAAGCCATGGAATTGTGGGTGTGAGACTGTAAGCACATCCACTTACCCAAAACAAAATTAAAACCTGTCTTATATTAGAGTCAGGAGAGCTGTTACAAAAAATGCAAACCATATGAAGTTTTAAGTATACTTATGTTTTTTATCTGTCTCTGTGTAGCATATACAATTGACTTTCACTGCCTGAGATGAAGTGATGACAAGTGTTTTACCATATTATTACAGAATACCCCAGTAGCATTATCACACTTCAACTTTTGCTCGCAATAAATCTCTGCTACATGCATGTCAGAAGTCATTGCTCATATCACATCCAGACAAAGTAAGGGCCCTCCCTCCCCAGTGGACATGAACGAGACTCCACACACACTAGGTATCCTGCCATTAAGGCTGCAATAACTCCCGCAGGTCAGACACCGGGAACAACATTCCCACACGCATTACTTGGCAAGGGCCAGAGGTCTGTTCTCAGGCAAATAACAGTGGCACAGGCATGAGTCATTGCAGAATGCAATGGATTTATCACCACAATGACACCATCATCCCTTATATGCTGGTTTCCATATGCAAGTCTCATTCAATTTTTTTTATTCTTCTTCTCAGAGATTTATAACTCAACTGCTGAAACATATTTCACATGAACACAATTCTCTGTTCTGTATGTTTTTTGTAATAGCTATACCATAAACCATATTCTAATTACAGGGATCCAGCTTTACATCCAGCCTGCTTACTGGTTTCAGTTTGGTCCAACCAAATGATGAGCAGTGTTCCAATCTCAGCAGTGTTAATGACTCTCTTTGGGGCCTTCACTAAAGCATTTGATCTTAAAGCCCAAATTCTGCTGTCTATGAAGCTGGAGTCATAATATTTATGCAACTAGAGTGCTCTAAGAAAGTTAAGGGTAGCACAGACATTTCATGATGAAGTGCATTATTTATTGTAGAATTATATTTACTTTTGCACTTTTATAGTGAAAGGTGGGAATTCAAACATTCTTCCTTAATACTGACTAGCTCTGGACTAATTAAAGAAAAATTAAAGGAACAGAGAAATGTAAGGATGAGAGCACACAGAAATCATTATTAGATTACATACTCCAAAACTCAACAAAATAGACATTTCTTGAGATCGTGCACATTTTTGTTATGATGGAAGAAATAAGTGAGATAACTACAAAGGTGATCAAGATACTAATAACCAAGCTACAGTGGTTTCCTGGTGTCTTTTGCTCTCTTGCCTAAACTTCAGCAAATTTATTTTTTCCCTTTTTGCAAAATAATTGAAGGAAACTTGGAAATTAACTCTTTGAATATTTTCTCAGAGAAATATTGCATCTGCAAATCATGCCTAATTCTGGCTTCATGTGAAATTAATTTCATTAATTTCTACAGCCTACCAATATAAAAGAGAGGAAAGTGGGGTGTGCAGCTCATGTCAGTGTAAGTAGCTCTCTGATGCTACAGTGTTTTCTGCATTTGACCCAAGAACTAGTTGTAAAACCAGGTATGAAACAAACTGTTGCATCACATGGTGAAGCAATAACTAAACTTAGTATTAAACCTCCTCACTTAGTATTCTTCCCCTTTTCAGCACAAAGAAATTACCAAAGCATGAGACCATGTGGGAAGGAAAGGAAATAAAACCATCTTGCTGCACATCCTGGAGAAGCATCTAAAGCCTGAGACTGCTGTAGTCAGACCTCCCTTGAATCCTGCCCTCTTTAGCTGCCACCTCTCCTCAGTCCCTGTGCTGACCCCCTGAATCAAGCCAGATGGGACTGGCAGAGACATGTCAAGGAAGTGCTGAAAAGGTGACTTGGGTCTCTGGCAGCTAGTCTGGAGCTCATTTCTTTGCGAAATCTCTGGGGGCTGCTGCTTTGCAATTTCTCAGGAATGTTTAATTCTCCTCATCCCTTTGCCGAGTCTCTCTCTGGAGAGGTCATGGAGGCCTGTGACATCCCTGGAGGGCACTGCCTAACTAAATTAGCATGAGATAACTTTGGACTCTCTTCCAAACAAGAAAATACAAGGGAGAGAATTTCATTAAAAGCAGAAGACTAGGTGATCCAAGTTAATCCCAGCCCAGAGCTGCTGCAGAAATGTTCTCTGTTTATATTTTGACTTTACTCTCTGTTACAGAGTTCACTGACTATAATGGAAGCTGTGTTAAGTGCACAACTTGACCTCAGTTGACCAAATCTTAGTTTCATAATAAAGACAAAAAGTGGGTTAGGCGGCTCTAAAAGGTCTGATTAGTTACTGTTTTGCCTGTTTGTGTGTGACTACGTAGGGCACTGAGTGAATGGTAGAAGATAAGCACCGATGTACTTTATTCTTTAGATGAGCTTTTTAATGAAGAACCATGAACACTTTAACACACAACACTACTACAACACATAGGTGTGTAGGCTTAGAAAATACAACCAAGCCCCAAACTTGCATTTTGGGTTTTTTTTAATGACTTGTGTACATGGAGTTTTATTTAGGTTCCTCCAATGGGTGCTGGAAAAAAATACAACTTGGAGAAGAGGGAATGGCAACCTCTGCACCCTGTCCTGCAATAGTGTTTCCCAGGCAACTCAAGGGCAGGGTGAGACAAAAAGGTAGATTGACACAGCCAGCAATATCCCACCTCATCTTCCAGCAGTGAAGTGATCCCAGCAAACACCACAGCAAATAGCTCCAAAACAAGGATTTGATTATTTGTATACAAGCAGGATGGAGAACAAATTAGAATTTTTTTTTACTTGGGCTGAGGTTGTAACAGCTGTCTCCAGGGAAACAGGAGATGAAATAAAAATGTTCCCAAAAAACCTCATTGCCTGAGCTTCATCTATTGGAAAAACTGAGCTGGTGAGACCCAGGAATTCACACTTCAAAGTACTGTTAAATATATTGGTAGTAATAAAGTGAGACCACCCAACTTAGTACAATACGAATGAAAACCACAATATTCTTACAAACATGAGATTAGAAAGGGAAATCTTTATTAAATGCTGTTTGTAAGCCAGTCCTGCATAACAGCATGCTTTGGCTATATTGGGACAAATCCTCCTCCTTCTGAGAAGACAAGAAGAAAAGGAAAAGGTACAAAAGTTCATGCAGTTCACATTAAGGACAACCCAATGTGCTCTCTCCCTTCAGGAAGGAAATATTAGTATGGCCCCTTAGCTACACTCTGAGGGCAGTGATCTGCTGGGAAACATGATTTCAAGTCAGCAGATCGTGGGGCACCAGCAGGCTAAACCAGGCTTCTTACTCCTGTCTTAATTGTGTCTTTTTCACAGAAGGACTGCTGCTTTGCCACCAAGTTTGTACACACACAGTTAAAAAGCGAATTTTCCCACTGAGCTTTTCCAGAAGAACTGAGTGTCTGTTTAGTAAGTGCTTTTTCTAGTCTTCCTCAGAAAGATACACCAAAGGAGAAAGTTATTCCAGCATGGGAGAGAGCCTGGAGAAACCACATGAAAATAACTTCCTTCCACAGTGAATATTCTTTACCCACTCCTTAAAGCTCGCTTCATCACCAAAATCACACCCTGAAATCAGGCATGTGGGCCCAAATCCAGCCCCCCTGGAGTCAGTCAAATCTTTGCTATAGACTTCTGTGAGGATGGAATTTCATTCTGTATGTAGGAGCCTGTCACGGCCAAAGGCGAAAAAGAAAGGGTGTTTTCCACGCAGGCTCTGCTTTTCTACTTTTGTGCCCCTTGGGAAACTGGTGCAATTAGATCCCTATTATTATATACTGGAAAGGCATATTTGGCACTGCATGTGAGTTTATGTACTTAAAAAGCAGAGGGAAATTTTAAATATAACTTACTCTCTTTCAAACACCAGACTTTATATATAAACAGTTCAAGGCTGCTACAGTCTGGTAAGTGAATAATTAGGGGAAAATAAGCATGTAAAATATATGATTAGCTGGCGGAGAAAGAGTGCTAAATAAGATTCTAACCCCTTTTAAATGCCAAAACAAGGGATAAAAATTCATATTTGTGTCCAAAAAAATAATCAAACTAACTTCAAATATTTGAATCAGAACCACAAGGAAGGAGACTGTAAACCTATAGGCTTTTGCCTTTATTGTTGGGCTTCCTGCAAATAGGAAAATTAATCCAAAGAGACTAAAGGTGTGATCTCAATGAGTCTACTTATATATGCATTAAACACATCCTTTGTCACAATTAGAGTCACCCTTTTCATCTACCTAAATTCAGAACTCTCTGGTCCTGAATACAAGCCCACATTGGGGTTTAATGCAACTGAATTGATTTACTGTACTATTTCATCCAGGCTGATTTTCCTGGACCAGACCCATCAGCATACTGCACTGTGAGGAACAATATGTAAGGTGAGTGATAGACTCTTGGAGTTCTTACTGTAAACATTGAATTTTCTTACTTTTTTTTTGATCTACAGACAGCTCAGTTTGTGTTCTGTTTCCTTAAAAATGTACTTTCTCCTTCTTGAGTTTTAACTGGATACATTATTCTGCATTGTCCTCAATTATCAGCAACAGTATTTTGAAGTATTTATCAAATAATCTGTTTTATCTCTTGAGAAAGCAGCAAGTCAATGGTGAAGAAAATCCTTTTTCAAATTCATCATGCAGAGGAGGGCACATCCTCAGATGTCATATGCATATCCTGGTATGTCAATTAGTCTGTAATGTCTTTCAGATATTTCTGGGTAAAAGTATCACAGAAACCCAAATAATTTTCATCACATCTGAACTTTTATATGCCTCACCAGAACACACTCAGATAGGGAGGAAGGATTTTGTCTTTATGTTGCAGGGTAAGAAAGGAAGATGCCTTTTTTCCAACTCCCCCAGCCATTCAATGCCTGGAGGAGAAACAGGAAAGAAACCATGGTGACCTCTCTGAACTTAGGGAAGCAGCTGCCAGCTCAGCAGGAGTAGCATTGCTGATGGACTCTAGTACCTACCGCTGGAAGAAGCCTTCAAGCCTTTCTCTCTCTCCCTCCCTCCCTCTCTCTTTCTTTTTGTCTCTTTGACATCTTCTACCTCTAAGTTATACAAATGGAAGAACAAGAGAGAACTTTCAGAAACCTCAGGAGTCAACTTGTTGTTAGACTGGATAAAGAAGTCATAAAGTTCCAATTATCCATACAAAATCAAAACAATGTAATTGCTGTATTGAACAAGCAAAGCATAACTTTGTTTAAGGAATGATTTATGTATCATTTCTACTTTCTTGAACACTTTGTCTCTTGAAATATTAATGTTATTGCTCTCCAAATTCAAATTCTAAAAAAATGTTTATGCTTCTAAAAAAGATTTAAACTTGGCAGATGTGGCA
>NW_008238959.1:977946-996590 GCF_000691975.1 Corvus brachyrhynchos
TTCTAGATTTAAAGGTACCTTCGAAAGTTTCTAGCCAGTTATCACAATGAAGTTCAGCAACAGCTTATTTCCTCTACCTTTGAGAAAAAGAAGTTATTAAAAGAACAGAAAGCAAAATAAACAGATACGGTGAGAGGAATTTTTATTTTTTAAGATTAAAAGTGTGAGAATGTCAGGGAAATCAGAACACAGTTGACATCCCGATCCTGAATATTTTATTACACATATTTAACCTTAGGCATTCAAAGGGGACTCATGCACATATATGAGGGAGAAATACATCCATTTTCCAGTACCAACACCACACAGAGATGCCACATGACACTGAAACATGACAGCTGGTCAGTTAAGGTTTCTTTTTGTTTTCCCTGTTGTGAAGCCAAAGTAAATATATCATCTTAAGACTGTGTATGAAGAGCATTAAGAGCAAGCACTTACACTTGTGATGGGTTAAGTGCACACAGTGAATCTGCTACCTTGGATCAGCTACACAAGGCAATATGCAACTCTGCCTTAAGAGTCTGTTCTTCTTCTGGTTTATTTTCCTTTTTTATTTCTGTTGTTTGGTTTTCCTTCCCTGCCCACTCCCCCCCTTCCCCCAGCCCAAAATCTAGGAGAGTCAAGCACAGGCCTTGATTTCACCAATACTCCACAGGGTGTACACTAAATGGGGCTCTGGCCAGAAACTTCATCAAGCTCAGACCTTTAAAGAAGTAGTTTAGGCCCTGCAGTTAAAGGAAAGAGTTGATACGGGGCTCAGAGAAAAAGGCAGATGAAGAGGAAGGGGGAGGAGAGGAGAACGTTTTCTGGCTTCTGACCCAAGTTTAAAATCATGTTTCATTTTCTTAAACAAAACCAAAACACTCCTCCAACTTTGGGAAATCCTTAGAAAAACAACAAAAACATTGTTTCAGAAGGCAATTATGGTTGCTAAAATGACACATCATTTATGAATGGAAGTACTTAGAAGAGAGTAAACTAATTCTTAAGGACAATAGCAAACACACATTGGACCTAAATTTGCTGTTTCCTTGGCACTGTTACATCGACAATTAAATTATTCAAGATTTGCACTACTGTAACAAAAAGCAGAGCCAAGACCATTATTTCCATCGCTGACAAAGAAATACTTACATCCTAACTGTGTAAAAGTCTTAATAAAACCACAGAAGGAATGATTTAATCAGTAAATGAAACCCAGATTGATCAGAAAATTCCTACTAGTAGTAGAGGGGTAATAGTAGTAGTAGGAATAGTAGGAATAGTAGGAATAGTAATAATAATAATAATAA
The DNA here is from genome assembly GCF_000691975.1 of Corvus brachyrhynchos. Classification (NCBI taxonomy): domain Eukaryota; kingdom Metazoa; phylum Chordata; class Aves; order Passeriformes; family Corvidae; genus Corvus; species Corvus brachyrhynchos. Next base: position 979,239 of record NW_008238959.1, read on the forward strand.
TAATAATAGTGATAAGACTGTGGCCATACATTACAGACATACACTAGGTTCAAAAGAATGCCTCTATCAGGTGTGTAAGTCAAGAATTTTATTGCCCTGTCCTGTTAAATGTTATCTACAAAACTTAGAGCTCAACAACTGAATATATGCTTTGAAAAACTCCTGTTGTTAATTACTAAATTTGCATAGGCTAATGTGTCCAGTTTGCAGCATCTCAGTAGTACTGACACAGAAATCAAAATAGTAGCCACTAACAATCAGCCATTTCACAAGTCACACTTAGGACTGTATATTGTAATGAAAAGTCCAATTTTTATTATCTGGTAAGAGTAATATGCTTTTTTATCACCAAGATCACATTTAAGGCTTTCCAATGATGTCACTTTTAAGGACTCCGGTTTTGAAAGAAAGCGGATAAATGCTTCCAATTGCATTTCCCCCTAGTCTCCTCTACTGTACAGCCAACCAAGTTCACAACAGAAAACTTTTCCCCTCCTCTTACATATTTAGTGTAAAACAGACAGATGGATGTTACTAGGTTTTTTGTCTTGTTTACTAATGAAACAAGGCTTATGCACTTCATGTCCACTTGGTTGTCTGTCCAATAACTCTTGATTTCCTACTGCCTTATTTCCACCAAAAGTTGGCAAAGGAACAGCAGTACCAAAAATATTAAATTACTGCAAGTCCGGCCAAAATAGGAGTTGACAAAGGGAGAGATACCCTGTTGGATCACTGAGGAAATGTAATAGCTCCTTCCTGTGTGCATGTAACCAGGGAATGCACACAGGAAGGAGCTATTACAAAGGATCAGAATGTATGGGAAACGTCAAGCAGAGGTTGCAGTTCATATGATACTAAACACCCAGCCATGTGTTATAAAATGAATGGTTTGTTTACAGAGCTGCATCTTCAAAAAATGAAGTTCAAACTTGCCAGCTTTGGAGAAAGATTGTGCAGGAGCACAGGCTCTGGAGTTTTAAAATTTGTTTCTTTTTAAATGTTGCTGGCCTTGCATAAGAACTACACATAATAATTACAAATGGACAGGCTGACCACACCTTGCTCAACACACCTGACCAGCAGTATGAAATTTTGTGTGAGCTTCCCTACCAACTGCTCCAGTCCTACCAAGGGAAGTGCATGGGATGCTGGCATGGAAACCCTTTGCCCCTTCCAGTCAGCTGGATACTTCAGCGTCAGTGTCCCCAAGAGCAGACTAATCTGGGAGAGGCTTAGAGTAGACTATGGCTGGTCTGGTGGGCCACAACAATTGCACATTGCTTCCTGCAAGGGTTAAACCAGGAAACATCTCCTGTCTTATCACTGCAGTGCATGCCCAGCTCTGCTGATAGCATCTGCTTGCTCACCCCTAATTCTAGGCAGCTTTACACATCAATGGTGTAAATATGACACCAAGGGGGGCACCCACTACCTTTCTGTTTTAAGTGGATTGACATACTGAGGTTATTTTGATCAAGCAGATGAGAAAATGCAAACAAGAAAATGTTGTCAGTTCAAACCGGCTTTCATTTCCTAGTGCTCTCTGACAAAATTAGTTGGGAGAGATTACTTACTTCCCTTGTCCTCCCCACCTCAGCCCAGAAAGATCTCAGTCTCGACAGCCCTAGAGGTTGTACCCATGGCTCTGTCTGTAGAGGCTGGACAGTGGGAGTCTTTAACATTCTGCAACCACAAGGGAAGAACAAATATCTGCCAAAGAGCCATATAAGATGTCATCAAGGCACTTGGATCAGCCCTGATCTCACCAGCAGGCATTGCTGCTCAACTGGAACACAAATTCTCTGTACATGTGCCAAGACATTTCGTCTCTTAATTGAAGTAAAAAAGTAATATATCTGGGTCTCTAAAGGAAGCCATTCTTCCCTTGTGCAATCCCAACAGACTCCTTTCTAACCACACTGCTTCAATCCTGACTCAGACCTGGGAATGCCACTGAAGAAGAGGAAGGATGCACTGCAGCACAAACACTTGCTAATCCAGCCAGATTACTGTGGGCTATTGGGCAGGCAGTTAGAGGTACACTGGAGAGTGTATCCTGTCTCTGGGGTAAGAGAACTCTGGCAGGTCTTCTATTTTATATCACATTGTGGTATCTGACAAAATCCCTTAGAAAATTTTTACAACTAGACACTATATAGCATTTTTCCATACATCAACAATGGGAGGAGAAAGTACTCATAGCTATTTGGAACAGTAAGCTATATTAGTGTCCTATAAAACACATTAAGCCATCATCTTTCCATAATAATTTCACAAGTAGGATTTTTTTTCACAAGTATTTTTCTTCAGGTGTTGTCTGTGTGTGTTCAGTTTGCAGCTCTGTGCCATCAGAAGCATACAGAGGTTCTTGTCTCTCGGTAAATACTATGTAAATTTGTTCCTATGATTACAGCACTTGCTAAAATGAGCACAGTAATTAGGAGGCAATCCTTACTTTATGAATTTTCCATAGTAGGTTTGATGCTCCAAGATAAATCCCCAGTTCATCAAAATAGTTGTGCTTGAGCTTAATTTCAAACATACCTTTACTCCATGACAATTAAGCAAAAGACTTGAATACATGCTTGTTGCTTGAAGGGGATTAAATCTGTTGACTTTAATTAGATTTATGCCCAGACTGAAGTTCTTCCCTGAACTGAGGCCTGTGAAGTACAGTGTTTTGAAAGAGGAAGTACTGAATGAAAACTGAGAGAGATTATTCAGATTATCATTTGAATATGAAATAATACTTCATATTTTTCATATTCTGTATGAATTAGCTATTAAAGACATATGCCATCATCCATAAGGAAGACAGTAAATGCTTTTAATTTATTTAATACTATCCAACTCTGTTGTAAAAAATCTCACACTTATATCAAGCCTCATAAATAGCAAGTCAAACTACACAAATCAAACACTTTTCCTTGTGAATTAGTTCTAGGAGAGGATACAGAAAGGCTGTTATAGATAAAATGATATATGTTTCTTAGGCAATTACTTGTGACACTTCAGGACAATGTCTTGATGGACACATGAATCTATTTTAAAAGGTTTGGTGGTAACTTTTCTAAGCACATACTGTATTAAGTATCTAAAAAAATTTCTTTAAAGATACTTTTTGAATAATGATACGTGAAGTAACCTCCATAAGAGAACTAGATACTAATCATAATTTGAAATCAGACAGACAGGAAATTGCCGCACCCTACATTAGTGAATGCATCCAGGTCCCATGGTAGTCTTTACAGTGAGTTTAGATTGTCTATGGGAAATGAAATCATGTGCCAAAGGCCAAGTAAACCCAAAATTAAAATTCACAGTTATGTCTCCCTGTTGCATTCATAATCCTGCTTATTGCCTCTTACATCATTACAAAGTGTTCTCCAGAAGAGAACAACCCACTGCTGTGCTATGCATACCACTACATGCTATAGGCTGTCCAAGTTCTGCTCCAAAGGCCAAATATCACCCACTCAGTTTTAAAAATCATGCTCAGGATCATCATTCATGTCCATGTAGTGGTCAGACTCTGGGATACTGCGTGCCCCAGAATCATTCCCAGGTTTGTTTTACCACAAGCCCTCTAATTTACTTTTGGATATTATATGCTATACGATGACAACAGCACTTACACTCTACACACTATTACAGAAATAAAAAGTGTCTCTTCAATTCCCCAAAAGTTATCACCACAATCACTTGTAATGACATTTCAGGACAATGTCTTTGTGGACACGTGCATATATTTTAAATATATGCTAACTTTCCTTTTACACATATTTGTAATACCTACCATCTCTCCGAAGTTCACATTCAGTGGTCTCAATTCCCTTCACTGTTGTTTGCAAGAATGGGAATTAGAAACTTTGATGACCTGGTGAAATCACTCACTCAAGAAATTAAACCAAACAATAAAACTAAGTAGCCTAAATATTGTTTAGCAGAAATGTGGCACCTGCAATCCATTACTGAAAGAACTCAGTACAATAAAATATAGCGATCAAGATTTCAGATAGCACAAAAGATGTTAGTAGAGAATGAAAATAGAGTAAGTTTATTTTCTTCTGGTTCTAACTTCATTTAGATTTTGTAGTTGGCAGCATGTCAGGACCAACAGGCTTCCGGCAGGAGATCATTATTTTAAAACATTAACTCCCATGTTAATGTTTGATTTTGCTAATGTTTAAATTGGGATGTATTTCTGAGCAGGAGAACAGAGGGATAAAAAGATCACACACGATGCTTTTTCTCCAGTAAAAGTAGCCAGAGGTGGGTTACAGTAAAAAAAATAAGCTAACATCATGTAACAGATATAATACAATTCACACAGGTAACTGCTAAATCCAAGGTGCAGGAAAGACAAGAAAATACAAAGAAAGAGCTTAGTGATAACAGAAACAATTTATTTGGCATAAGAACCTCTGCCAGATTTCTGCTATCCCACTATTTGAGTGAGGGCTCCTGCAGAGCATCAGCCTCGAAGCTGTGTGTCATTGGAGAAGCAGTGTTTTGGGAGAGACCTAAACCTCCGAGCCTGACTATGGGAAGTCATCAGAGATCCCACCACACTTTTAACGAATGAAGAGGTATCAGAACCTGGTCAAGTAGCACCTGGGTTAAATAACTGGCAAGCTAGCATGGAGAGTGTGAGAGTGGAAAGTCAGAGATGAATCACAAATAAAAACAGATCGTAGAAACAAATATTCTTGCCTCTTGAGTTACTCTCAAACTTAACTCCAAAAAATAGCTGATGATCTCACATAAGTTCACTAATGCACTAGTCAGAACAAGAGAGTAAATTTAAAAAAAAAAACCCTACTGATTTTAGTCACAGGGCACCAAGGGACTCTAAAGTATATGAGCTAACTCTGAGTTGGATACCTCAGACATCAGAGTACACAGGACCTGCTGTGTGTAGTTCCCCCCCGTGCCATCCACTCCTGCAGCCACACTTGTCCCCATCCTCCTCGCACTTCTGACTGCATCACATATATTTCACTCTCTATTGATAGCTTTGTGTAATACTGCAGCCATGCTTTAAAATTCAGCTCACAGCTCATCTAGTTTCCAAGTTTTTTCATAACAGGAAATGTGATTCATACATATCTTTAATTACATGTATCAATGTAAAACACTAAGCTGTTGCAATAGAAAGGCCTGGGTACCAAAACTTTTCCAAAATTTCAGGGTGGTTTCATGGAAGAAAGGATTTCATGCCATGATCTTCCAATGCCACTTTATGTCCGCTTCATGAAGACCATGTCTCCAATATTGATACCCTGCTACGAGCAATCATGGACCTTTTGTCCTCTGCAAGGAGAACTCTGACCAGAATTTCATACTTCTCTTTACATAACAAAGCACCCTGCAGAGAGATACTAAATTCAGATACAAATGAGGCTTCATCCATATTTCAGAGGGCTGATGTTGCTTAGTCATGCTTACGGGCAACCTAACCAATAAGAGAGGGTAGAAAACAGTAAACTAGAACAACTACTTCTGAGATGACATGGACTATTCCCATAAGTTTAGTCAGCATGGTGCAAAACACAGACTTTCGTTACACTGCATCAGGAGCAAGAGTAAATATTATAATTTCCTTTCTTGGCATCAAAAAGTACTGATGCAGATTTTCATTCCCGTTGTGCCTTTGCAATATGAAATGACTGGTTATTTGTTGAACAAACTGGTGTGAAATTAAAAAAAAATTTAAAACATAGTAATAACACAAATACAGAATACTGCAATTTTTGAGGACTTTAATTGCCAGAGGTATAACATTAGCAAGCTGTTTCTACTATAAAATAACTGGTTTGCATAAATGCATTGTGTTAGCTAGTCAGTAGCTCAATTATTACTTTGTTGTCTTGGGTCTAAATATTGGAAGTAGAAGTGTAACTTAAAACAAGAAATATCTGTCAAGCAGGAAAGCTCAAGATACCTTTTAATAACATACCAGAGAGCTGCTTTATTGTGTTGCTGCTGCTGCTTCTTTTGAACTCCTAGATAATATCAGATGAGGAACATTACACTGTTCTATGCACATTTCCCTCATCACCACAGTATCTGAAAAGCTTCCAGTAGTTCATTAAGCAACATGACTAACCTCCCTCATTTGTGGTTTCTCCATTCTCTCTCTCATCCTCTCTCAAAGGGAAGATCTCTGTGCGCATATGTGTGTGCGCACAGTGTTTTGGTGTATCGTGTTGGTTTGGTTATTTTCAATTTTATTATGTGCATGCTACCCTTCATTTGTAACAAAGACTTTATCTCACTTAACTTCTGCATTTGTATTTGTGTGTTACTGAGTGGAGCCTGCATTCCTTGCCCTACCTCTTTGCTTCAGCACACGCTCTCTTGCTGTTCTTCCACACGCCTCAAGGGCACGCAGCAAAGTGGATGCATAGCTCAGAAAAGACCAGCTAAGTCAGAGGAAGAGAGTGGAAGGGTGGGAGAAAGGTCTCATAAATTATGCAGGCCATGACATCACAGCTGCTGACAGGTTTTGCATTTTGTAAGATGAGCAACTACAAAAGTCTCCCTCTCTGCTGTTAAAGTGGATAGTGAGCATTTGAGAGTCCCCCATAAGGGTGCATATGAAGTTGCAAAATCTGCCTACCGTGCGCAAGGCGCAATACGTAGGGGTTTTGTTGCCATTACGCAACTGTGTGGACGAAGATGGCTTTCCACATATAAAATGCAGATCGGAAAAACTTCAAAAAGCCAAGCCCGACTCTTCCCCTCCAATATGCTAGCATAGTTATGCAGAGCATAACTTCACTAACTCAGCATATTCCTGCACAAGAAGAGACCACATCTTGGTAGCATATGTGTAATTTTTTTAAAGCCCAGAGTGAAAGACATTATGATAGGCAAAGTATTTAAGTTAGAGTGCTGTAAGGATTGTGCAAAGCTATTGCAATTTTTATGCATTTGTCAAAGTTGGTATCAAAACACTGCAGACAGTCTCAGTTCCCCCAGCCAAGATTTCTGGTATCATCACGTCTCTCAATTCAAGTTCATATGCATGTCTACCTGTAATAAGCAATATAAAAATTCCCTCAGTTTCTGCAATTTCTTCCCCCAGTACATCTTGAAATGGCTCAAGTAAAAGCAATATTTTTTATTATTTTTTTGATGGTGAAAATGAGAGAAAGAAACAGGAGATGACTCTTCAAAGTTAGTCAACAGATCAAGCCCTAGTCCACAGTGAAACTTCAGGGCTCATACACCAGTCTGCTCCCAAAGCAACATAGTTCTAACCCTAACAGAACCTGCTTTAGGATGAAAGGAAAAATTACTCTAATGTTCACTGGTGTAGATACAAAATCGGCTTAATTTCTTTTTTTTTTCCTAAGGACAAATTTCTGTGCAACATATTGGAGATGTAGCCCAGGATTTTCTGCTGTTTGATTGCTGCCCTCCAGAATAGTTGCAGGAGGATAGGAGACCTTATCCTCTCATCCAGATGGAGACAGCTAATGAACAAGTGAATCTTTAATTGTGTGTTGAGGATACTTCTGGGAGATTTTACTATCCCAACATTTAAAAAACAGGAAAGCCACAGTAAGGGCTAGTATCCCTTAATATGAAAAAGGCTGGGAATGGAGCTAAGACGCGTGGCTGATGAGCAGGAGCCTTATGTCTTGTGAGACTCTGAGCAGAATCTTCAGGGTTTGCCGGCTGCCTTCAGGCATCAACGCCAGAAATGACACAGAGACCTGCATGTCAGTTGTCACTGCAAAGATCTCACTGAACATTAAAATACTTCCTGCATTGGGCAAATGCAATTTCTGGTGTAAAACCAGCCACTCACAGGTCACCTCAATTTCCATTCAGCTTACTGCTGCCAGTGAGAGCAAATGGGGATTAAAAATAGGGGCCAATCTTTCCCCCTCATGGTGGCTCTCTTGCTTGGGACTCCACAAACTGCAGTACAGATGTCAACAAGTGCCACAATAAACTAGAGCTTCCTCTTTCCCAAAAGCCAGCAAAGTCATTCTGATGTTGCCTACTTTAGAAGTGTTGTTTAACCCCAGCCAGCAACCATCATGAGAAGAAAATCAATAAATGAGATATTTTGAGACAAGTTTCTTAATTACTTAGGGGTTTTTAGCTAAGCCTTCTAATAATTTGGATTACTTTTCACCTTGAAGCAGTGTTGCCTCTGAAATACCTCTGAAATACTCTTCTGGTCATAACTTATTTTGTCAAGTTGGCTTTTTTTTTAAGAAGTTTCCTTGGCCAAAATATTTTTTATGGATTTAAGCTGCTACCAATTGCCTGAAAATTAAAGTGTGGGTAAAATTCAAGATAGATATTTCTTACGACAAATATGGAGTTTGATATCCAGCAGATATGATGGAGACTTTCACAATTGTCTTGGGACCTGAGAAATATTTTCTTTTTTTTTTTTTTTTTTGGAAGAATAGGGACACAGTTATTTTTCCCACAGGATATAACATCTCAGCCACTTACACCTTCTTTTGGTCTGCACATATTGTAGAGGGTAGGCCAATCCTGTCCTCCTATTCATGGATCAGACTTTTGCACCTAATGGAAAACAAAGCACTGCCTCCACCAAAGGTATCAGGAAAGGATGTTACAAAGATGACAAAGAAAGTACAAGCACAACTTCTTGAGTGGGAAATGTGTGTTGCTATAAAGCAATACAATAATAGATGCAGGAACAATTGTTTTCACAAATAAGTAGGGAGGGAAAGGCCCAAAGTAACCTGAGGTTTCTTGTGGGTTGTTTTTTCTTTTCTTTTTCTTAAAAAAGAAAGACTAAGTTACATATTCTCCAGACATTTTCTGGCTTAAGCTTAAAGGGCCTGCGTGCAGAGTATTCACACTGGGACTCTGCTCTTTTCTCTCAAAAACATTATTTCAACTATTGAGTCGTGTTGCCACTGGGAAAATATGAACATTTCAACAAAGAAAAATAAATTGCATTTGTGTTCTCACTTCAGCTCCCAGATTTTTGCTGGAGAGGAGCCAGGACAGTGTTTGAAGGTGCTGACTATCTCCTTCCAGCAAAACAGAACAGATGGGATGGAGCTAGGCTGGGACCCTGCAGCTAGATGCAAACACATATAAGTCTTGTATCAGAGTAAGGCTCGTTCCTCTCCTTACCCTCTCTCCTTGGAGTACCTTGGGTTTCAGAATATGGACATCTAAACACAGCAGCTAGGAGGGAGCAATGGCACATCTGGCTTGCGCAGCGCACCATGTGCTGCTGCAGTTCAGACACTCTCAGGAAAGGCAAGGTTTGCTTCCCTCCTTTGCCACCTTCAACCTCAGAAAAATCCCTCCAACATTCTCAGATGCAGTTTCTTTCCAATGCAAGAGGAATACCCCCTCTTCCTGGGATACAGCTGTATACCAAAGGCTCCACAATGACCTGACACTAATACTTCAGGGCCATGCAAATGAGGGGGCTCTACAATTTGCTCCCATACAGTTGGTGTCAGTGGGCCCTGCCACTCTGCCAGCTTCTGCAAGATGTGCACAACCACCACATTTGTAAATACAACCCTAGTGCATATCCACACAAACTATTCACAGCAGCTAGTTAAATAAAACATGGCATTTGTTGGCTGTAAGCAGTGGAGGGAGAGAGGGCATGAAACATGAGCCTAATCGGAACTGGGGAGCTGGGGTGAAGAGGGTTACAATCCACATTTACAGAACACTTTTTGAATACCAAAAGTTTTCCTCTTTATAATACAAAAACTTCGTTCACTTCAGTTCACTCACTATGAATAATGAACTGGGGAATTAAAAGCTTTAAACCTGTTAAAGAAGGAATATTAACTTAGGTATAAATATAGCTGAAATAATCCAGACAGTTTTATGACCTTACACCCCCAAATGAAGGTGAAATGCAGAATTCTTTCCCCAGGAATAGTGGTAAACACAGCTAACAGATGGAAGAGCTGAATGGAAATTTCAATAAAGTAGGCCACAAAGAAGCATTTGTAAGTGCAGGGGTGCTCACTTAAAAAAAGGGGGGGAAAAAAAGAAGGCTAAAAAATGGAACTTTGTTTTATTTTGATAGAGTGCCAAAACAGTACTGCATTCCTTAAAGAGCAGAATAAAGGAATGAGTTAGACTGGCCTTCTCAACACCTCAGCAAAAGCCCCCATGGGTCTCATTTTGCTAGGATGACTATTTATATGACAGGTAAGGGAATAATTTTGTTGGATTCAGTTACACTAGGCCTCCCTGACCTCTGGGTCAAAAGAGCAAATGCAAAAGTGACAATGTGGATAATTGCCTGTTTAGGATAATGGAATACTGATTGAGGGTCAATTATTATAACACCTGAAAGATAAATGAGCTGAAGAAGTTCAGCAGAGGTAGCAAACAAGAACTGTCTGCGTGCACCATGCCATGGCTAATAATGCAGAGTACAGACTGCTGCATTTGATAGCAGGGAAGCACATTTCCTCAGCTGAACTACTAAAGCCGAGCAGTTTCCAAGCCCTAAAATATTTTAGTTTGTAAAACATGCCATAAAACAGAAATTCAGCTCCACTGCCCAAAGCTTCAGGATTAAGGTGATATTATTTAACATGCTACACAATTAATTTCCATTATAACCCTTGTCTGTGCCACATATCCCAGACTTATTCTTTCTTCTGTCTCCTGAGTGAACTCTCTTCCATTGCTATGCAATTAAAGAAAAACAGGTTTGACATTTGTATTTCTAAATCCAAGCAAAGGGGAAACACCATTCATGCTGTTACTACAGAGAGCCACTGTGGTTCATAGGTTTTTTTAAAAATGAATTTTGTCCATAAAATGTTTTGAAACTTCTGTGCATGTGACTGTCCTGGTTGTGTTGTTGTGCATTGCTTTTGCATGGTATGATTCTTGAAATGCTTGTTCCTCACTTTGGTCTTCTTCCTATTTCCTGTGTCCCACAAAAAACAACGATTCTTCTTTCCTCCTCTACACATCAGGATGGTATAGGGTTTAGGCTATTTTCAAGGGGAAAGCACAACTGACCCCTCTTTAGGGTTACAGTCCAAGTAGAGGTCAGTCACTATTCTCTCCACTGAGTGTTTTGTCTAGAGAAAAGGAGGCTCAGAGGAGACCTTCACTCTCTACAACTACCTGAAAGGAGATTGTGGCAAGGTGATGGTCAGTCTCCTCTCCCAGGTAACAAGAGACAGGATGAGAGGAAATGGCCAGGTAAGGTTAAGGTTGCCTATTAGGACAAATTTCTTCACTGAAAGAGTTGCTAAGCATTGGAACAGGCTTCCTAGGGAAGTGGTGGAGTCACTATCCCTGGAAATGTTAAAAAAATGAGTAGATGTGGCACTTTGCAGTATGGTTTAGTGGGCATGGTGGTATTAGGTTGAGGGTTGGACTTGAAGATCTTGGAAGTCTTTTCCAACCTTACTGATTCGAGTAAGCAGACAGAGAGAGTTCAGATACCTCGATACACACACTTTGGTGTGCAAAAAGTGTTTCCAGATAATTTGAAATGTCCATCTTCTTGTAGCATGAGATGAATGAGCAATAAGAAATACATCTCTATGAACAGTGGAGCTCTGATAAAATGCTCTCAATGTGAATATTCATGTCTCAAAAGTATGCCACAGCAAAAAGCAGTAGGTAGAAAATATTTCACTCAAGTGAGATGAAAAGGACTCAGGAGATCTGCTGCAATGAACCCACAACTCAATGTAAGCCTCTCCCAGTGCTTTTCCATAGTGGCATAAGAGGATCTTGCCTGCTTTTTCTCCTCAGCCTCTCTGTGAACAGGGATCTTGGAAAGAGCAGGAAAGCACATCTGGATCTCTGTGACACAGTCAACAGAATACATTAGAATAAAACAGGCTATCAAGAAAGTGAATATATGAAATTATAGCACCTTCAAAGGGACTTGAAGGTGACCACTGCGTGAGTATAGAGGGAGGGAAGGGACATTGCCCAGTTTGGTTAAAACAGTGTGAGTCACTGCTGCCTGTGCCTTTATGCTAGATATGATTTTTCCTTTGGTTGTTACATGAATGTTAATCTTCCAAACTTGTAATCCTGTATTTTAGCACAAATCTATCTTTTAAAAAATTCCAGCTATAATGACTATAATGCAGTAGCAAATTAATTTCTCCCCCTGTCTCTCCAACTGGCATATCACACTCCTATACTTCATTTATACTCGTCATGTAAGCTGGAAAAAGATGAATGACCAGACCATGAGAGGAACTTGCAGTTGGTTCTCATCTCTATTTTATTTGATGAGAATGTCAGTACCTCATTCAATACCATCAGATGCAGGAAGAGTAATTTTGATGCCAAGCAGGAGTTTCAAATCCACAATGAAACTCCCTTTTCTATAAGGCAAAGGATTAAAACTAATCAACTTCATAACAAGCCAAGTGTCCTTCTAGAACTGCTAGAAACATCCCCTGGTAGGAACAACAAGTATGGAGAGAAAGTCACATGATTTCGGGTAAGAAAACAAAACAAAAAATCCCAACCCTGGGCCACTGATCAAACACTGTCTCACAGTGACTAATTTCTGACTAGAACCCTACTGCTTTGGTTTTCCTTTCCCTCAGACGAGATGAATCATTGCATGCAGGCTGACAGAAACAGAAGGCATCCTTTTCCTTCAGCTGCCAAACCCCTCATGATTTTCCTGTATGACAAAAGCCCATCCGGCAGTGATGAGAGATTTCTGAAACTAGTTGAAGTCTTCAAGGCTTAAAAGATTATTGAAATCTCTTCCACTGTGGGGATGAGCTAGCTTTTATTTCAAATATGATGTATTTTCTATTCCACTGCATTCAACTTCTGCAGGGAGCATATCCCTCAAATGTTCCACAGTTCAGAAATGTCTCTCCTTTTACTCTCAAAGCTATTTATCTTCCTTGAAAATTTCCTACCTCTGTGCTTTTGTTATTTAAAACTCCTTGTAGCAGTAAAACCGAAACAAACCCAAACCTCTATAAGATGAGCTTACAGAAAGAGACACACAGTTAAAGAAATAAATCCCATGATGTTTCCAGTTCCCATGCTAACATGGTGCTTTTTGTCTCTTTGTCCCACACTTGGGTGCTGGCATTCTGAGAGGCATCTAGCAAAGAGATGCAGTGCAAGTTTCATGGAGACCTAAAAGTTCAAAGCAAGGCCCCTTCTTTCTTCCCACCTATGTATGAGGCACTTGTGTTGCTACTTAGGCTGTCCTAACAAAGCATCCACAAACAAAACTTGTTCCTGAAAATAATTGTGAAGAACACGCTGGATATTTCAAATTTTCATAAACTGTGATAACTCTTAAACATGGGCTGAATTCTCAGAAATTACAGGAATTGATTACTAGAGCAAAACAGCAGAGAGCCCTCTGGAAAGCACCATTATGTTTTTGTTCTATAAAAGTCCCACAGGGGATTCTTGTTCTGAGGCTTCTTGTACAACGCAATCAAGTCTCCAAGAGTAGCTCTGCATGACTACTGTGTAACATCCACCAGGTAAAACTGGAAAGTGACAGTTAAGATTACATCTGTCTCTTGAAAGAAATGCTGCTGCTGAATGACTAGAGAACGAAGTGTGGAGCCAACTGATTCATTAGCCCAACTCCACAGATTGCAAAGCAAACTTTCCTGCAATAGTGAGAAAAATCGCTTAGCCCCAAGAGACCAGCAGTGATTTTGCAAAGTGTGAAAGGGTTGTCGGTGCTCTGATTTGGTGCTGCTCCCTTTTAAACAGCCATGCTACCTCCCAGCCTGTTCTAAAAGGCCACTGTCCTGGAGAAGTAGGATGTGCGGGTAGTTTGCAAAACCGTAAATTTGAATGGTTTTCTCAGAGCAAATGTCATACCAGATTCCACTCTTCATGTTTTGGGAATGTTAGATTCTGCCTTCTTACTTCTTAGTTACTACCTGATTAACTTAAGGGGGATGCTCCTTATGCTGAGGGCCTCTATAACATAGATCTGGGGCCACAGGAGCTGCCTCTGAGTGCTGGCATTTTGGCTGATGTTTATTCCTCAATCAACTGTTCCTTTGCATGGTACAGATGTTACAAATGAACCACTGGCTAATGTCAGTCTGCTTGCACAGCACAAGCCTCACCAGACTGGGCAATCTTGGACCTATGGGCTCTTCGCTCCTTCTCAACAGATGGCCACAAATTCCCTTCCACAGGAGGAAATCTCATCAAGTCCAAATGTCAAAAACCTTTTCCATTTTATTGGGGAAAAAAAAAAAAAATCCCTGAAGGTATCTTTAAAGAGATTCCATAGAGAAAACAGCCCTCCAGAGCAAAGGAGAGAAAATCTGGAGTGACAGCAAACTATAAACCTAATGTATGGACAGTTAAGGAAGCAAATGAACCCTTGAGTGTTTCAAATAGAAAAGAATACCTGCCCTTTAATTAAGAATGAAGGATGAATATGATCTGTTGTATACAAGATACAGCTCGAGTGAGTAACTTTGGAAGAGGTTGATAGCAAACATATCTTCAGTAATAGCCAATGTAACTAAGGCAGACCAAGTGCTGAAAAAACCAACAGGAAGAAACACCAGATTTTCTGCAAAACAGAAATAAATTCTTAACATTATCCCATCTTCAGATAACTTACATGGCTTGAAAGATGGGCATAAATCAAAGTCAAACAGTTCTTTATCAATAAAGAAATTGATAAGTCTACTCTGTAAGCTGGCAAAATTCTGAAGATCACTCATGAGAACTTTACGTAATTTTAAGTAGCCTCAAATTTTGGGGTTTGCTGAGTATGCTGCAAAAGACAATTGATTAGTGTATTTTTAGAGAAGACTTTGCAGAATTATAGAAAAGTAAAAGGGGCTTTTTTCTTTGGTCACGGGCTGGGAAAATTCCTTCCCTATAATTATTTTGATGCTGTTTGGCTTCATGGTAATTATAATGGTGGCAGGAGCTAGGGATTTTTTGCTTGGATGTTTCATTTGGCTCCTTCTTTTTTTCATTTTTTAACTGAGTTGTCTCATTTACATTTCAGTAAACGGAAACATCGTTCTACATTAAAGTTGAGATGTCAAAAACAACATTCCACTAATTAGCCTGAACTCCAAAGTAAACTTTCTGGAAGGAACCTAGAAGAAGAAGCTAAGAACTGATCAGGTTATGTACAAGAAAATGAGAGAAAAAAATTGAAAAACATTTATTTTTTCCGGTAGTTTTTGTCACTGATGCTTTTTCTCCTGGAAAGAAGAGTTTTGTAAGCAGCATCAATGTTATTGAAGACATAACTGAAACTTCACAGTCTGTGTTATTAAAAGTAGACTTACAAGCAGATTCCTAAACAAAAAACATGCTGCATTTATTAAAAAGGACTTAAGTCAAAGGAGCATCCAGACTGTTTTTAGAATTGCTACCAATATTCTACACTTTTTTTCTTTGTGAACAGTTTGATGCTGTTGTGCTAAACTACTTAAAAAACCATGATAATAATGACAGAGGAGAGATACGTGACTGACTCAAATGATTCTCAAAGACACCCTCCCATGCCTTATGTGAAACCAAAACGTCCACTTGTAGGCTGCCTTCAACCATGAGAATTCTCAGTCAACACCACCATAGACTGCAAATGTACTCCAACACCTCTCTAAAGCTTCATCATAAAAAACCCAGATATATGAATAAAGAGAGACATCTGGAGCAGCATCCCAATTTAGCTTGGCCACTGCACCTTAATATTTGGCATGACTACTGTCCCCAGGCTCATTTTATATGAGAGATATCCCTTCTCATTCTGAGTCTTAAAACTATACATCCCACACCCTCATACCCCTCCATCTTCTTCCAAGCCTGCCTTCCGTGATCCTTGCATCAACAAGGATCCCAGAAGGCAGGATGGACAAATGTGACCTAGAAAGGAGGCTTTGCCATCCCATGCTTGAGAGACATCAAGAGAATAAACTTGAATGTGATGTGCTGCAGAAGGAAACAAGATTTTCTGCTGTTTTGTGACATCTTATGGGTTTAGGGGTTATGGTGATTAGGAGAGGAAGAAGTAAGGAGCATGAAACATCACATTTCAGAGGAAGAACTAAAATTAACATCAGTAAGCAAACTCCCTGATTAAAGGGAGACTTACAAGAAGAAAAGTTAATTAGCAGTTATAGTGAGCACTTGAGACTTTCAAGTTTTTAATATACAGATTACAATGAAGACATCTTTCCTGTTGTTCTCCATAAGGTTTATATTCACAGAGTTTTAAAGAAATGGTGACCTGCTCCTGCTTGGATGTGCCATGCATATTCTGAGAATGTGCAGGAGAGGGAAAAATTAATTAGCAATGAACTGACAGCAATAGAAAAGTCTTCTGGAGCATAGGCTTAAGCTTTCACTGAGAAAAGATCAGGGCTGTTTTCATCTATTGTTTCCAAAACAGTATCTTTAAATGGTTTCTATAATAAATAGGATATTGTAACATCTGAGATGTGGCTAGTACACGCTCTCTGTTGAAGTATCTAAAATGGACAGGAAACTTGAAAATTATTGGCATGGGCTCCCCAGACTTGCCATAAACCATTTTAAAACCAGCATGTCGACAGGGAGCAAGGTAGACAGCAACATACTAATTTATACTTCACATGTAGCTTAATCTGCCATACCAGAAAATAGATGTTCAGTTTTCCCCTAGGGGTAAAGACATTTATTTCAACAATAGTCATTTACTTCAACAGGTCTGTATCAATCCCTTTCCTTATTTACAGAGAAATAAACTGCTTGCTGCTTAGATAACATTCTCTTCAGGGCAGGCGCAGCTTATCGGAGCTGCCTGCTGCGAGCCCAGTCCAGGCTGCAAACAATACACTTTTACCAACTCTACTGCCTTGAAATCTGACAACATAAAGTAAAGCACAAATTGCTTTCTGAGACTTTCTTCAACTTTCCTCGGCATAGCTGGGAGAGACTCGGCCCATTTATAGCAAAAGTGAGACAGATTGAAAGTATGTGCGTGTCAACTGGCTCCTGCAGGGAAAATCCTGGCCATGGGCTGGGCATCCTGTCTAGGAATTTAACCAGCCTCTCACTGAGGTGTGACATATTCTTCCAATGGACTTTTAATCCATTCACTCAATAAAATGCACAGAGATAAAACCAGCAGAAGCCAGGAGAAAGAAACCAGTACTTTGTGCCACTCTGTTCTTTCATCACTTTCCATTCACTCACCTCTAACTCACCCTCTCCTGCAGACTTAACTCCATCACTGTGATCAAGCTCAGTGAGCTCTTGGGACAGGCAAAACAGCTTTTCTCAGTTGCTCTGTCTTTTCATAGACATGAAAACCTGTTGACGTGGTCAGCCTGCCCTAGAGGAGCTGCCCTCTGGGCCTGTCCATGT
>NW_008238959.1:996644-1015416 GCF_000691975.1 Corvus brachyrhynchos
AGCAGCAGTGAGCGGCAGTGTCCCACCTCCAGCACCTCCAGCTGCCACCAGTCACTGCAAACATGCCACGGATGAACTCCAGGCTAGGTGAACTGTCTGGTCTGCCTGTCTTTTTTCTATACCATGACCTGAGCCAGGTTGGCAGCTTTAATTATCATCTTCCCTTCCAGCTGGCCTATATCCACTTACGTTTGAGGCATCATTCTGGAGCAGTATCCAGGTTTTGAGAAGCCAAACTCTTGCCATGGCTGACACCTCTGTAAGGTGTCTCAGAAAAAGATCCCTGGGTTGAAATTCTGCCAGGGCAATGAAGAAGGAGTTGGCCAGGTGGTTTCTAGTTGCACTGGTATTAAATAAATAAATTAAAAAAATTAAAAGAAAAGAAATCACCTTTTCTTTTAGAGAAATTAACCTCAAAAGCCCTTGGAAGTCCTGCAGCAAGAGACTCTGCTTCAGGGCAAGGGCAGACACTCTGTAGAGCTCTCCTCTCTGCTTCGATAAACAGCCTGGTCTTTGCACCTCCTGTACAAGACTAATAAATTCTATAAAATATCAAAATTACAATTACCAGGAGATGCATCAATAATCCAGGGATTTCACTGTTGGCTGTGTAGTGGCTGGGTGTGCTGTGACCCACTGCCTTCAAAATTGTAATCCCTTCACTGAATGAGACACAATTAAAAATAATATAATATTTCAAAGGACTAAGTGCTCCCATATGGAGATCAGTTCTTTAACTGTTGTAATTTGCCAACTCTTAATATGCTGGAATTGTTTTAATGAAATATCCTGTGCTATTATGTAAGTACAGTATTGTTTCCATTCACACTTCTGTTCTACACAACTATTCCAGATGTTCTACCCACCAACTCGAGATGGAAAAAAAAAAGTATATACACATGCATTCATATTTAGATATGTATGTATATAAGTAAATATATATGTGCATAAAAATCAATTTAATAAAATAAAACCTAAAATTAAATGGTTTTGCATTTGAAAGAAGTTCTCTGGGCATGACTTAATCTTCTTTTGACAAACCTGCCATCATATAACTCAAACCCTTAAATTTTCACAATCCTAAGTTGTAATAAAAACAAGAATAAAAGTTTACTAGAAGGTCAAAAACTGTCAAGTATGAGCAAAAGAAAATACAGAGATGCAGAAGCAGGAGAAAGGTCAAGTGCTTCTGAAAATATTCAGGTACTGTACCTCCAAGTATATTGCAGCAGTAGGTGACTGGTTACTGCTGTTTTATTTAATAAGGCTTCACATAAATTCCAGCTGCTAACCATGTGATAAGTCCATCTCAGAACAGAAGGACTTCTATTCTCCTGCCACACTGTGATCCAGACTTCCACCCACCTCACTGGGAATTACAGTCGTACTGAGGGCTGATCCCATGGACCGTTTTCCTGTGTTCACATTTGATTATAATGCGTGAGCTGTGTGAACGAACAATCTTAGGATTTAAGGAAAAAAACACCTCATTTCATGTAACCCTATATGTGGTATGGTAATAATTCTGGGGCTTGACTGCACAGCAATTTTCTCAGTGCTTTAATGCAGTGATGGCACTTTTTCTAAAACAAGGAGGGGGGAAAAAGAAAGAAAATGCACACAGGAAGAAGAAGAATTAGATTAAAAGATTATTCATAATTTCTGACTTTTTCTCCTCTTGTTCCTTCCCTCAATCTCTTTTTTCACTGTATTCCAGTTATCCTGATGCTTAATACACAACTCTTCAATCTGTATTAAGGGTTCAATACTTTGCAAAATGCTGAGGGCCCTAAACTTTCAGCTTTTTCCATCCATTTTACAAAGGAAAAATACTTCTTTTTTTTTTTTTTTTTCTGGGCAGGCTGCAGCTGTTCTGTAACTCCTGTAGCAGTGTCAAGTGGTGGTGGGTTCTGCCATACAAAAAAAGTATTTTTCTGTGTGAGGAGGAGGAGGTGGACTGGAAGATCCACATGGCACATTTCTGTCCAGCTTTGGCACTATGTGACTAATAGGTACATCAACTAAACAGGAATGGGGAAAAAGACACAATGCAGATGCTGATTGATTAGCAAAAAATTGCTACTTTTTTCCCCTAAAAAAAGGGTACTTTTGTTTTTGTCTCTTCAATCCTCTGTTTTTCCTCTTCTACGTGCAGTTTTTGTACTTTTTGATAGTTAGAAATAAAATATTTACACATGAGAAAATAAGGAGATACTTCCTGTTTTATAGTGGATTTTTGAAGATAAAAGCAGTAACATAGTTTTAGTTACATTTTTCCCCATAAAAATTGTATTTTAAAAATGACAATTCTGATGATGGAAAAAATAGTCTATAAAATATTTAGTTGTGAAAAAAGATTGAAATGAAATATTTACTATTAGTGGATGCTTCTTTCAGAACAAAGTAAAGGTATAAAGTGAACGCCACATTTCGTTTTACTCTTAAAAAGTATACAGACAGTGTTCTATATCAAAGTGGTATGCAGTGCTTTTTCACTTTAACATTTTTAATCTCTTTGCAATGTTCCTCTTAAAGGAAAAGTTAATTATTCCTCACACAGTCTATAAGCTTTCCTCTGGAGACCTACACCAAATATCTGTAACACAAGCTGAAACTACATTTAATAACGTCCACTATGCCAAATTCACTCTTTAAAAAGTAAGAACTTTGAAACCATTACAGCTTTTGTGTTTAAAAAAACATGTGTATTAATGGTAGGCTTTTTAAAACATTGGAAGTGCAACTTGTCAAGAGAGACTGTGACGGCCTGGGAGGGTGGGGAAGACACCCCTGACCAGTGACCACAAGGTCACAAAGAAATCCAGACCTGGAGATTCATCTGTAGCCAGCTAAATGAAGCACACCAAACATGCAGGCACGAACTAAACCATCAAAAACATTCGACCCAGCTATTTGTAGAAATAAAAATAAAATTAAATAAAACAAACCCCAGGTGCTGTTCCAAATTCGTATTTCTCTGCTGCAAGCTGAGTTAAGCTCCAGCTGCAGCCCTTCTGTCTGGAGTCAGCAGCCAGGCAGCCCAGCTTTCACTCAGGTGCAGCCTCCACTCGATGCTCTCAGCGTCTCCGAGCATGGGACATTTTTGTCAGGCATGATGCTGGTTTTGCATTTTTTTCCAGGGTCTGCACAGTGAGCAACTGCAGACCATGCAGTGACCTGGTGTAGAGTCATGCAGGGAAAGGGTGGGAAAACCGAAGGAGGCTTGCTGAAAGGGTGACCACAGTAGTTTGGGATGATTATACAAATGGCTCTGCATCTTTTGATGTTTCCTCTTTTCTAATAATAAGATGGTCATCTGCACGCTTTGCTTTCTGAGAAACACTGCTTCATTTCTCTCCCATAAAAATGGTCTGTTTCCTCTCAGTGAACAAATTAGAGGAAGAGACCTATAATAACTTACAGTATGTTAGACTGTTATTACTGTGCAATGATATAAAATCGTGATTATACTAAGTGAGAACTTTAGTATAATCTGGAAACAGAAGAGTAAATTGAGGTTTGGTACTGCATGTCTGAACTCAAACCATCCCAGGCGACATATAAATTCCAAATCCCAATCAACTTACTCATTCATGTAGTTTCATCATGATTATTCAAGCACTGAAAGTGTGTTCAGTCCATAACAAATAAAGAAGATGAGAAATTAAAAGGCTGGCTTATGTGACTGTGACAGGCACCATTTGGCCTCCTGGGCCAGTGCATCATAGTAAGACTCTGGGTCTTGCTATCGTGGCCTTTGCACACACTGAACATTTCTTAGTACGGCTTAGAACAGGAAAACGGGAGAGATAACTTGTTAGTTCCTGCTTACTACCAAAACATGAGAGGCAGAGCTCTGTTAAATGGGACCTGCTTCACAGAGATGATAAAATTCAAGAGTTCAACAGTGTCATAGCCTGGCATCCACATTAAAACTTATTTTTTATTAGTTAATGCATGTGCTACATTTTAATGGATGCTAATGTAAATAGATGTGCTTATTATGACTTTAGTGCACTCACAACAGCTTAACAAAGCATTTTTATTGTCATCATTTATTGCCACATTCTTTTCACACTTAGAGTGATGCAAGTCCAAAATAGCCCCCTAGAAGTCATGGGTTTACCTAGGTGTAAATCTGTGGTTACTTTAGATGTTTATTGGCCTGAAAGGAGACTCTGGCTCATAGAATCTAAATATCACTTTGATTTAAGCCCTGCTGAGTTTAAGCAGACTGTAACCAGATACTGAAGAATCACTCTAGCTCAGGAGGAGAGAAGTAATAATTTTAAGTAGGGAAGAACTCTATTCCTTTATATAGCTTTTTAAAAAATTATTTTTAATTAAGATGTCTTGCTTGGACTATGAAATAGCTATGAAAGAAAATTAACTTTGAAAAGGTTATCAAATCATTTGGCATCAGCTTGCAGCTCCTCAGTGCCTTTTACTTACTTTACCATTGAGAAAGCAGAGTCTGCCACAGACCCTTTTCTCCTCCTCATTTTTCAGATCAACTGTTGATGTTAATAGCGCAACACATTGAAAAAAATGAGAATTTGCATCCCAATAAGGGTTTGTACCCAAGAATATGTAATGAAGGTTTTGGGACCACACAAAGCACTGCTGAAATGCAACTGTGCCTTAAATGAGCACAGCCATGTTTAAGAGGGCAAGCTGCTGTCAGAGGGCATGTTATGGCCAGAAGAGAGAAATAAGGGGACCTCTCAGATGCGTGGGGAAGACCAACAGAAGAACATAAAGCATGGGAGGTCACACACAACTCCAAGCACAGCTGCAGAAACAAAACTGGCCTGACGTTTTACAAAAAGTAATCAGATTGTGAGCACTCAAAAAATGCTATTAACACATCACAGAAAACAAATAACAATAAAAAAGAAGCAACTCTAGGAATGCTGTTCCCCTGAGCCAGAGCTGGTGCACTGACTAAAAAGTTGGTACCAGAAGATCAGATGCTACAAAAGATGACACCTAACTGAATGCATGACTCCACTACCACAGAACGTGTTTCTGGAAGGACACAGAGGAGCATGAGAGACCTGAGAGGACATGCACTCACACTGCCAACGTTCTTAGTAGTATATAGGGACACAGATGCTGGAACAAATCACCCCAGCACAAATAAGGGCATGGCTCCATGACATGCCGGCGGCACCCTGGCAACAGCACACACACAAAACCACACAGAAAACACTGCGTTGCAGTTATCACAATAAAAAACCCCTACATGGAGGCATTTACCACAGAGCAGCTGAAATGCCGTGGGTATCTTCTGGTAATGCACTCTATATCCAAGACTGGTGCTTTCCACAAACAGTTTTTCCTTGTGTCAGCAAGCTCAGACAGGAGAGCATGTTTTCACTCTAACCAGTCAGGGGTGCTTCTTGCTTTTCTTCTACCCAAGCTTGCTCGATTTAATAGCTCTTTCTTACAAGACTTTGCCATGACTCAAAATTTATGAAGGAAGTTTTCTAAAGTAAAGGGATAAGCAGGTGCATGGTTTTCACTGACTACCACCAGCACCTGGCTCCTACATGTGCTGTTGAACATGTCCCCAAACTAGCTTTGTTAAGTGCCTGTGAAAAGGAAGCTGGAGAACAGGCAATCCAGCTGGCACCTGCTGCAGCCAATATGCCCACAGAGCTGTGAGAAACTTTTGCAGTGAACTCCCAAATATCCTATGGATTTCAGCTTCATTACAAATACGAATTTCAATCCAAGTTTGCCGAAACATCTGCAGATATCCATGTATCTTTTTGCAGACTTAGCTGAAATGATGACTTCAGGTAAAAGCCACAAGAAAAATAAGTGGTTGCTGTTTCTTCCCAAAGCCAGGCAACTGCTGGCAGTTTGGCACCAAACCCACAAGTCGAATATAAAATGCAAGACAGGAAAAGTAAATGAAGGAATATTTCCTATCAGCCTCAGTCCAGAGCTGCATATTGTTACATGCCTAGGAACACCAATTTGAAAGGTGGGGAAATAATGAAATACAAAAGAAAGACAGGAAGCTGAGGTGAGAATCTTCTGATGTGCTAATTAATTCTTGATTCATTCTTCTGCTGTAGGCGAATAAGAAACTATTAAAAAATTGCACAAATGTTTGTGCAAGCTGTGGGCCCAAATTCTGGTTTCTGTTAATCAGGCAGAAACCATTTACGCTGACTATAGCAGAAATAAATTATTCAAAGTGACGTAAGCCCATGAGGCACAAACATGCCTTACCCCTGACAGAGAAGAACACACCAAATTTTTCCTATTTTTTTAAAGTTTAGAATCCTGAATTTGAATTAATGCAAAACAAGGGGGAAAAAAGCCTGCTTTCAAGAACACCCTCATCAGACTAATCTTTTAAGCAAGGTAACACTGTAACCAGACTGAACTTAACTTTCTCTCTCAGCTTTTTTTCAAAGGGAATGCAGGAATATTGGACAGAGAGGGAATGTAGCAAATCCTCCAATGTGAGAAGAGCAGTTTGGGGAGCTACACTCAGACCCTTTTCTTCTTGGTGGACTGGGGCTGCACATCTCATCAAAGCACTCACGTTGATTACAAGGTCTTATCACCCCCCTGCAGTCAGTTATCTGTCAACAACACAGAAGGTCACACCTCTCATCTGTCAGTAAGTGATGAGACTGAGGATTTCCCCAAATGAGGGATCTCCAGTGCCAGATGGAAGCAGCAACCCAGCACTGCTTTGAACAGGCTGTTTTGCTTGCATTTCTTGTGCTGCCCCACCAGCTTCTCACTCCTGGAGTGCCACAGCACCCCGGTTTGGAAGTAGTTCTGAATTCAAGTCTAGACCTACCACTGACAGCAGGACTTGAAAACTGCCCCAGCCTCAATGCACATTGCAACTACACATGCAAATGGTCTCTCTGGCAGAATACCTAAATGCCACTCTCCCACAGCACAACTAAAAAACCTAAGGTGAAAAAGTTGTATTGATTCCTCGCTCTCACACCTACACAAATCTTTTGTGGCCATAGCTATTGAAGGTCTGCCTCTTCAAGGAAATACTTTGTGCCTGAAACCTATGCTGCCTAAGAGGCACATTTTGTTTCCTCAAAGCCAGCTTAGTTACTCCTACACAAAGCTACAAACATTCCCTAAGTCTTTGGAAATCCCAGCCTTGGTTTGGCTTTGTAGGGACATTCTTGAGAAGGCTGCCATTAAAATGGAGCATTCCCTTTTCGGAGACCCAGGCTGGGACCTGGAGAAACACAGGTCTTTGTGGCCAGGTGGAGAACTGAATATGACCTCTACATTTCATACTACATAGGCACAGCTCTCACTCCACAGTACCATTTTGCTCACAATACAAAGAAAACACATGCCATTCATTCACAGATTTTGCACTAATAATTTCCCAGAAGCACATTTTGCCCTAGGCAAAACACAATACATTTTTCCTGCAAAGAGGCTGTCATGAGCTGCATCATTGGAGACCTTTTCTGAATTGCTTACTTCTTTTAAAAATACTTCTTTTAATGCAGTCACATGTTTTCAAACCCAGTTTTAGGGATGCTTTCTGAAATTAATTCTAACAGCAAAAGCAAGCTGGTGTGATGTCTATCACTTTCAAGATAAAAAAGGGGTTTGCCAGATGTGGAGCCATTTAACACAGAAATCTCTTGCATTTAAAATTTTACGAGCATGCATGTTTACTGAATCACACCTACGTAAAATTGAGCTGCAGAAAAAAATTACTTTTTTCACCTCCCAACTATCTCATAAATAGGAAAAAATCTGACCAAACTCACAACCAAAAGCCTAAAACTACTGAAGCTAATCACCCCTCAAACCCCTGCAGTGCACAGATTTCACCAAGAAGAACCTAATTTTGAGTAATTTTTTATCCCTATGGTTGAGCAGTAAGAATTCAACCAAATGTTCTGGTTTTCTTCCATGTCTGGGCAACTTTCCAGAACTTCTAAGCCCAGGAGGCAACTTCTAGTTCTATCTAGGTTGCATTCCTTTGTGCTACTCACCTGATTCCTCCTTGATGCCTTTTGCACAAAATACAATGGCAGTTGCAATGAGAGATTCCTTCACAATAATGGTGCTGCAGTGCTATCTTTAAAAAAAATGAAAATCTTACAAAGAAACTGAGAAAGCATGACAGTACTCGAGGAATCTAGAAAACAGTTACAGGATTTTGCACACTGCATACACATATGCCTTTGCTGAACCAACTGATCCCCCATTTAAAATAACTTCCTCTAGTCAAAACAGTTTCAACACCTCCTCAGCTGACCAGACAGAAGGATGCAAAACATCATTCTACCAAACTTTACCTCCTTGTCATCCGATTATTCTAGGATCTAATTAGCCCTTGTGTGCATATCAAAAGGGTAACATGCACATAAGATGGCAAAAGTCAGAAAAAAGGAATGATCTTGTTTTTAAAAGGGGCAGACAACCTAAGCAGCTCAAATGAAGACAATATGTAAAATCAGTGCTCTACTTTTGAGCACCTCTAGAATTTTTGAGACAACCAAGACCTGCACAGAACCCTAACACAGCTAAGGAATTTTCTTCATCTCATGATTCACCTATTTTTTTACTCCTCCAGCTTCTTTATCAGGTTTCCATGTGCCTGTTTCACTTTTTAAAACTCTTGTTGTTCCAATAAACAGCTTTCTGTTTACATACCATATGCCTCAAAATCTTTTCTTATGGCATGAAAAAAAATTACCAACAGAAAAAAATACTTTTCCCTATATCCATTTGCTTCTAAGATATTTCATCTTAATCTTTGTAATGGTTCTCTTCTAATCCAAAACCCTTGAGGCATTTTAGAAGGTAAAGAATGATTAGAGGCATTACTGCTGTAATTTATATGCTTTGTAAACCCTAATTGTTCTGAGCCAAAGATTTCTTTTTTTCTGAAGTGCCAAGTTCAGTAGGTTTCAAGGTGTATAGCAAGATGTATCCAATAGGTTAGACTTGAATAGATGCTGACCTATCTGTGTGTGTGTGTGTTATGCTTCATAATTCGAAATACAGAGATTTAAGTGGTTGGGGGAAAAAAAAATTCAATTGATAACTGAAAAATGCTTTTCATCAAAATGAAAATTATATTTTGAATTTACAAAAATCTTGACCAGCTCTAATGTTAAGTAATTTCCCTGAGGTCACTTTAGAGGCAAAGACGAAAGAATACAGATATTAGATCTTGTACTTTGCTATTAAATTGTAAAGCAAACAAACCAAAACCAAAACTAAAACATAAAATGAATGTTGCAGATTCACTGACTGCACAATGGAGTAGCATAACATGGGATTTTCGGTGGCACTTGTTTGGAATGATCCATAAGAGCTCACATATTGCTACTCATGTATAATAGGGACATTTTAAACCCTAATTGTTCTGAGCCAAAGATTTTAAACCCTGAACTAATAAAAATCTTTGTACTTTGTCAATGTGCACTCTACATATTCACACACGTGACTAAGGAGAAAACTCTGCAGGCATGATAAAACCATGCAAATCAGCAACACTAGGTGGTGGCTGTATGGCAAGAAGAAATCAGTTTGCATGGAAATGTACACATAATTTATGTGCATGAGCACACACTATGTGTAGAGATGGAATATCTCAAACTAACACGCAGGAAATTGAAATAATTTATGTTTTTGCTATAGATACAATATACTTATCTTTCTAACTAGTGAGCAGCTGAAATCTTGTTTCCTCAGCCCAACATAATTTCATGCTTAATTTACAGAAAGAGAATACCCAATGATTGTCTGAAGGGAGAGAAAACATGGGTAGTATAACAGTACAGGACCTGCTACTCTGCTGTTTGGCAACCAGAGGGGCCTGTGTAGTTTCTACCCTTCAGTGCATCAGAGTAAGATTCCAGCAAAACCACATGTTAAGGGGGGGAAGAAGGGAGGGCTGGGTGTTCAGCTGAATGAACTTACTGTTACCTTTTTTTTTCTAACATAAGTCTTCTTTTTCCTGATACTGTCTGAATTTGAAACATCTAATTTAATACATTGAAGGGCCCCGTCTTCCTTTTATTTCCTGTCTGTACTGGAGCAGTCGCCTGTTTCAATTATGACTTTCTCCAGCTCCTACATTTTTCGTGCTCCAGCTGGCTCAAAGTGCACTTCCTTGGAAGGTAAAATGCACTAACTGTGCTGATCAGAGACTGATAGCTGGAAAGTCACAATATTTAATAGCTGAGCTGATAAGTGGAGGGGCAAACAAAAAAAAAAAAAAAAATATATATATATACACACACATAGAACTGCAGACTGCTTACATAAATTCATACTTTTATGGTAAATTTCACCCAGTTCTATGCTTGTGTGTTAAATGTTTCTTTCCTGCTTTTCAGTCAGTTAGTGCTGACTGGGGACTAACTCAGTGCAATTATTTTAAAGCAAAGGATTGTGGGATTGATATGGCACTACTACAAAACCCTGTCCAGCTAAAAATAAGATTGTTTTGTAGTCAAGATGGAGGGGGAAAAAAAAGTCTCTGAGCTGTAAACACCAGTGAATGTATTTTTTTCTGCTTTATGAAAACCACAAATCTTTTTTTTCCCTTTTCCTTCTTACTCATAGGGCAGTTTAATTACAGTTTAATCTCTTTCAGTAAGCACCCCTTGAGACCTTATTGTCAAAGTACTGTATTATCAAGGCTACAGCTACAATTTACTGCAGTAGGTGGGGGCTCCCTTTAGAAAGGCCAGAAGGTACCAAAGAAGTCAAAAGGAAAAAAAAAGAAAATAGAAAAGGAGTAGTTCACTTACTTTATTATTAACTAAGAGTGCAAAGCTTTACTGGACCCTAGAGGTCCTAGTTCAATAATTAGAGAAACTCTGTAAAGGCGATGGCCAACACTCCCCCTCTGTAACACTCTTGCGTCAGTACATCTGAATGAAAACGTGGAGGTAACAAAGTTGTTCAGTGCTCCATTTGCTGGGGCACCTTAGGAACATGGGCCTGGGGAGGCAGGGGAAGACGTTAATGAAGCGTGCTGTGAGGTGTGAAATGCAAAGCAGAGATATGTTGGTTTATAGGGCAATACTGAAAATAAGCAGGAACTAGTAATTTAAATTAAAAAATAATCTACAGATCTTTGCCAGTTTTGTTTTTAAACGAACTTGAAAGTATTTCCCTGAGATGTGAGAATGACTTTGTGTGTAGAAAACCAAACTTAATTCAAGCTAGCAACACAGAGGATGTTGCATCAGCTATTTTCTCCTGCTGTTTATACTGGTACAAGTACTAAGAAACAAATGCAACTGAGAAGAGAAATGGTCCAGTATGAAATTACTTGTGTTATTAAGGAGAGCACGGCTACCTGATCTTTCAGGTATGGTTTAATTGTATATTTGCATAGGCAATCAAATTATAAGCCATGCACACAGGACATAAACATGGTGTAGTGCAATCTAAGTGATGCGTTACTAATATCCAGGAATGATATTTTTCCAACCACTTTTTGTTAAAAAACCCAACTCTACCTTTCCCTGTCTGCTCTCTCACAAGTGTTTACTGCACATGGCAGGAACTTGTTGCCAAGCACACAGATATGATACGGTATGCAGACAGTGACCTAAAGGGAATATTTATTTCTGTGCAGTGTAGCAGGTTATGGTTACAGCTATCAAGCTGTTTCAGTCACTGATTTATTCACCCAGAAGAATAGAAACAATATTTTGCTAAATCTGTTTCCTATTAACTTTTCCTCCCCCCTGCCACGGCCACCCCCCTTCAAGATTCCTAAAATGGATGAAGTCTCTTCTCAGCCACAAACCAAGGTATACTGTATATAAGAATTCCCTCATCCTTGAGGCGATGATCAAGGAACAGGATATCCTGGTTAATACTAATGCAGGAAGAAGGTTTGCTCATTCTCACAGACTTTTCAACCCACTGGTGCCTTCTGAACCAGCCTAAGGCATGCTTTCCTTTTTGTCTCTGGGAAGGAAAAAAAAAGGGGGGAGGGGGCAGAGATTATTTCAAAAGCTAAATCTGCCATGTGACAAGGTAGAATGGCACTGCAAAGCCATGCTCTGTGACAGAGCACACCATATTTGACGGCAGCAAGGAGACACCTGAGTGCTGCCTGTTTTCCAAGAGCCATATGCATTGGTATGGTGGCCTACCCCTAAAAGTGCTGAAGGCCAGGCTGGATGGGGCTCTCAGAACCCTGGTCTAGTGGAAGGTTCCCTACCCACGGCAGGGAGTTGGAACTAGAGGATCTTTAAGGTCCCTTCTTACCCAAGGCATTCTATGATTGTATGGTTCTTTGATTGTATGATTCTATGAGCTGTGCTCCCATAGCCTGCACCACTTCTGGACAGAACTGCGTCTTGAGGCAAATATTGCTAAAAGTAATAACAGCAGCCTTGACAACAGAAAATGTTCCAATATCTGGCTGCAGAACATGGAGAAACAACCAAACAACCTGCAACTGTGGGTGACAAAAAACCCCCAACAAACCCCCCAAAAAACCCATCCACAAGAAACCCCCATAGAAATAGTAAGACATCTTCTAGTCCCTCTGGTATTTCACAGAGTTGGCCTCTTAAGAACAGAAAAGCAACCCATACAAAGAAAACTCAGTAGTACAAACCAGTGCAAACTATCCATTTTAACACATGTAAACACATACCTCACCATTTCAATATCCACTATCTTCTTGTTTCCTCCCTCCTGTTAAATTGCCATCAATTAACACAGACATTGAGGAGATAAGGTTTTTAATAACTGCCTTTATTTTCCAAAGCAAATGTTTATGCCAGTAGCACAACACCTTGTTATTTTAATCCATTTAAAGGCATTATGCAAATATCAAGATCTAATCAAGTGACAAATGTTTAGCCACATGAACAACTGAGCAGCTTTTTGGTCTTACTCCTCTTTAACACAGATGATGCAGGGGGGCTTTGGTTATGCTTGTTTTATATTGGTATAATCTCACTAATTGAAGGGGAAATAATCCTGATTTATATCCATATGAGTCATGAGAGCAACAAGAACCACAATCATTTAGGCATTTAAAAAAACAAAACAAAACAAAAAATAAAACCAGAAAAGCTTTTCCTGCTAGATACAAATCACTGTGAAAGAAATGAAGCCAAACTTATTTACCTACACACACATCTATGAACTCATGCAATGAGATTATATTAATTCCCCACAGTGTTGCAAGACTTCCTTCTAGTGAGTCAAACAACTCCATTAGGAGAATGCAGACAAGGTGAGAAAGGAATTAAACTTCCTCAATCAGATCAGGAATAGTGCTGAATTCATTCTTGCTTATCTCAGGGTGATTTTGCACTACTAATTTTTTTTTCCCCTCAGTGTTATTTTCCAAGATTTTTTTATGATGATGTAAGCCACTAATATTTTGGCCATTTTCTGCACTGCTTAGACCTACTAAAAACCATTCCTCATAAAATGAGGATTTAAATCTTCCCAGAATAAATGCATTTTATTTCTCACCCTGCCCCCTCCTTCCCCACCCAAGGTTTCTAGTATAAATGGCTGGTAACAGCTCAATCGAGTGCATAAAAGCAATTGAATAAATAAAACTATGAAGTAAGTGTAAAATATTAGTGTCCAGACATGCAAGATGTATGCAGGTACTACGAAACTTCCACAGCTGTATGTGCCTGGAACTCATGCGGTGCCACAGGTTTAACAGGACCCGCTACCAATAAGAGTTTTATTTGCTTAATAAATTACATTCAAAAGCACAATAGTCCGGGCTCTTAGCTGTAAAATTGCCAAATATTGTCAGTGATTGCTCTCTGGTTATAAATAGTAAAATAATGTACAGCTCATTAGATTTTTGATTCCCTATGCAATTCTTTCTAACCATTACTCAGAAACATATAAAAAGCAACGCTACATGACATTTTATAGAGGTTATAAATTGCTATGAGGAGATGACATGGGATAAATCTGTAGGCAGGGTGAAAGGGACTCAGCCAAACCAAATGTGTAAATTAAGAGTTCGGGCAAAGTGTAGGACTACATGAAACAATACTGAAATCATAAAGACAGACGGATAAGGATTAACTGCAGCAAAAAGAGGTTTACACTGATGGAAAAAACACCAACAGACCTCTCTGCTGAACACAAGTAAGTTAGCTGTGCCTGGTAGTATTCAAAAGTCTTAAAATCAAACCTATTTCAAGTAACTTTTATGTTTGAAATAAGATCAATCAAACCTGGAGAAGCACTGTGCAATGGCCATCTCACTTATATGAGAAAAAGTTGCAGGATTTTCTATTTACTTTTCAAGATGAGTTTTGGCAGCTCTACAATAATTTTACTGGTCCATAGGGAAGATAGTTGTTTCACTGGACAATGTTCCCAGAAAATTAAACAAGTTTCTTGTTTCTTTTTAAATATAAGAACTAAATATAAGAACTCTTTTTTTAAAGACACACGTAACAATGATTTTATTATGCATTTACATACTTAGTCAACATATGAAAAAATACTTTGAAACCTTCCAACACAGGCTTACAGGACCCATCACAGTATTTCCTTTTAGCATTAGGAAATCAGGCAGAGAAGCTTTTCTTTCAGTCCATATCTCAGTCTCCCTGCATGACAATAAGATTCAGAGAGTACTGCACAGGAATTCTTGCAACTTTTCAAAATTCTGGGTGCTTTTCACAGGCTAGAATTGCCTCAGCTCCCTGGATGAAACCCTGAGCCTGTGATCATTTTCTTACACCTTAATAGAGGTCAAAGTCAGTAGGGGCATCCATAAGGGACATGTCCATAAGGTTCAACAGGAACAGGTTTCACCTTAACATCGAGGCACGCAAGTAAAGCCAAGCACTGAGGTTTGTGTATTTGGTTCTTTCTGGATATTAAATTGAATTAATGAAATACAAAATTTCCCCGAGTAACAACTATATTGTCTCCCATGCTTCTCAGAGAAAGTTTCAAAAAAAGAAGTTTTTCCTCTAGTATTAGAGCCCTCTTTGCTAGGGCTGAAGTTGGCATTTTCTGTTCAAATTACTCCATGTTCTCACTGTTATGCAATAAATGTGAACCCAAATATCTCGGCATACGTATTTCACTGCTTGGACAATATCTAATAAGCATCTCTCCAGTATGAAATGTGACAATTCTTTTGGAAAAAAACCATGGTGGAAAACTGGAAGATATTTTGACAACCTCATTCAAAATAAAAGACTTCACTACACAGCTGTAGTGAAATGAGAGTAAAACAAGATACAGTTTTTAGGGAGAAGCTATAAATTTTATGAAGCCAAATGATTCATTCTGAAAAAAAAAGAACTATTTTTTTACACATACAGGTCTTTTTATAGGTCTTGTTCTACTTCAGTTAGTGCAATAGATGTTACTATGTTCTCCCTGCAAATTCTGCCTCATCCACAAACTTTCAACAAATATGCTTTCTCACACACTCTTCTCCCTTCTTAAATAGCAGAAAAATGCCTCACAACACGAAGCACTTTCCTCTGACAAATTAACAAGACCCAGGAAACACGTTTCCAGTGCAGTTGCACTAGCAGGGTAGTCCAGTGGCAGAACAACAGGCTGAATGTCAAGAGACTTTGTTCTATGTGTAGCTCTGCCATGATTTGACCTTTGGTACCTCTCTAACCCTTCTGTCTTTCATCCTTTATCTGGCCTGTCTATAACAGATTGACAGTCCTTTGGGCCAGAGTCTACTCTCTTCCTACATATTTGTGTAGTGCCTAACACAAAGGAATCCCAATCTGCTTTTAGCACTGTGCAAACACTCAACTGAAAATGCAGCTTCTTCCTCTGGGACCTTGCAATCTCAGCCAAGGGACAACAGAGAGATACATCAAACAGATGAAAAACACAAGTTAGCTCAGCACTGCAACTGGTCTGTCTGAAAAGGAGAAGCTGGTTTGCTTTGCAAAATATGGCTTTTTCCTGATTCTGAAGGCCACCATTAAAACTCTCCGAACACTCCACCAGTGGCCATTTTTCTATGCTCTTTAAGTGAAAACAAACCAACTTTGTGGTAGAATAAATGAGAGTCTCTCTCAGAAGATTTTTATTGCTTGTAAATTTTCATCGTGGAACTCCAAACTGAAAATATAATTTATTCAGTCTTCTTCCATCTGAGCAGTTGAGTTCCAGCCTTACATTACACTTTGTTGATGGTTGTTTTCATCTGTTGTCTCCTAGATCTAATCTGGGAACAGACTATTCTGCTGTTGTACACATACTGTGCCCAGACACCTGAGATCCAGGACTGGCAGACAGGTCCCAAAGTACCACCTCAACATAAAAAGGGAAAGGCAACAGTTTATGAAAAAGCTCAGTGAAATACCAACCACCATTCTTGTTCGTACACATGTGAGAGGGGAACTAGATTTGTGTCATCTGAAAACACCTGAAGCATTTGAATTCCCTAAGACCTACAGTGGTTATCTAAAGAAGTCTAGAAAGTCCAAGATACCTGACAAGGAAATCATGTGGAATGCATGATAGATTTATTCTAAGGAGAAAAAACCCTAGAAAAATACCTGGTGTGAGCTGGGACATTTCCTCTGCTTGCACACAAGCCATGAATCCCACCTGAGGCAAGGGCAGCAGTAAGGGCAGCTCTGAGGGAAGAATTTTGTAACCTCCTAGTCGGCTAATTTTCTTTTTTCCATGTCCAAATGAATTGGGTCCTGTCACTCTAAGACCTCAAAAAATCAGGGCCTTTTAGAACTTGCTAACTGATGTCTCTCTCATTCATGAAAAGTGTAATCTGCTTGGCCAGTAAAGAGCTATAAATATAACTTTTACCCTGCTTCTTTTTCATATTCCTGGCTCCTGGCCACCTGGATTTGAATAAATCCATCACCGGAAGATTCCACATGTTTGCTATTTGAGCAAACATCTGTTGGTTAAGCTGCTGTTCCCTTGGGAGTATGGCCTGGCTGTTCCACCAGTCAGCTTGGTGGCTGGGTTTCCCTTGTATGCAAATGCACACTGGTTTTATGAGCTCATTCCTTTTCTCTCCAGCTATGGCAGAAGCCACATTGTGCTCTGACGTAAGCCCAAATGCTCAGCTCAGTTCTACTACTCCTTTGGAGGATTGCTAGC
The DNA here is from genome assembly GCF_000691975.1 of Corvus brachyrhynchos. Taxonomy (NCBI): domain Eukaryota; kingdom Metazoa; phylum Chordata; class Aves; order Passeriformes; family Corvidae; genus Corvus; species Corvus brachyrhynchos. The sequence continues at coordinate 1,013,748 of NW_008238959.1, forward strand.
TTGCTGATTGTCCTGCTGAGGATTTCACTGACAATTATTTTTTTCATCAAGCGTTTTCTGAAGGATTTACTCTTTTTTTAATGGCAGGGAATAGTCTAGACCAGAAGTCTTTTGGTAAACATGGTAATCTTAAAAAATAATTTTCCATTAATTATATGCAACTGAGTACCACATGAAGTCTACTTTCATGACTGCTCCTAAGGTCTTTCTCCCCTCTTCTGTTACTCCACTGCTCCACCTTCCCTTTTGATTCACTCGAAGCTTCTCCCCCTTATTATCTTTCTGTTCCTTCCTTTACTTTCCTTATAGCCTAGGATCTCATTAACCATCTCCCACTATCTAAAATGACTGGTAATAAAGTAAGAAAGGGTTGATTACAAAATCAACAGTTGTACAACAAATCTCAGATGAAACACACACACACATACACACATATCTATACACATACGTGCCTTTTTGAGCTATAGCTTCAGGAAGTTTGCAGACCCAAAAAGACAGGGTGTAATTAGTTATAGGCTGTGCATTCATGAGTCATATCAGTGGTCTAGACACCACTGCTTTAAAACTTTCCTTTGAGGACTATGAATGAAGTTAGGCTCTGTGTACACGGCAACATCAGGTAGACATAGCACAAAGGCTTGTATTGCCTTTCTGGCAAAAAAGAGAAGATACAGTGGGAAGAAAATGTTAATTTTATTCTTCAAATAAATCATTTGATTCTTCGAATCAAATGTTAATTTTATTCTGTCCCCTCTTTTATTGACTAGTCTATACCTACTGTCAACGTGCTACTTCTCCTGTCCATTCCATCTTTTTCACATATGCCTGCCCATTTGAGAAAGCTCTCATGCAGAGGATTCTGACCAAGTTTCTAATGATGAAACACCTACAGCACCCCATTTCAGACAATGGATCCTCCATCTCCCATTACACAGCATGATTTTCAGGTTTAGAAACATGCTGAAATATCTGTTCATTACATGTGGTTTGGAAGTACTGAGAGTGTCTTAAGAGAAGTTTTTAAAAATGCATGGTTTTTTCTCTTAATGTAGTAATGCTGGTTATTGTAATTTCAAGGGAAAAAATGATGAGTTCTTTGCAGAGCTGTTTCTGTTTTATTTTAAAAAGCAATGATGGTCCCCTTCTGAAGAGATTTGGAAGGGAGAAGTCTTCACAACAGGAGTCCCCGAGGGTCTTCTGATCAACCTGCATTGGAGCAGTCACAAGATAAAGGCCAGAAGCACTGAATGCAGAATTTGCCCCATCAATCAGTTTATCTAAACAAACTCTTACTAGAGTCTGAGAAGGCCAAAGAGCAAGCTTTTATCTCTGTGGAAGAACTATTTTTCTGTTCGTAAATTTTTTGCAGTAGAGAAAAATCTGAAGGAAAGTAAAATACGTAACTTCAATTTCCCCTTTAATTCTTTGTCTACTTTCAAAACATTAGTTTCTGGATTTTGCAGAAGAGAGAAGGAAACAAACTAAAAAAATAATTCCACGAATGATTGACTCACATTTCTTCTAGCTATCAGAAGACATTTGCTAGTAGCCTGGAAATGGAAGCTTGTGTATCTGTATGAATACTGAAGGAAAAATCTCTGAGACATGTATCCCTTTGAGAAGGATACTTCCCCACATGTTTCTTTAGACTCGTGGCCTAATTTGCTGT
>NW_008238959.1:1015926-1055324 GCF_000691975.1 Corvus brachyrhynchos
GCATCCAACTTCAGCTAATGTCTGCTTGTCACAATTTTCATACAAGGAGCCAAAAGCTTTGGCGCCCCACAATTCCTCTTCCTCATGTTAACTCACTTTTTGGCAAAGGGTCTTACAATGGTGCAGAAGACAGTACATTAACCAGACAATTAGCTGAATTCCAGAACTGACTGAGCAGGCAAAAATGAAAATTATAAATCCTCACCACCAGCAATGTATTTTGAGAGCTGAGTTGTCCATTAAGCACTGTGGCCACCTGGGTTAGACTGCAATGAGCGCTTGCTGCCAGCTGGCCTTGTCATCACTTTCCCTCTGTGGACCAAGGGCTGTGCAGCCACAGGAACAGACAGATGATAAATTGCAAAAAGAATTAGAGGACCTGTTGTCCCAGCAATTGAATTTTTTCAGGCCAAATAAATGAACGTTTTTCTCTTTGAAAGGAGCAAGGCAGCACATCTGCTTCAACCTAAGAGCAAGAATAACTGGGAAAATCTCACACCCTCACCACACATACGTGGAAGGGAGGTGCACCTATCAATCAAACACAGCTCTCTGTGCTGAGGGTGGGAAGCTCCAATGGCTGACTCAAGGAGTCTTTTTCTAAATTTATACTAGGTCTTATACTATTTTAAATAAGATCACTGTGGCCTTGTGAGCTGAGCAGATTTAAACCTATTTGGCAATGTATTCCCCCTCCACCCATTTAGGGCCAGACCCAGCAAAGCATTTCTGCTTGCACTTCTCTTTAAAAGTCTAATATAGGTCCCTTGAACTCAGAAAACTATTTTTGGGCTTAAATGCTTTGCTGAACACCAGCTGGAACAGCATCAGCTCAGCTCTGAAATGGTCCTCCAAGGGTTGCAGGGGTGTAAGTGTAGCTTCACTGCTGGCATTGCATTAGATGGACTCCTGGTCATCTCTACCAACATGAGAAGTCATAAGGGAGCCAGAAGATGAGCAGCTAATTTTAAGGGCTACAGTTATACATGGTTAATTGGTCACTACTCACACTACACCTTATACTGCTGTCAGAATGTTATTTTTTTGCCCAGACTTCTTTTTCCAAAAATGCTTTGGCAGAAAATATCACAGGTTGGAAAGAGACACAGAAGCAATGGAGCCAAACTCCTAGAATCCAAATTCCTAAAAGGTGTGTTATGGAACGAAATCTTAGAATAACAAATGAGCGTGGCTGCTTTGGAGATACTTCCCCACAGCTTGAACCGGAGATGTGGGAATGTCTATGCTTGTACTCAAGCTGTTTGCATGTACATTTAGTAGAACTCTAATATTCATCACTCGGCAGAAATTGGGCTGATACTAAAGCAAATATTTCAAGAGAAGATTTATGCCCAAATCTGCTTCTACTTAAATTGTTTCTAAAATACGAGTTCATTCACCACGTGCCTAAAGCAAGGACCAAAACGAAACAGCTGGTGCACGGGCCAGAGGAGAGAAGCACAGGCTCGATGAGCTGTGCTGCATCAGCACTCCTTTACATATGACTCTGCACTTCCGAGCATTTTGCCACAGACATGACACCAGTGGTGTAAATTCAGGTTGCTTCTACTCCTCTGATTTCCTCAGAATTTGGGATGGGAGGCTAGAGAGAGCAGGAGGAAGGTGCCACCATCATCCCCTTCTGCCACTGGGGTGTAGCAGAGAATTCAGACCAGAGAGAGTCACACATACTGCAGAATGATGGACTTACTTAACCTTTCAGCTGAAATTGATGCGAGTGATTTCATCTGCAACAAGCCTTGATCATTCAAAACGAGCAGAAATCCCCTCAGAACTCCTTTGTGGCGGTGAGATTTACAAAAGAGACATTAAACGCACATACAGTGACAGGGTCTTCCTCATTTAAGCAGGACCTAAACCAGGCAAATGGTTGCATTAAGTTGACAGGGCTGCTTGCAGGGCAAGGCACACCACCGGACGAGGACCTTGCCTCACTTCTGGCATTAAATTGTCTTGCACTGTTCGATTCGGCACAGCACCCCTCGCCATGCATACCACTGGTAAATCACTGGCTGATTCATTAGATGGGCACACCTTTCTACTATCTTTTACAATTTTTCTCCTCGTAACATCCAACAACAACGAAGTTTTTCCAGGTTACAAGTTAACCACCTGCTGAGTGACCAAAATGCTGGCCCAAAACTTCAAACACATTCCATTACTTTCATATGTGAGTAATTTTATGCTCAGAAATAATGTCACATGAGTCATAATATCCTTTGAATTCGCTGTCTGAAGGATCAGAGCCCAAAAGTATCCTTAAGTTCAACAGTTGCCATGTTTTCCTCTCGAAGAAAAAAACAAAAAGAGAGGAATGCACAGCCTGTTTGCCTTTTTCATGAGGTAAAATGGCCAGAAATACTGGGGTTTTTTTTATATTTGACATGCAAGTAATAACTAGAAAAATTCATCCTGTACTTGGAAAGTTTTCCTCTTACTTATGTGGATAAAAAGATTAAAAGAGCAAATTTGATTGTTTTTCTTTAGCAACATAAAACTCAGCTCAGTTTCACATATTAGCACAGAAACAATTTTTCAAATTAATCCAGGCAAGTATTCAACTTATAAAATGTAAGTTACATTGGCATTCTAATAGGAAAACTTTTAATAAGAACATGATATTAAATACTTGAAAATCAGCACTATGCATGCTTGTAAGTGTAACAACCTTTATTCAATTGTTTCTTTATTTCCTGTAACTTATTTGACAAGCTGGAATAGATCTTCTTATCTGAACATAGAAATATTCAGTGCTATTTCCAGGCCCTTACTAATACAAATTGTACTGTGAATTTCAGAGCAGTAGTGAGAAGCTGCAATTAATGGGGAAAAATATAAATTAGTATAGTTCATGTGAGAAGACTGTTCCAGCATGACCTGCCCTGGCTCTGATTCAAGTAAGTCTTCAAACATGCAGTTAAGTGCAAGCACAGATGTTTTTGTAAATAGGAAAGGAGTAGGCTACCCCATGAGAAATTAGTAAACTGCATTGCCCAAAATTAGAAGCATTTACCCTGATCCACACCACTGTTAATACAGAAGCTGGGTATCTGGACCTCTAATCCAGCCATGTCTCCACAAATCAGATGACCAGGTTGATCACCCTAAGAGAGTTTGAAGGTTTAGGGATGCAGCCACAAGGACAGCCTGTGCCACAGAAAGCTATGTGTAGACAAAACAACTACAGCGGCTATTTCTTGCAAGAGTTACTCTGCTCCTGGGACAATTACAAGGTATAAGTTCATTAGCCACACATTCTTTTTAATATCTTCCTGACAAGTAGTAATGACCATATCAATAGTTATAATTAACTTAGTTACAGGATCCAAAGAGGTCCCGTAAATCAGTCATCTGGAATACACCTCACAGCTTAGCTCAGCTACGTCTGGACTTCTTCAAATAGAGTCAGTTTGGAAAAAATCTGCTTCTTTGCAATGTGTGCTACCTTGAACCAAAATAGCTTTCCTCAAAGACTTCTTTTCTTCTCTCTCACCACAAAATGCACAACACAGCTTGACCAAAGGAAAACTCTCCTGCCTAGGATGATGACGACTTGTTGTTCAAATCTTTTGAGTCAAGCTGCAAGTGGGCCTTCCAGGGATGAGAAAACAAATCACTAACTCTAATGCCCTTGAAACAATTATTTTTCTCATTTAATTTCCAAACTTAAACCAACAAATATTTCAAGAGACACACACTTCTAAGTTTCACACAAAATAAATTCATTTGAATGATGTTCTGTGCATATTTGTCTGAAGACTCTGCAAGAGGCTTTGTGTTTTGGAGAGGAGGTATGGGTTACTCTAGCACTGACAACTGAAGCAATATCAAAAAAAAAAGTTATAATTACAAATGAAAATTTGTTACAGAGATTTTATTTGCAGTATAAATGTGTGACTTCGTCTGCCCCATTATGAATAAACGTTTTACAAGCCAAAATTCACCAGAAGCCCCAGGAGGCACACTCGAATTGCCCTAAAACTCAGCTGTGCCATCATATTAGTGTCTGAAGGGCATGACCTTACCATCCAGTGGATGCTTCCAAACTTTTACAGCACGTTCAAGTCTGGTATGAGACAGCTGTATGAGACAGACATGCTTGAAGTTGTTTAGAATGACACTGACAAACCCTCGGCCAACACATACGCCATATTCTAGAGGAGGCACAACCAAGGAAGTTTAAAGTCATGTTTGTGGTAAAGCTGGAAGACAGAGTACCAAACACTTCTCAGACATTTGTCTCCAAGGCAGAATTCACCTTTGTGTTAACCAGTGTACCCTTAGGAGTACAAATGTTGGTATCATGCATTCCAGATGTAAGACAAGACTAACATGCCAGTTCTGTGATGCAAGCCTCACTGACCCTTTAAAAAATGCTGGGAGGACAAGGGATGACTGAATGACAAGCTAGCATTCTTTCTCTTAAAGCTAAAAAAGACCTTCCAATAGAACCAAACTTCTGAATGCCATGGGTTAGCATAACCCCAGGTATTGTAACCTGTGCATCTTTATTGGTTAGGATCTGCACCATCAACACCCAAGTTAGAGCTTTATCAGTTGCTTCTAGCAAATATCCCTTGCATAACACCTACATGAAATTTTAACTCCTCAAAAACTATTTGCAAACTGGGCCCATATTGGATGAATAGCTCAACTTGAAATATATTTTCTGCTATTCTGTCGACATTGACAAAACTTAAGGTGGACTTAAGAGCCTCCCTCTATGCCCCAGAGACCAGGCTTAGTGCTATCATGCAGTCATACAAGCCATTAACAACTGTAGTAGATAATAGTGGCTTTGAAAAAAAAATACTTCATGCATATATGCTAGCAGGTAACTGTTCTACACAAAACGCAAAAGTACCAGAAAGAAAAAGTACCTGTGACTTAAATATTTAGATTATATGCTTGAGCTGGGGCAGAGATGTGAACCAAGGAAGCTCAAATAAGAATGCAAGACTCTTGATTTCCATTTTACCAACAAAGAACAGAAGAAGAAAGTATGTTCAGATCAAGCTGCACAAGAACTTTTCTTTTTTTTCCACTTCAATCACAGTGAATGAAGAAAGCATTTTGTGACCATCTAGGAAAATCCCTTCTTTGCAGACATACTACAAATACTTTTGATGATTGTCCTGAAGCTGCAACTCTGTTCTTGTCTCCTTCATTTATTATTTGTCTGCATCTACTTGTGTTTCTATTCCATGCTTGAAAACTTTCTTGAGTGTATTTGTCCTTTTGTACTGAGTTTAACAGTGCAAATAATGGAATTCCATTCCAGGAATGGGTTCCCAATACTACTGTGAAACAAATAATAAATTAGGCTGACTGACTAGAATAGTGATCTGAACAAAGTTATCTGCATGTTCAGGATGTGGCCCATCAGATATAATGCAAAATGAGATAGCATGTGTTATCATTCTTCAAAGTAATTTACTTCTCTACCCTCTGAAAAAATAAAAAAAGGCTCTTAACTTTCTGTCTCTTGACTTGAGAGATTATGCAGGTTATGCAGGAAAAATCCAGACTGAATACTTTGAAAATAAAAGATTCCCCAATTTATAGAAAGATAAAAAATCTGAATGAGGAGGGCCTTTCAAAGTACAGCCCTATTTTTCAAAAATGCATGTTCCAGGGGAACTAATACTACACTGTCCCTGATAGGGCCAAACTTTACAAGTAGTCATAATGCAGTAGATCAGAGATGATGGTGATGACCTTAGTAACAGCCATAGTAGTAGTGGAAGCTTGATGATCAAACCAGGAAAATGGATGGGGCAGCAGGCAGGAGAGAAGGATGAATAGGGAACAGATGCAGTAGGAAAAGATCTACATATTTTTGGAAAAAACCAACAAAATTCAGACTTTATAGGCTCTAAGAGACTTTGTGAGAAACTAAAAGAGGTAATTGTTCACATTCCAAACATTTTGATATACAAACTGCACAACCATTGCCCATGAATAGCTCAGCTGTTAACAATTTTTTTCCCCCAAGAAAATAATCAGGCTTCATGCCAAGCAACTTTTCTCAAAGTGAATAATATTTTGAAAGCCTGTTCAAAACATAGCTGTGACACAATAAGTTTTTAAAGAGTGAAAGTGACTCTGAAGAGATCCCAGTCTGGGTTTGAAAGAAGACCCAGTTTATTACCCAATTAGAAAGAAAGCACTTTCAGACTTTTACTCCAGTGGAATTCTCAGAGAGTCTCCCAGAAAAAGCCAGTCCTACACGCACATCTGTTTCCAGTGTGATGCTGGTATGCAAACTATTGTCTATTGGAAGTGTGTTGTGGTAACGTTTGCCAGGGTTAAAGACTGGGTCAATTTGATCAAGAAGCTAAAATTAGCTTCTGTGTGTTTTCCTGAAAAGAAAAAAAAATACTGTAAAGCTCTTTGTTTTCCTTCAGGTCTTGTTCTCAGATTTCTGTTCGGCTGTGTGAACTACCATAAAGCAGACGGTTCCAAAAAACTACTTCTTTCTTACTTGTTGTTTTTAATTGATGCAATAACAGCAGCAGCCATTAGCTTCAACAGAACTGAACAGTCTGATTCTGTATTTCATTCATCACAAGAGTTTAAAATTCAATAAGGCACTCAAAATCCCTACAGTAGTAAGACAGATGCAAGGAAAAAGTTTTGGCTGGTGAAACTAAAACAAACAGAATAATTTTAGCTACTAACAGAATTGAGAAAAAAAAAACCTGTTACATTTCTGACAATGATAAAATTGCACATGTTCCTGGAAATGTTTTAGTGCTTTGTCTTTTAGTTACATGCACTTTGAACCACTTGTATGTGCTGTACTACGGTCATATATACAGGAACATTTTTATGTCACAGAATCACAGAATTGTTAGGGTTAAAAAGAACCTCTGGAGATCATCCAGTCCAATCCCCCTGCCAAGGCAGGGTCACCTTGAGCAGGTGACACAGGAACACATCCAGGTCAGTTTTGAGTGTCTCCAGAGAGGAAGACTCGACAACCTCCCTGGGCAACCTGTTCCAGTGCTCTGCCACCCTCGACATAAAGAAATTCTTCCCCATGTTGAGGTGGAATTTCTTGTGGTTTCGTTTATGGCCATTGCTACTCATCCTGTTGCTGGACATCGTGAAAGAGTTTGGCACCATCCTCTTGGCACCTGCCTTTGAGATATTTATATGTATTGATGAGATTCCCTCCCAGTCCTCTCTTCTCCAGACTAAACAGGGTCAGCTTCTGCAGTCTCTCCTCATAGAAGAGATGTTCCAGGCCCCTCACCATCTTTGTGGCCTCTGCTGGACCCTCTCCAGAAGCTCCTTGTCTTGTACTGAGGAGCCCAGAACTGGACACAGTACTCTATTTTCATAAGAAACACAACAATTAATTTATACTTAGAGTACTTAATTAAAGGAAACTTCTTTGTATGGAAATATTTACTAAATTAAACACTGGTAACACTGTACCTGTTTATGAAAGCCTTTAATTAAAAATATTTAAATTACTTAAAGGTAGAATAATATTTTAAAAATCACACTAAAACTGTACTTTTCATAGATCATTTGGTTCAATTTTTACTGGCTTCAGAATAGCACACTGAGTTTGTGAAGAGGACCCCCCTTCTTCAGAAAGTTAAAAAAAATCAAGGAAAAATAATATGCACAAATTGTTCTTACACACACTCTCTAAGTGAGGTTCCTAAAATGGAGACAATGGAAATGTTCATTTTAGAACACCATAAAGACAAAAATGAAAGGATGAGAACATACAATAGAATTAAAAGTGCCTGGGGCTAAAAAAACAATCACAAAAGGTCCTGATCCTGTAAGTAATGTCACCTGATTAGTTTGATAAGTATGAATAATCCCAAGAACTCTAGTGGGAACTACTTTACATGTGTCAATATTTCTAAGTTCAATACATCAATGCACTAAGTGTAACTGTAAACACTTACTGTAAATATTTATTGGTTGGAATTTCTGTAACTTACAAGACAAAGTTCTTTCTCTAGAACATGCCCTATTAAAGCAATTGGTCTTTAAACTGGCTTGAAATATGTCAATATTAATGTTCACAGCTTTTTACTAAAGACTAACTAATCTTTTAACACTTAAAAATTGGTTCATTCTCATAAGGCAGTGTGGAATTATGTATTTATTTCTGAATAAGCAGTAATTTAAGAACTCATTTGCTAACTTAGAACTAAAATGCAAAGGCAAAACAAAAAAATGCTAGTCTAACATAGTGTTCAACAGGCTACCTTGAATTTAGTGAATATGTTTTCTATTTAAACAGTTCTAGAAGCAGGACCAAACTGAAGTTAAATGAGGAAAAAAGAGGTCTTTTAAAATACTGTATGCTCATTAACAAGTCTTTGTGTTTGTTTTTGTATTAGCTGCACACATTGGCATACCTCAGTTGGTCCAAGTACAGACTTGTCCTCACACACTCACAGAAATTTATATAAACTTTCCTATAGTCCTTCAAAACTTGCGGGCAGTCTGTCTTTTAAAGACAGAGAAAGCTTAATAGGAAAGAAGTTAACATCTGTTTTTTCTGGCTTTTCCTACTGTATATGCTATGTTTCCCTAATTTTTAAACTTTTACTCTAATTTATGGATATCCCAAGTCTAGTGTATGGATGTGATATACTATCTATGTTAGTTTCACCATCCTTGAAAAGAGAACTTAAAAAACCCCAAAACACCTACTGAATTTTCAAATCTACTCCAATAAACTGGACTGAGAAGTTTACTCTTATCAGAGGTAAGGATTTTACATCTGATGTTGCATTTCTGCTAGTTCTGTGCGAGTCTGTTTGTGGTGAGCATTTTATGGTGTACCTTCCCCTATTTCTTACATAAAAGTTATGCTCTCCAGAGCTGACTGTGTAAAATCACAACACTTCTAGTAAAATCAAAGGCCACTTGCTAAAGGGCTTGAAGCATCTGGCTCTACATGAAACATCTTCCTGCAGAGTTTTTCCATGGGCTCTCTGGGCCACAGATTGTAGCTGTGGGGTGCTTCTCCTTGGGGAAGAGAAATGCAGGCAGCTTTTTGCTTTCCTGGGAATGTTCACCATGTCCCTGGTTTTACTGAAGGTAAGCCTATGAAAGTTAAGAGAGCCCAAGGAATTCTGCACTACAGAGAAATCAGCTACATGCAAATTTCTATCCAGAAACAGAGCAACATCTTCCAATTTCCCCTTTCAAGATACATTTCAAGCAAGAGATAAAGTTTAACTGTCATTTCTATGCTTGGCCCTGGCCCAGAAAAAAAATCTAAAAAATATATTATGTGGGACAGCAGTGATCTTTAGAGCTGCTTTTAGGAAGAGTTCATCTTTATTGAAATTAAAACAGGGTATAGCACTGATGGAAAATGGGAAACCAAATGCACTCTTTCATATTTGGGAATGAGTTTGTGTACATGAATGATGTACTTCTCATTTGCCAAAACAGTCTCAATTTATCTATCTACATGCAATTGGGGTAATGAAATCAAGGGACTCACCTTTTTCTTCCATTGGTCTCATCACTTCAGTTAATCTCAAGATTTCTTTCAGGGATTACAATCACACACTGGCACAGGTACCAGAGACAGCTGTGAGCACCCAAAATGCTCCCAGGTTGCTTGGAGGGGGCACCACGTCCCTCAGCACTACTCAGGTGCTCTATGGTTCATCTGCCTGGAGAAGTACGCTACACCAATAAATTTTCAAGACTAACTGTGATTTTTATGGAGATTTTTGGGACCAAATTTTCTTCTAGACACCACAAACAGGGTATCTGGAGTTCCAAGGCTCAATTACTATTTGCAACCACCATTTTTGTACCTACAGAACAGGGAAGTAAGAAGAAACCTTGAAACTAGACCAAAACCTTTGCTAGTACTTCCAACTAGACTAGTTTGCCTCAGAAAAGCTTATCTATACATGCAGACCTTGTCTAAGCTCAAAGTAGTATTCTAGGTAACAAGACATTCCCTCACACTTTCTCATGCATGTCATGATACATTTGCCTCTTTTTCAGCTACTGAGGAATACGCAGCCCTTATTTGCTTTGGATAAGGTACCTTCTCCAAATTGTGCATTTCTCTTTGTGTGCATTGCTCTGTTATTAAGGTAATTTGAAACAGCCACGTGCAAAGTAACAAGAGAAATCTCTCCCAGTCATGTCCTCATCCTATGGGCACAATTGTGTTCACATTATTCAGGCTGACTATTATGTAATTACAGAAATGCTCTTGTTCAAGTGAAATTCAGTACTTGTTAAAACTGACAGGTTATTAAAAGGCGACTTTTAAACTGCGGTATTGGCTCTTACATATAAATACTAAAAAGAAGGAAAAAAAAAAGAAGATTTCTAAATTAGATTTTTTGTATTTAGCCAAAGTAAAACACAGTGGAGAACAAAAGGGTTTTGAGAGAAAACATCCTGGAAAAATATTATGTGCCCCACAGCTCCCATCCCTCCAAAAATAAAACTCCCCAAAGCACTCCCCAAAAAATAGGAGAGGAGAGAGGCTATTATTTTCTAAGGAACAAGTCTCCGCATCCACAATACAGATAACCTATTTACACAGTAAGGTGTGAGGGCCACACAAGGAAGGAAGTCTTCAGCTACTGAAGATCATTAGCAGCAACCAGGGAGGCCACTGTCAGGCGCTTTGGACTAGTTTCTCTGGATACTCGTACAAAGCACGGAAAATTATTGGCACCACTGGGCCTCTGCCCAGGTCATCCTACAGCTGAACACATGAAATGTTATGCCCTGAGAATGAATGCCCTGGAAGAAGCCCAGGGGTGATTTGAGCCCCTGCACACATTAATCACCCTGAATGTGGTCTCATGCTGGGATTCACAGCCAAGGCAGCCAGCAAGGTTGACTCCTCTGAGAAGGGGAGGCGTCAGAATAATATTAGAAGCATCAAATGTCCTCCCTTTTCCCTGGTATGGAAAGCTCATCTAGGAGGTGTCAGGATAAAACATGAGAGCTGCAGTTGTACTTAGAGACATGAAGGAGTGATTCACTGTTTCATGGCACAAGTGGAGGAGGAGGCTGCAATAAAAGCTTTTACAAGGTGAGATCTAAACCCTGAACGCAGCAGCGCAGGATTACAAAGCCTCTTTTGTCTTTTCTCAGGAAAAAAAAATACCAACCAACAACCGAGAGAGCTGAGTGTGTTGTAATTAAACTGTAAATTTCTTGAAATGAAAGCTCAAACTATGCTCCTGACACACCTGTTTTATAAAAGTTACTCACACACATTTTTGTTGAGCTGTACTCTTTATGAAGGAATCCAAAAGACATCAACAGGAAAAGTATGATGCAAACTGCTACCCATGAATAACCACCTTTTAATTATTAAGGAAGTTAACAAACAAGATGGAATCAAGCAAACATGGTAGCATTTCCTCCTTGTCTCCGGGAAGAAAAATAAGCCAATAACCAAACCCTTAGTAAATTTACAGTTTTGAGAAAGAGAAATTATTTTGATTTTATAAATATTAAAGTATAACTGTGGTGGTATACTAACTCTTTACAAATATATGATAATTAGCGTATATTTTTTTTGAAATTCTAATAATGGCAAGACTTCCAATAAGATTACTCAAAATGTAATGGGTAGAGGCAGAAATACATTGCCTGACAAGACCTGATGAGCCAATAATAACATTAATATTTCACATAAACATTCTATTCATTCAGCATTTAAGTCATTTAATGACAGCTAAAAATCAGAGGAAATCATCACAAAATGACAAATTACACAATTAGAGCACTAAATTTTCCCAGAAAAACAGGAGAACCAGAGAAGGAAAAAAGCTTTTTTTGTGACCGGAACATGTTCCCTTCTCCAGCAACAAATTCAGAACTACTTCTTACTTCTGCTGTTCAAGCAATTCCAATGTCAAACAATTCTGTCTTGTCCAAATCTAACAGAAATTTAGCATGAAGCCAGACCTAGCTCCCACTTAAAACCCCACAGCTAAAATGTGCTGAGACACCACTTTGACTTTAGTATAAGAAGGAATGTTTCATTGATGAGAGAATACTGGTTTTAGAACTAGTGAGGGGTAGAACTGAATCATACCATTCTGTGCTTCATCGAGCTGCAGAACAACTTTGGGTGCTCTACAGTGCTCATACAGCTAAAACAAAACAAAACAAAACAAGAAGAAAAAAAGCAGCAGCTCACATTCAACACTTGCTGCATGTGTGCAATGCTCTTCAAGATATGTATATTATCTAGTATTGGTTTTAATGGCAACTCACTCAGATAAATAGAATATCCTCCTTTACACAAGATGCTCCTACATCTGTTTTCCCTGCTCAGAAAGTCTTCCAATCTTGGCTACAAAAAATTATGCCAATTTTTTTCCAGTAATCTCACAGAGATTTAGAAATACAATTCCATACATAAGTGCTGAAATAAAGTTAGTCTCTGAAAAATTCACAGATGCTGCACACCTTACTCATTGTGGAGGTTGGGAAGGATCACTTATGAGCTTGTCTTGTTCCTATGCTCTTTTCCCAAGCCTTCATTATTGTCCTCTGACAACAACAGGGTGTTCAGCAAGATGAAATTCTGGTTTGAGCCAGCATGGCACTTCCTATTAATAGTTAAAACACTGTTGAAAGTTCAGTGTTTTTATACTAGCTACTCTTAAGATTTTCTTGCAATCCTCTGTGATGGGACATTTCTCTAATCCTTGTCACTCCATCTGTAGACCAGCTGGAGTCTTAACCTGATACGTCCCTGATCTGATGTTGCTTTAGCATATATATAAACTGACTTGCACTCAAAGCTTTTGCTGACTATTTTAGTTCATCTCTCTGTATTTTACCTCTGGGTAGGAAAGCATTGTCACTTATGACTGTCATTCTGCTGTCTTCATTCAAGCAGGTTTCCAGAAGAATGTTCTGGAAGCCAAATGACTTGCCTTGACTGCAGTGAGTCTTTCTCCTACCTCCCAGTAGAAAACAAACTCTCTCTGGCTCTTTCTGTTTCCTTCCTGTTTCCACTTAGCTTTTTTTAACATTCCAAACTTTTCGAGCTGTCACTTGCTGTGTTGCCAGGACCAAGAAGAGATGGCAGGACAAACAAAAGAAACCTGGCTGATGAGTAAATATTTATGGGTCCCAGCTAAACTCCCTTAGAAAGAAAAAGCTGCTTTGGGTGATTTAGGACTGTCTCAAAGTCCAAAACCTGTTCCCAGCAACTAAAAAGACCCAGACATAGCTGACAGAGTTTTCATCCCGCTTCTAAACAGGAATTAAGCACCCTTGAACAACAATGAGGAATGGCGCTCAAGGCAAGCCTGAGACAGGAATTTTAACAAAATGGAGAAAATTCAAACAGAAACGGAAGTGGTATGGATCACAGGATTGACATCCTGACAGAAAGGAACAAGCAATTCTAAAACTACTTAATTCTTTTTAAAATAGGACCAGGACAGAATTGCACTGAAACATTTTCAGACTTCAAAGTCTCTCTTTGGGTGTGATTACCCTTTACTAACTTTATGAATTTTGTCCCTGAAGACCTTTAAAGGCCGGAGAACTGTCCTCAAATATACATTTGAACTCAAAATGACAAAGAGTTTCAGAAGAGGTTCTTGGCCTCAAGAAGCCTGCAGCTGGAGTTTGGCAGCCATCAGACCATAACACATGCTACATCTGTTGAAGAAAGTTTTCAAATGAATAATGTAAAAATGGTAGTGTGTAAAAAAGGCAAAGCTAACACAATACTGATCATTTGACCCCTACATGATGACAGTATTATGTACTTTAATTTTATGAGCCATACAAATACTATTACATATTTTAAAACATGATAAAAAATAAAATTACACTGTGATGGTGACAGTTTATTGTTTGCAGGTGCACGGTGCTGGAGGGCCCGGCTCTCTGAATTAACAAGTGACAGCACAGGCAGATACAGACAGCTGTCAGTCATTTTGCCTAAACCAGATAAGTACCCCTGAGATGATGCAACAAATATTACAAATCAACCAGAACTGAAAAGCACAGGTGTAGTCTGGAGAGTAGATGCACAGAAATCCAAAGCTCTAGGGAAAGTCTTTTAAAAAAAAATATTTTTCTTGGCTATCCTTGAAAGGATGTAGCCACAGGAAACACAACAGTTCTGCCTGGTATTATCCATATTCCTGTGTAAGGTTACAGTCAGAAATTACTAGGCAAGTGGCATGTATGGGCTAGGTTGTCACAGCCTTAAAAGGTGTGATTGTCGCACAGCTGACAGGAGTATTTCCATGAAGCATGAAGAAGACATGCTGGTCTCCACAATTTACTGATGTGACGTCCACCCTTGCAACAGTATTTCCTGTGAGTAACAGGATTAATGATGCCTGTCTTCTCCCAGATTTATAATTTTTAATGTCCTTTGCCATTTCAGCTGCTTGCTTCCTCCCTCCTCCAAAAGGTCCTGTTCTTCTGACGTTCACTATAGCACCTGTGAGGCAAGGATAGCCTCTGCTAGAGCCAGGGGAGAGCGCAGGTGTATGCCATCTGACTGGGCAACTCCCGTTAAACAGAAGGGACAACAGCTAAGTTGTACTTACCATTCCCTCAGCTGGGGCATTAGTTTCAGTTCCTCTCCCTTCCCTGGCCACTGATTTTCAGACTTGAAGAAAATTAATTATCTGTGAGACTCTCATTTGTAATTGTCTAGCAAGTTCAAAAGCCCCTAGGGAGAAGGAAGGCACAGAAAAAAAGAGTGTGATTGCCTAAGCCTTGTTTCCTTAGGAAACCAGCCTAAATACACATTCAAACGAGAAACACCAACTATAGGCTTTGCCTGGCCTGGTCCCTTAATCAGCAAACATGAACACTTGCAAGGAAACAGAGGAGAGTATAAAGAAGTTAATTTCCAGGGAAGGTTATCCCCTGAAGACATCACTACTGTTCTTGGCCTCTTTGACTAACAGCAGTATAAATACATGCTGCAAACGGGTCTTGCTTAGAGCATGCTTAAAATCAGACAACTCTAAACACACTCAAAACAGCTGGAAGGCTAACTGGAAGATCTGGGTGAGAAATCACTGTCTTGTTACTAATAATAACCTAATAATAATAACCTTTCTGCAATGCTTTAACTTCCCCACTTTACACCTGTATTAACACAAGCCTTTTGAAGTTGAGAGAGGGAAGGCAAACCAAAACAGCATCCTCAGGACAGATCTATCTCAGAACCACCTGTTGCTCAACATGTAGAGAGACTGTACCCATCTCTTAAATCCCTAGTTCACTGAAAACACATCAAGGACTTGAAGCCTAGCCCTTCACATGTGTCCTTTAAACACCTTAGGGATTATTCTCAGGTTGCACCCATGCATCTGTTTTGTTGGAGTTACGATACTTGTGTATAGAAAATTTCCAATTTTTGGACCAAAGAGCATGCAGCTCTACAGACCACAAACCAGAAGTTTCAGGTGGAATGTGGGAGGCCAGGGTCAAGTAATTGCTTGCAATATTATTCCTACAGAATAAATCTGTGAATAGACTTGAAAATGCCCATTTTAGAATGCTCAGGAATATGGTAAAATGTACTGCTGTAATGTGGGATTGAACATGTGGATCATTGGTCTGTAAAACCCAGTAATGGTAGAGGTAATGAAGACTTGAACCTGTTTTGTTGACTGTCACCAGAATTTGCACATTCCTGCAAACATTTGATTGAAACAGACCAACACTTTTTTCTGTGATAACATATTTTATGAGAAAAATCCTGAACTCATCTAGTAATTTGAAACTGTACTAAAAACCAATGCCTTCTCACCCCAGGGAATGAGGGTAACACTTCTCCAGCATTCCCATGCTCCTTATGGCACTGTTAGAGGAAAAGTCAAAGATGAAATTTGATTCCTCCAGGCCTGAATGCTGTCCTAGTAGCAGATCACTCTGCTGGCTCCAAATTTAAATTACTATTTAAATAAATTAGAGACATTTTAAATAAACATTAGAAATTAAAGATTAATCACATCAGTTTATCAGGTAATGAACAAGACTGTGTGCAATTTTTGCTCTAACAGGAATGGACTCAACAGATTATTTAACTTTAATACCCACAGAAACCAGAAACAGATTTGCCATGAAACACCCTCCCTGAACCAACCAAAGTAACGAAGAGAAGGGATGATTCAAGGTGGAGCCGGCAAAAGTGGAATTAATAAAGTCCTTGTATAAACCCATGTTTTTTTCAGTGAACATTCTACATGTCATTGTTTTTTCTCCCATAAATTTCTAAAGACTCTACTTGTAAACCTCCTATTTCCACCACAGTCATGCTTTAATTCAGAATGGAAGACAACAAAATTACATAAATCTCCAATACAAAGTAACATTTTGTGTGCAAAGTAAGAGCTGTCATGAAAAAGGTAATGAAGAAGAATAGCTCATACAGAGGGCTCTAATGCTATCCAGCTGCTGCTATATGGCACTTGCTGATAAGACTTTGTTTTAACTTTACAATAGAGAAAGTTTGGGAAAGGTTAAAAATCAAAATGCAGGAAGTAAAACTCTTTATACTTCATCTGTTACATTTCCTCCTAAGTAGCATTTCTTACATAATTTAGTTTTTCACAAAGAACATGTATGTGTGCCTTTTGTTGGGTTTTGTTGCCTTTTTTTTTTTCTCTTTAATAAAAAGAGAAGAAGCATTTCAAGTTGTGCTTTTTAGGTACATGTTTTTAGGCAGCATTCCTATTTTTCTTGGGGGCTGTAATGGAAAGGGTTGTGGAAGAACAGAGTAACACAAAAACTGCATCAGAGTTATGCTTTTGGGACGTTCTAATCATAACATCACTGTGGCACTGCTACCATCCTGTGTCTTCCATTACACTTTAAAAAAGGGGATGGTTCATTCTAAATTAAAAAGTGCCAGAAATGTGTAAATAAACTGCTATTATTATGTGTCTTTCTTTTGCCATTTAGGCAACAACCACTGGGAACATCTTGCTGGCAGACATTTTGCCAAAACTGTGTTGATGACTACATTCATAAACTAATTTTTTCCACAGAACCATAGAAATAATTTGTAAAACTATGTATGACAAATAAGCACAGATGTTAAATGCAGATAAGAAGGATAAACCCAGCTTTTCAGCTTTACAGAGGAAACACTTTCATGTTAAGGTGCAAATGCAGTAATAAGCTTCCCATCCACAAAAAACCAGGATGACCTTGATTAGAATCAGTCTAGAAACAAAAGTGAAACTGACTAAATTATTTTTGTTTCCTAGAGGGGAAAACCATAAAAACTGCAAAAAATGCCCCTAGGGAGAATTTGTAGTGTTAGTATTTCAGTGGCTATATCATGAATAGTTGGCACTTTGAAATACATCTAAAATTAAACAACTCTGCAAATTGCTTATCCTATGTAGCAATGATAAACCCCTTCCCTCTAAGTTTTTTAATTGATGCTCCTATAAGAGAGGCCAGAAGAGGCAGATAAATACCTATCCTGTGTCAAAAATGGCACAAGCTGACAGCGATTGCCAGAGAGCAATGAGAAGCTCCATTCTTCCCTTGCAGTGCATGTGCAGTATGCCATTAGTGTTTAATACGTAGGCTGAAGGAGAGCAAAGCCTCAAGGAGCAGAGCAAACTGCACTCAAAAAGGTTAGTATGCAAACCCCTTCACACATCATGGCCATTTACTGGTAAGCCAAGCTAACTTGTTCATACCATCCTTTAAAGCACTTTTATTAACTGTGATGACACTAAAGACATATTTCCAAATACTGAAGCCGACATCAATAATCTCTGAACCAAGCACTACTAGCATCTCCCTGGGGAGGAGTGGGAAATATGCTGTTGTAAAGACTCTTAATGGCAAACCTCTGCTAGCAATTACAGCAAGAGACAATGAGCATTTGGGAAAAAAAGCCAAGGCAGTTTTGTTGGGGCAGCTTAATGATGTAGGAGCCAAAGAGTTAAAGTGAAGCTGCAAAGTCGTGCAGAGCACTGAAACCTTCCTGTTGGGAGTTCCTTTCAGAAGGACTGGGAAAGGAACAGTATTAATAGCTATTGCTGGGCTGCACTTTCCCACAGGTCTGGACAGGATCTCCATAGCAGCTTTTGCCTTTCTGAAAGGAAGACCTGAAAGGACTGCAGACATTGGAAACCTCTGGGCCTCACAAGGAGGAAACAGGAGGACCTGAAAGACAAACCAGGGGCTGTGCCAGGCATTATGACTGCCCACAGCTGAATGGCTGCAGAGGAGAAAAAGGCAAGGGTGGGGGGAGCAGAGAGGAACAGTGAGGAAGAGGAAGATAAGAAGGCAGCAAGTGAGCAACAGAAGTGCTGATGTCAATGACAGGTAGTCAGCACTTGGAGACCACTCAAACAAACCCACTTGTCCCCTGAGGAACCTGGAGAAACTTTCTGTCCCAGCAGGAAGCTTGCTGGTACAAGAAAGTATTAAAAACTCCAAGAGCCCTCAAACCAAACAAAATTCCCCAAAACAAATAAATAAAATTGCTCAAGTTTGTTATAAATCACCTCATTTTGTACAGCTGAGTCAAGGTTGTTATTCTCAAAGAGTTTTAGCTGTGTGAAGCAAGCAAATGCAAACTGTGTAGTTTTTATTACCATAATTAGGAGGACTCTGACAAAAACTATAGAGACCTGCAAGCACACAGAGATTTACTTAAATTTCGTCATGGTGACAGTAAGTTTCTTTGTCTTCACTGCCACTTACATGATTACCACTCCAGTTAACTTAATCCAAGTTAGAGCTGCAGACCTGCAATGCAGCACAAGTCACCAGGAGGAACTGCAGTGTCAAACCCCAACACATCCTACTCGGTCACAAGCAGCAGTCAAGCTTTCAAGTCAGTCCCCTATCTCTACCATTGCTGTCACCTTGAGTATAAAGAACTATACTTAACACTGTTGAAAAGAGTCAGGAACTTCTTCAACACTAGACACAGATATCTTTGGTTAGCTTTTTATTCATGACAATTACTTGTGATTACATGAATTTGGTGCAGTTCGCATTCCTCCTCTCAGACCTGAAGATTATTAAATCCTATTTGTCATACTTGTGAAAAATTACTCTTCTTGTACCCAAATAGACCATCCTCTGCATGATTACATGATTAGAATGTCATAGGTTAGCATCACCCTTGGTGATGCAAAATTCCAAATGAACTGGAGTCAATGTGAGAGCAGGCAGGAACAGAGAATTTTATCTTATGAGCTTCTCAAAATAATGAGACTACTTGATTAAACATTTTTAAAGCTCTATGCTCTGTTCCAGTATTAAATAATGTTCTCACATCTGCTGTCAAATCTTGCAAATGAATCTGTTCTCTAGCCAGAGCTTGTGCTAAGCACCTCCTTCTGCTGACAAACACAAAAACTATCGAGCAGTGAGTCCTAATAAGAGGAAATTGGTGTCTAGGTTAGGTGATCACCTGAAACACAACATAAGAGATTTTGTAATTAATAAATCCTGCATCAGATCTGTGCATCAGTTTCCAGTATGTGAAATCACTTTAATTATCAATGATGGTTTTAAGTGTATCTTGAAAATTTTGGCTAAAATGTTCTGTAAAAGCAAGACCTTAGCAGACTACCAAGGAGAGCTTAATCAAGACAGGATTATTCAGTGGTAAAAACCATCTTGGGAGAGGGAGCAGGGAAAGAAAGGAGTTTGTCACAATCATTAAATGCAGACATATTTGTCCATGTTGATTTTTAAATGTAAAACAACTCAAAAAAATACAAAGCCACTTTTCTATTACAACTTTCAATATTCCTTACATTCATCTTCAGGTAAGAGTTGAAGATATTGTAGCACGATTACCTTCACTTTTGAGATTTGAGCAGGAATAGCCTAAGGATGTTTATTTTAAACAGCAAAATGCTGAGTGAAATAAAATGAAGTCACTGTAATGATTGGGGGGACTTCTTTTTCTCTTTAACATACAGAAGATTTAGTCTTTCTTGGTATTGTGATGTCTATGAGTAAGGAATCATTCTACCTATTACTATTATGTTAACAACTGTAAACCACCTACAATTACTAGCATGATCCCTAACCTCTGAGAGGTGGTAATCCAGTATTGGTTGTTAGCTGTCAAATTTATTTCCCTTTGGTGAAATATACCCTGGATTTAATTACCAGTCATTCTTGATACTTTATGGAGTTGAGCTCAAGTACTGTGGCTCTGACATTTAACCCATGACCCTTAAATATTTACCAGCTTTACTGGTTGTGTACAATTATCCCTTCAAGTATATCTCAGATCCATCATTCTGCCCATGACTTACTACTCCAGTCATTCTAAATCAGATACATCTTCTTCCTTCCAGTGAAAGGGTAATGCTAGGTTTCCACTCTAAAACATGAAAAAATTAAAAGATGCATTTGCTAGGAATTGTGTGGTGTGGCCAGCATCTGCTAACTGCACTTTTACTGTGTTAGAGGATGCCTTGCATCAGAGAGACAATAAACTTCACTCAGTGCAGTGTTTGTTAACAGAAGCATCAAACAAGATTTCTGTTACCGATTATGAGCTCAGTGCTCCTCTCTGGTAACAGGAGTGGAGTGCAGGGTGAAAAACAACAATTCCCTGACATGCTTAAATGATGACACTGAGCCCACACACACTTCTCCATGAGGTCATGTTCCCATGGGTGAGAAGACAACAGTACCAGGGAGTAGCTGTACTTCAAACAACACAAAAAACTTCTGAGAGTTAATGCTTCTTCAAGTTGTAAAAAACCCTCCAGGTGCTCTGCTTCTCTGGAAGAAGCAGCTGATGGGCCTAGAAGAGCCATCCATGCAGGAGGGAAAGGGTAACATGCATCCTCCCAGGGGCAGAATCCGCCTGCAAGGCCTTCAGGCCTGGGAGCAGGGTTTGAAGCAGATACCCAGGGCCTTTCCATGGCCATTGAAGCTTCCAAGTTCTGTGCAGAGCTGGGGAGAGAATTCAGATAATAAAATCTTGTGCAATGGCCCGGGTATGTTGTGCTTCCCTCAAAGGGCTATTGACAGTTAGTACGAGATGATTTTAGCTGATAGGGATAGCAGGTTACCAGATAATCTAAAAACTGCCTTTGTTAGCAGCCAGCCTAGTTTAAGACACACAAACTTTCCACTGCCAGTGTTGCTATAGACTAATATAAATGTGAAGAACCTGGCAAAAAGCACAGAAAAACACTGGTCAGCTGTAAACAGTCACTTTTTAAGTGCAACACGTAACAGTGTTTCATATATATATATGTATGTACTCAGCTTCTCATGCAGAATCTGAGCCTGGAAATATTTACAATTACCCTTGATTTCACTCAGCATGAGTTGTCACCTCGAGGGGAACGCTCCCACGGCACAGCATTAAGCATATATGAAGTCTTTGCAGTGGCAGAGCCACTGACACACATAGGGGATTTATAAGTAGTGTTCAGCTTCGGAATATTCCTCTAGCACAGTTAATCAGCAACCTGGCTCACTACTGTGTAACCTAACCTCACTGCTTCCCCTCCAAAATACAAGCCATTGCACAAAACACGTATTAAGAAGTTTTCAGGTTAATTATTTATTTGCCTGTAGTTATCTTACTTCCAGAAGTGTTTAATTTACAGGTAATTTGCACTCTAGACAATGTATTGTAAAAGAGCATGATAGTCTAGATGCCTTTAAAATTTGCATATTACTTCTATGCATGATCTCTGAAAAAAAAGCATTCTATAATTATTTTTATTCTCTTATAAATAAATATATAAAACTTACTTCTAACAGGTAAATGAAATGCCTCGTGGCCCTCAAACAGACATACATACTTACCTCACATGCAAAGGAAAACAAAAATGATTATTCAACAGCACTGGAATGTTCCAGAGAATTCAAACTCAGATATTCTCCGTTGAGAGTGACTACGACTCCATTTACCTATTTCTAAAAACCACAATGCAGTTTAAAAAACTGTAGAGCAAGATGACTCTTATCCTACTGAATTAGTATAATTTCCCTTCTTAATATATGGCTTCAAGGAATTCCACTGTATTTGAAAACGTGGTTTTAAGATGCAGAACAGAAATATTAGGACTCTGATAAAAAAGTACATTGTGTGTATACTTTTTCAGAAGTAATTTAAAGAATTGTTCAGGAATCTGTTCCTG
The DNA here is from genome assembly GCF_000691975.1 of Corvus brachyrhynchos. NCBI lineage: Eukaryota > Metazoa > Chordata > Aves > Passeriformes > Corvidae > Corvus > Corvus brachyrhynchos. Next base: position 1,038,078 of record NW_008238959.1, read on the forward strand.
GATGCAATAATTTGAGAAGTAGGAAAGGACACACTGGTATCACGGGCATAGCTATAGAACTGCAAATATTTATAGGCTCAAGTCTTTCAGTTGAATCAGACTTCCTGCAAATGCCAATGTAAGCCTCACTCCCAGAGCAAGAAGTCATAGGATGGAAACTCAGACAAAGCCATGAAAATGGTAGAAAAAAATACTGTATTTAATTTTCCCAAGGAATTCCTTTCATTCATCTCAATGGTAGGTGGTCCAATAAGATCAGCAGAAAAAAATCCAGATCCTTCTAGAGTAGTGCAGCATGACTCAAGCAAATATGCCCACTCTCTCTGCTACCTACAGAGTAAGTTCCCTGTAAGACAAGGTTCCTTATAACTACAATTGCATTGCGCACTTCAGAACTTCAGCAAATATAAACAACTTTGGATTCAATTCACACTATTATCATTACATGAGCCTTCACCATCAGATGTTTTGGAAAAACTAAACTAAAAAAAACCCCAAACAACAAACCCCACATTTATTTCTTCTAGACTTCTCTGATTTTAACCAAAAATACAGCCTTCTCTTGATAGAAAAGGAAAAAAAACCCACTCCCAATTTGTACAGTGTGTGTCAATCCAATGCATTTTTATAAGCATGAGATATAAAGTATTTAACAACAACTAAAAAAAAAAGACAATTCAATCGTTATTACCAGCATCTGAATTTATTAGTGGGCAACGATATCCATGAGATTATTAACTGCATTGGAGAGGAGAAGTAAGAAGTATACCAAAGTATATATATATCACACTTCTATACCTAAACTGAGCAAATCAAAACCCAAGAAGACGACTCTAATGAGTCTACACTGGTATAGAACTGCCTTTTTAAAGACACAGCACTACGAGAAGCTGAATCTTAAAATATCTGCCACGAGGGATATATCTAATTTTAAGAAAGCAGTTGCATCTAACTGACATAATGATCAGAGAATTACAGAATAATTGAGATTGTAATTGCTCTCTGGACTCATTTAGTCCCAACTGATCTAGCCATATTTTCTATACAGGCATTTTCACTACATCCTCCTTTCTTCTGGTTTCTGTGTGGTCACTACGTGAATCTTCAGTCTGGCGTTTCACACTTTGCAGGATAATTCACAATGTGTTTGTGTCTTTCTGGAAGTCCAAGAGATGCCTCAATTGCAAGAACACAGCTTCTGACAATGTATACTGGTTTTTTCTGCAATTTCTGACTTCTACATATAAATTTATTTATGGACCCACTCTTATTCAAAAACATGTTCCAATGTTTCCTCTCTGCTCCCCTCTCCCCTCTCCCCCGCCCAATGTGGACGCAGTCTAATTTATTACAGTAGAAGAACAAATTATTGGCAACCATCTTATGCAAGGATAGCTCCCAGAGTACATGACTTTCATTTGCCAAGATTGTGGTGGCTCTCAACATCCTACAGCACAGACATTTCTGAGATAACGTAGATGTTCAGTCAATAGTCTCCATCCCAGTATTCTTCTGCATCAGACTTGGGCAGCAATTTGATTACTTACAAAGTATTTGCAGTGCCTAATTGACCCACTGCTGAAAACACACACAAAATCAGGCCCCTTATCAAAGGTAGCAGAAATTGCTACCAAGTTTGGTTTGCTTTGGTTCACCTTGCCTTGCCTAAAAGACAGGTAAAATTCAGTGTTTTGCATTTCTACAGTAAGAGAGTGCATTAATAGATGGAACATATGTAATTCTCCAGGATATGATAGAAAGGTTTAAAGAGTTAAAATAGTTTTTAAAGTCCATAAATTCCTGATGTTCCATGAAGTCCTCATATCTATAGTTGTGTGTTCAAACTTTAATTATAGAAATGTAAACCATGTAATGTTTTCCCCTTTACAGCTGGAAGAAATTCTTGACTGAGAGCAAAAAGTAAACATTACAGCAAGGCTTGAGTCTGGATAGTACACAGAGCAATAGCTTTTCAACTGAATAGTGTCCATGTTAATTTCAGTGATACATTAATTAACCTTTCTGACATCTAAATGAATTACTTCATGGTGATCAAAAGCATGAAAGAGAGCATGGGGTCTCCAAGAGAGATACACTTTGAATAGCATTTCATTCTAATGTTAAGGAGATTGGCAACTGAGAAGCTCTTACCTCTTATTTATCTCAAAGATGAGGCCAGCTCTGAAGCAATCACGACCTACACAGACCTACACAGCGTCTAGACTGACACAGGGGTGCCAAGAGAAACACACACATCTATTCAACTTCATTAAGAATCAGAGCATTAAAGACAAACTGAGATCTGCAAACCTGGTGGAAACATGCAGCCCTGTTGCAAAAACTACAGAACTGATTAACTTGGAGACAGAAGCAACCTCTCATTCTGGGATTACAAAAACCAATGCAGCTGGATGCACACCTAATCCTTCTCCACCTCCAGTCTGACCTGATCCATAAGGAAAAGTACTATCCTATCTTCTGTAGGTACATCTGAATCCCTCAGCTATTGCCTATATGTCTTAACTAGTTCGTCAATTCCAAAACTCCATTTGTTCTTGCTGATCACTTGAGATACAAAATCAGAACAGAGGCTGTCTTTCTCTGTGTCTCCTTTCTCTTTTCTTCTTCTTTTAATAGGAACATTGTAGGATGCTCAGACAAACTCTGGAATGGTCTAAACAAGAGTTTAACCAGGGCAGTTCTAAAGGTGAAAAACATACAAAAATTGAAGCAACAGAACAGATAAGATTATGTGAGAAACCTGTCAAGGTAGATATAAGGAGCAGAGAAACCACAAGCAATGAAATCGCCTGTTTGTCTTCAACCAAACTAATCCAATTTGTTCTCTCACAACTTTCAGTGCAACCTATGCCGCCATAAGATCCCGCAGAGAAGCACAGATATCAAAATAATTTCAGCCCTGCATTGATTAGCATTGATTGAGAAACAAGGAAGGGGAGAAAGTGTACACAGCTGCTGGAGAGCTCAGACTGTCTTGTGATCATCACCACTGCTGATACTGTATATTAACAAAGCTGAATCATAGGACTGCTTGGGTTGGAAAGGATCTTAAAGACATTGTAGCTCCAAAAAATGTCTTTCTCCCTCTTTAGCCTCCAGAGTTGCTTGATTTATGAAAACTACAAAAGGTCTGGGGGCACCATCTACAACCCCAGCTTCCAATGAGGAGTGTTACAGACTTGCACTGGCATCTGGAACACCTGAATACAATTTGGAAGAGGTTATGCAGAGTACAGGTGTGGAGTTCAGTGTTGCATACTAAATGTGTTACATTACATTACAACACCATTCAGCTTTTCACCAGAAAGCTGTTGTTGCCATCTTGATGTTTCTGTCCTATTCCATTATGCACCACTGTAAATGACTCCAGTGTTTCAGACACTAGACAGCAGTCCTACCCATTCTCTGATTCCCTCAAACAATGCCAGTCAGCAAACACTCACAAGTAGAGCACAGAAAAACAGTTTTTGTAATTGATACTGCAGTTACATACTGATTATTCTATAATCCATTACAAAATCTGTTGTCTCCAAAACATCGTAAGGAAATACCCAAAGAATTCTTGCATCTTCCAGCATATCCTTATCTGCCAAACAGAGCAGTAATTATTTTCCGGTCTTATTGAATTCAGTTTTCTAAATGACCATTTAAAGGCTCAGATGCCACAGAATCTGCCTGAAATGACAGATTATTACAAGGTCACTAAACAGCTCGTTGTGAACTTCCTGATATTTTATAAACTAGGCTGCCTTCACATATTGTGACACATGAAGGATTGCAAAACTCCTTGCAACAAAGAACTTTTCCAGGCCTTTTCGTCTTTAGTACTAGAAGTGCTTGGAGGGAGACAGAGTTCTCTGAAAAATTTGAGGTTTAGTTTTTGACAATGACAAAGGTGAACTTTAAAGAGTTTTTGTTCTTACTGTAAAGCCTTTCAATATAAAGTGGAGCTGACTAGAATCTCCTGTAAGTGATCCCTGGATGAAGACATAACACATATCAAAATGCATTTCTTTTTAACCTTTACACCCTCTGCTCCATGCTTGCAAAACTCTTCCAAATTAAATCAGGCAAATGACAGAAAATGCACTTTCATGCATTCTTGATTGTATCATGAATGAAGAATTTCTATAAAAAATCAGTATGTACAGTGGTAAGGATATTTCTGTTTTCCATTTTAAACAATGGAGAAATCACTCTGAAGTTGAAAAGTCCTCTCTGAGTGTCATATTATCAGCTAATAATGGCTCAAAATGCTATGATTCACTAAAAAGTTATGCTTTTTCTTTTATAGTATTACCTCCTCACCAAATCTGGATCAGAATGTTTTCTGTCTTTAGCACAGATAATAAGATCCTGACATGCTGAAATGCCCTTTTAAAAAATGCCCCCCGTCACTATAAAAATAAATTAAACCCCCATACCTATGTGTTAATTGATACTTTCATCTTGGTAGGTTTTCAATTAATTTACAATACTGTTCTGTTTATCAGAGTGGGAGCTGAGCCAAGCCCTCTGTGCATCTGATGAGCTTCACAATAACCCCAAATGCACCTGTTAATTTTGCCTCTGGGTAAACAGTTGAAAACTCCTCAGCTATTTCCTCAAGTTGGGTGGAAACAAAGAAACATGAGATTAAAAAAAAAGAAAGGGCTAGATTAGGGAATTGGAGATGCATTAATTTAAGAAAGGAACAGGGTCAAACTAGGGGCTAGGAGGCTAATAAGCACAGAGCACACAGCAAGAAAGCTCACAGCAGGGTAAGAGTTCACTTAATTTATTCAAGCGATCTATTCCAGACGCAGTAAATGATACATTATTGGATCCAGACCTGCAACTGCTTACTAAGACCAACCTCACTTAAGTGTCATTACCCTCCCCTTTAGAAATATTGCTGTTACCCAAACCTGTTCACAGTGAGGGCTTTACTCAGCTGGCAGTCCACTAACTTTTGTTCTTTATGATGCTCCCCCTAACTCCCCCTCTCTGCTGTGGGAATTGGGCATAACAACCACCATGCTAACCGCAGAACACCCAAGTTGATACAACTCTATGAGATTTTTAGTACTTTATTACACTGAAAACCAATCCTATGGATAGCAGACTATAAACAACAGCAAATGCTCTATCACGCAAGCAGTAAGTGGTTAAGGACTTAAAGGTTTACTAGGGAGTTTCAATCAATCAAAGTCTCCTTTGTACAAATTAGAGAAAGCTGAAAAAGAAAGCAGAGAAACACTTATCATGGAAAATTTTAAAGGAACTTCAATTTTATGTCTTTTTCTTTGAACAAAAGAAATAAAGGGCAGATGGTTTTACTGTAAAAGACTGGCTACTTTTTTTCCCCCTGCTGAATTATGATTAATGCGCTTACTAAGCAGGAACAAAAAGAAGCCCTTTTATGATGCCAAACTTTCCAGTAGCTGGCTATTGATATCCTTAGAATATCATCTAATTCAGTGATCAGGTTACACAAGATTTCAGAATACATTAAAATTGTATTGTACAGACAGAAAGAGTAGGGACTGTGAAGCACATGGGAAGCATAAACCTTTGCTTAGTGGGGACTTTCTTCAGTCCTTGGAAACTGGACAAGGTCACACATTAAGGGCTACTTTTAACTACCTGTCTTCCCATCCCAAAAACACAACCCACCCTCCCGGTTATGCTAGCAGGAACTCTAAGATGAAATGTACCACAGGCCCCTGCAGCTCTTGCTCTGTGCTTGGGCAGTCTCTGAAGATGGACAGGACTTGGCAAAGAGAAGATCACAACCCACCCCTGCTTCATGGAAGGAGAACATGGTCCATAAAGGGCTGTCGTTATGGATTGCACCACACGTTTGCTTGCTCTTGCTTCTGTACTGAATGGCACAGAGGGCAGCTCTGATGAGATTTCACAGCGTGGTAAAGTCCCTCTGTAAGACACCTGCCTTAACTTGCACTTTCCACATGGCAGGGGCAATAATGTCCTTATGCTGATAGAGAAGGAAAGACTAATCTGTCATGAAAAGGTAACTGCTGCAAAACTTAGAAGTTCCTCCTGACTTCCCCAGGCTAAAACTTAGCCCTTCCCCAGGCTAAAACTTAGCCCTTCCCCAGGCTAAGTAACACTTGCTTGACACCAAACACAGGACAGCTGGAATAGTGGGGAGCTACTAAAGGTTTTGTTTGTTAAGAAGTTAATTGAGTGAAACTCATATATTCAGCCATTTGCTTCCCATGTTTGTTAATTTCCCACACTTAATAGCTTTTGCAAGGTCCTTTGCATTTCTCACTAGGAGCAGTCAGTTCTTTATCTCTGGAAATTAGCACCTCTGGAAAGAAAACAAAAGTAACAGGCAGTTCGACAGAAGCCTTCAGTATGAGAGTGTTATGTATCTTTCAGATTTGGTATCCATTTGCAGAACTGATTGCAAGGCTGATGATGGTGTCAGCCATTATGATACTTTATCTGAAGCAGAAGACCAAGGGCTCCTCATAATGCTTTAAAAAAGATGGCCCAGCTCTGGGATTTTAGGCTGGGACACTCTAGAAAAGATAATTCCCAAAGCAGGATTCATATCTGTAAAAGTCAGAAACAACTAGCCCTAGGGCTTTGCTTTGCACTCCTCTAGGAGATAGCATTAATAATGGGAGTCCTGGTGGCAATTTGCATTCCAAGCAGATCTATTCAAATTGATTACATTCAAAGTATTGACATTACAAGCTTTTAAAAGGCCTCTGTAAAAGCCACAATAAAATCAGAACTGCCGTTTCTAGAAATTTTTTTGTTTGTTTAATTGTTATTTTTGATCTTTTAGCATTCAGATTTTCAGTATTTTCCTGAAAACCTCAAGGGCTGCAAAACAAAAAGCTGAGATCTTGAAATAATCATTGAGCTCCAGGAGCTGAGGCTTAAAGAAAACACTAGATATTGCAAGACCGACATTAAAATATAAGAGTTGGAAACACTGTGTGAGGCTTTGGTTTCTCTTTATGTAAAGTACTGAGGAAAAACAGCACGTAAAAAAAGGTGATTAGATCCACCAGTCAGATTTACAAATGTAAGGGGGCTTAAAATAACCAAAGTATATTAGATTGATAAAGAGTATTTACTATATCTGATATATCTGCAATGTGAAAAAAAAAAAAAAAAAAAAATTAGAGTATCATGTACATAGACCTAAAACTAAAGCCATTAATTTAAAATTCCCCCAAGTTTGTATGACTCACATAAGGGGAATTTTTAATTTTAGATTATTTCTCCCTTCTGATATCAGTGCCAACTCTCCCCGACCCCTTAACACAATTAGCAGCAGACAATGCCACCACTGTTTCCCGGGCAAGACATAAGCTAGGAAGAAGTAATATAACAAAGCTGTTTGTGGCTCTACAGTTAAAGGTTATGTCAGCATTTTCATGATAGAAACCCTGTTCCAGAGGTCAGTAACTCTTCTGGAAAAGCTCACTCCACCGAGAAACCTGTCACAGAGGGCTCCTGCCATAAGATACATTCTTTCATGTGCATGTATATCTGTGTGTATATATATACATGTATGTTGTGGGCAGCTACATGGAGACCATAATTACGGTTGCAGGACACCTCAGCTTCAAGTGGAATTCTCTCTCCTCTCTTTTAACATTCAGACACACAGTGTGAATTGAAAATTTTAAGATTCAGGCCCAGGACTAGGACAGTTCATGGCAACGTGACCCTACTTGATCAAAGAGTTCATACTATACACCTCTGCTTTTTACTTCCCATGATCTGGCTTTTTAAAATGCAAAGTTTATGGAACTCTTCAAAATCTGCAAACAGATTTGTGGAGATGAGCCAACACTGCATGAAATTCTTGACACTGGAATCCTGGGTTAGTATCTTTATCAATGACCTGGAGGAGGAGATGGAGTGCTCTCTCAGAAAATTCACAGATGACACCAACCTGGGGGAAATAGTTGATAGTTTTTGTGCCATTCAGAGGTATCTTGACAGGCAGAAGGAACAGGCCAAGAGGAACCTTGTAGAATTCAAGCAGTTCAGATGCAACTGGGACAGATTAATTGACTGTTGAAATATAGTATGGCTAGGTAGAAGCCCTGCTGAAACAGACCCCACGTCCTGATGGCCAGAAGGCTGAACGTGAGCCAGCTCTGTGCTCTGCCAGTGCTGGGGGCTAACAGCATCCAGGGCTATATCAAAAGTCCTATAGCCAGTAGATCAAAGAAAGTGGTAATTCCCCTTTACTTAGCACTTGTTATACTGCATCTGGAATGCTATGTCCAGTTTTGTATCCAATAGCAGAAGAAAAATGTTGAAAAACTGGAGTGAGTCCAATGAAGGACTGCCAAGATGGTCAGCTGGAGCCGGGAAAAATTTTTGTGATGAGGTGATACAAGCAGTAGAACAGGTTAAACCGAGAGATTTCACAATCTCTGCACTTGAGGCTTTTAAGACCCTAAACAAAGTCCTGAGTGACTGGAGTTAAGTCATTGTTGGCCCTGCCCTAAATTGGATTGGATTAAGGTCTGGTTGAATCCCTGGTTGGATTAAGGCCTCCTGAGGTCCCTTTCAACCTAAATGATCCTCTAACTCCACTCTGAAATACACTGGTGGGACTTCACCACCCTGACACAGAAAATGGACAAATCCAGGCTGGGGATCTTTGCTTCATGAACCCATGAATTTCTCATTCTCCCTTCACCCTCCTCTATAGGCTTTCTGATCATGCTCTCTAATGTGCTGCAAGGTGGCAGATGAAGTGCTAGAGCCATCATGGCATGTCTACCCCTTTGTTAACATATGCCCTCAACATGGGAATAGCACACGCAGGAGGAAAGGTTATTCGAACATCCCAACACTTCAACTCCCTCTCTCCAATTTTCCTCTACTGTCAACTAAGTGAATTGTATCAAGTGCCTTATCTAGTGTTTTAAATTACTTTGTGGATAATGATCTCTGTCTTTCCATCAACCAGGAAGGGAAAATAGATTGACAGAGGCACCTTGCCAATCAGGCTGGGTGCTATGAATCATGTGCAAGTCTTTTTCCTTGTTGTCCCACAAATCAGTGCTTAGGTGTTTGTATATGTCTCTCCTATCTGTTCTATCCAGTCAGGGATATATATATGAGCCTTTTGAACTCTGAGAGCCCTGTAGGCAGAGTTGACATCCAGACAGTTTCACAAGGAAACTTTGGATTGGCATGAGGCAATGGACAATGAAGCAACAGGTACGTTTGCCAGCAGAGCACCTGGCTGGCAGGAGTATTCAGTGTAGCACTTCTTGAGACTAAGACTGAACCCCCTGATGCAACCATGGAATTACTCAGTTGCATTACTGTGGCATGACCTGGCCTCGGTAGGCTACAACCTTTGCCATAGTAGCTCATGCAGTAGTAGTACATACATAAAACAAAAGGTCTCATACAGATGAAAACAATACAGATGGAATTTTCTTCCAGAAAGATGTAAGAAAACAAGCTTGACTGTTGTGACAGGCAATGCTTGCAGTACATCAGCTGTGAAGACTCTATTGGCATCACAGACTGAGATTTGAAGCACAGAAGCGATGAAATAGCTTTGAGACTGTTTACAGCAGGCGCCTCCCAAACTTGACCAGTAGCATGAGAAGAAAGAGAGATGCCTGTCTGAAAATTTAACAAGTGGGTGCTGAACATGGGTGTCAGAAGTTAGCTACAGGCAGGAGTCAGCCAGCCAACAGTAGAGAGATGACAGTTGAATAAAAGCCATGAAAGGATGATGAAGTGGAGACAAGTAACCGTGGTCCGATGCCATAGGAGAAAGGAGCCAACAAAGATGTGTGTGACAAGCTGAAAGCAGCAACTGAGGGAAATGATCTTCCCAGAAACATTCTGAGTGGATGTACACCATTTTATATATTGTGTTCACTAAGCCCATAGAAAATGCTGCTGCCTCATTTACAACATGAAATTATTTCAGACCGAATGTGTTAAGTAGATTTACAGAAATTAGTATCTCTTTAAGAAATGATGCACAAAGACTCAGCAAATGTAGACTGAAAGTAGTGCATCTGACTTTGTCCACCTTTTTGGCCAGAAAACTTCTTATGAGCTCATTCAAAGACTGGATAAAGAAGCCATTATCACACTTAACGTGTGTCAGCCCACACCTGCAATACTGTGTTCAGTTTTGGTCCCCACATTGAAAAAAAGCTGTGAACGGCTGTGGAGGGTCCAGAGAATGGCCATGAAGATAATCAAAGGCCTGGGTAGTCTGAGATGTGAGGAAAGGCTGAGAAAAAAATGGCTATTTTCAACCTTGAGAAAAGAAGAATCAGGAGTGACCTTATCACCATGTCCCAGTATTTAGAGGATGACTACAAAGAAGATGGAGACTCCCTTTTTACAGGGAGTCACAAGGAAAAGGCAAAAGGTAATGGGCACAAGTTACTCCCTGGGAGATTCTGATTTGACAAAGGAAGGGAATTTTTCACAATGAGAACAATCAGCCATTGGAATGATCTCCCCAGAGAAGTGATGGATTCCCTAATGTTGGACACTTTCAAGATTCGGCTGGACAGGGTGCTGAGCCATCTTGTCTAGACCTTGATTTTAGCAAGAAAATTTGGAACAGATGATCCTTGAGGTCTCTTCCAACTGGTTTTCCATGATTCCTGGATTCTAGGAAAATACATGGCTTTGGCAGTGTTCATCTCGCTACCAGAAATTAGGGAAGCAAAGATAAAAACCAAAACAGTGAAGTTCAAATTGTTTGTGTATTCCACACAATTAGAACAATTAAAAATGGTTAAATCACTGAAGCCATTTGTTTATACCAACTGGAATTAGGTAGGTGATAATTATTAACACACACCTGTAACTTTACGTCATTTTTTTCAGAGGAATTAGTATTTGCCATGTTTCCAACATTACAAGGGCTTTCTCTGAAAAGAATCTATAAGCCACACAGTCTATTCAAAACGTGCTCCTACTTTAACTGAAGTCTCAGACTATATTTGTCTTTATTGGTACACGGTCAAGATGCACATTTATTTTTTTTCTTTTCTTACCATTCACATGGGATAGAACAGAGAATAGATATTCTTTTTAAGCAGGCAGCTTTTAGGAAATGACATCTCAATCCTCAGCTCTGTGGTTTAACAGCCAGTGTAAAACAAAGCCGAGGATTGTTACTTTGACGAATTGCATACTTTTCATACAAACCAGTTCTGAATTGCGAACATAAATCATGTGCCATAATGTGTGCGTACACATATATACCCTCTAAAATTCATACTTGCTATTCTGAGGCCTTTATAAATTCTGGGGACTTGGATTTTCAGGCAGCACGTGTTTACCCTATTACTGGGTCTTGATAACCTGAGGATGGACTGCAACAAAGTTCCATAACGGGTGTGGATGGGTTAAATCTGCTACTATTGCACCACTTAAGTGCTTAGCAGTTAGAATTACATGTTAGATCTCCACTGAAGGTGAGGCCACAGGGTCTAACAAGGCACCCTCCCCTTCTGCACTATAAAGTAGGTGAGAAGCTAAGAAAACATGCATGGGTCTCCCACAGGGGGAGAGAGGTGAGAAGATGCCCTTGAAGACAGCTGCAGTAGTAGCAGAAAGCCAGCCAGGGAATTTTTGAATAGTTTGGGACAAACTGGCAAGGAACTTTTCACCAGAGGGTGTTGCAGGACCTGTGGGGTAGTGGAAACAGCTGGGGTGTGCCCTGAGCAGTGCTTCCAAGTGGGTGTTCTGCTCCCTCTTGGCCCTGCACCAGTGCCTTGGGCAGAACTAGTTTCATTGGGCTTTACAGAGGGATGTGAATTTGTGAATTCCACCTTCAGTGCCTGTGTATGGAAGCCACAGTAATACAGTAAAGAGAGCAGAGGCTCTCAAGGAGCTGCTGTGGTGTGAAGAATGAAGATCCTCTTAGCATTGCTTACCATGAGAAGCAGAGACATGGCAGGCTACTGTATGAGAGCATCAGAAGCAGGGCTTGTAAACAGCTTTGCAGGTTTAAATGGCCCTCAAGCCCACCCACAAGGCAGCCCAGAGTGATTTCACTCCCATCTAACAGAGAGGCAAAGGAATCTTACGAAGTAGGGGGAAGAAATTCATTCATAGTTCAAACTGATATATATGTTTTAAAATAATTTTCTCCTTGACATGGCAAAATAGTAGAGCATGAAAAGAAAACCTGCACTATGAAAGGAGTACCTGGTGACAGTGACTGCTCAGTATGGATGGGGACTGTCTTGGGAGAGGAGCACTGATGGAGAAGGACTTTTTCTGCCAGTGCTGCACAGAAGCACACCACGTGACATAAGAGTCGTGCTGGTTCCTACACTTCCACAACACCACCATTTCTAGCACTAATTGCAATACTTGGGGGCTTACGTTTCCATCCAACGCCTAATTCCAGGAGCAAGTACAGAAGAATCTGTTTTCAAAGATAAATACATGATCTTTGTGATTTGCAGAAAAATGCCTGACACAATGAACCCTAAAGGCTTACGAAACAGCAAGAGGACCCTTAGCAATATTATTTTTCAAATCTCCTAATTTTTGTAGGCAATATAGTGATTTTCTTTTTAAATTCAGACTCACAGCTTTGAAAACCTGTGTTTCTGGTTGCATATTCATCTGAAACCAGAATTGTGCTTGGAAATACGGTCTGATAAACACACAGAAATACACTTTTTTAAACAGAACCTCATTTTAATATTCTGTAATCTACTTCATTTTCTAAGGCAATAATAATTCTTTTCAGCACCATTTCTCGTGTGCCTTTCTGTATTTGTCAGTGTTATTTTGGCTGCCAGTCTGAGACACTAATGGTCTAAAGAGAGTTTTTGCTGGTTGTGAAAATCTTTAGTCACCAGACAGATAACACACATGTAATGGACTTGCTGTTAACGTCACAGTCATATACAACTGCCACTTTATCATATACTGTTTATTTTTTAATATCTGTGCATAACTATAAAAGAACATATTTCTAAGCCAGTACTGGGATTGTCATCCTCACTGAGACCATGGATTTGAATATCCCTGTTGAGTACAAAATGCAAAGCCAGACAAAATGCAGTTATAAAGCAATGTAAGCCCTTAAGCAATAATAAAACACAAAGAAACGTACTTGAGATGTTACCCCTCATTTCTTGCAAAGCAAGCTCATATTTAAGTTCAGATGGACCAGGTTAACAATTACTATTTTTAATGTTAAAATGCCCTGGGGAAGTTATAAACTCAGCAAATATGCTGCTAAACTTACTTTATATTGTGTGCAGCTGTATGGCTTCATACCAGTGACCAAACTTCCTAAATGGGCCAGTGAAGTAAAAGACGCTCTCTCTTCCCCCCTCACACCCTTCCCCCCCATCCCCCACAACAATGACTTACTTGTCACAGGAATTTAATTTATTTCAGTAGTTCATCAGGCTACTATTCAGTTCTGACGTTCCCTACCTCTCTTACCCTACATTTTTGCATCTGGTAAGGGCAGGATGAAGGAACAAATAAGGCAGGAGGAGTACTAAACATGAATGACACATTTTCCCTTAGAGCAGTAATCATTGCTGTGAAACATAAAAGTCAGATTTCAACTAATTTTGAATTATGCTATAAGTACTCCTTAATGCGGATTTATTTTATATTCACATTAGAAGTCTTTTCCTAGAACCATGCAGCATAAACAATTCCACAAAACTAGTTATCATGCTAAACCCCACATTCTTCCTGGTTTTGGTCTGGGTTTTGGTTTTTTTTTTTTTTTTTTCCTTCGATAGATCAACCCTATAAGCCTGCAACATTTTTTTCTTGGAGTAAATGTATTTTCCTGCATATGCTTCTGTAGCCTGCATTGGAGGTCTTAAAGGAGGAGGTCTGGCATGTGGATTTGGGTTTTGTGAAGTTAACAAGGAGGCCGTTATGAGAAGGAGCTTTGGCACGCCATGGCTCATTGGCAGTGATTAATTGACCGACATAGTTTCACAGGATCCATTCTGACATCTAGACACAGACCTCACCTAGGAAATCGCCAAGTGGATATCGATACTGCGTCTCCAAACTTAGCATCATGAACTCTTTAAGGCTATTTTAGGCTTTACTGGCAGAAACTGGCTTCTCTTGAAGCCTCGGCTAGGATAAATGGCCATCAATGAAATAATTACTTAAAAATGGATTTCAGGCTGGATAATAAAAAAAAAAAATAAATCCATGTGGTCAGAGCAATAAGGAAAAACCGTGCCAGGCTGAAATGCCTTTAAGAAAAACAGGCTCAGTAAAACAGCAGGCTGAATGCAAATTAGATAACTGCTATCAACAGTGCAGCAAGGGGAAAATGGTCTCTTCAGTCTGGTTTGAAAATTTGTATTACTTTTGACCACTAAATAATAATATAATTATTGTTGCCTTACCCCTCCCCTCCCCCCCCCAAATTCATGCATTTCCAAAGCTCCCAAGACACCTTGATAAATATAGCCAACCAGCTTCTAGCTAGGTTCAAAAGAGATGCTTTAAAAGTCATTGGTCAACTTCTATACTTCAGCTTAAGCACAGAAGAAAATATATTTTGCTACATTATAGTAGACCCTTTTTTCATTGTAAAGAATAGCTGTCTTATTCAAGATGAACCCTGATTGAAACCAGATTTTTTTTAATTCAACAAGTTTAAATATACTATTAGTACTTTAATTTGATTTGATTAGAAGCCTTTTAAAATCTTCCCATAAGATACACGTTTGTTAAAAAGTAATTCTGTGAGTCTCCTGTACAAGATCAATCACCTGCCCTGTCCTGTTGGTGACCAAACCCTCAGCATGCTGCTCGCAGAGAAGTGAAGGACAAGGCAACATTAAGTCACAACGAGGCATCCTGTCACTAAGTAAACACTGTTGTGGAACGACATTAGATGAAAGGATAATGAAATAAATGCAACTATTCCAAGTTTGGGTAATGTGAAAACGTGGTAGGAACAGCTACCATAACGTTCAGTGCCTGGCCTTGAGGTAGCATCAGGTTTTCAATCAGATTAGCTAAGGGCCACTAGCACAAAGAAGGTACTTCTCAGATGTGCACTGACTTGATAAGCAGTTTACAGGTAAATAAGGAGGGCAACCTTTGCATCAGCATTAATGGTGAATTAACAGCTTAGCTCAGGGCTGCTCGTAACCTCAAAGTTCAGTGTGTTGGTTCTTTACATTGTAACTATTCCATGATTGGCTCTGTGAAATATTTAGTATTTATTTATTTACTTATTTATTTATAGGGTTAACAAAGCCTACATAGCAACAAACGTACCACAGACCTCAGGTATTACAGAGAGAGGCTTCTGGGAATACTGACCATCTTCCTTTGTTCTGCGTTAAAACTGAATCAGCATCACTGGAAATGCTGATTTCCTACTTTCCTTGTTCCTATGCTTGCGCTTTTCAGTGCCGTTGTCATACAAAAACATATTCCTATGGTCCAGAAACCATTTTCTGCCTAGAGTCGTTGCTTAATAAAAGTCTACAGATAGAAAAAACTTACTTGCTTTAGAATACCTTTTATTTTAAAGTGCAATATTTCAGGGAAACGTATCTGTTTCAGTGAAAACATTCAGGATGGAATTTCTAGTGGGTATGAGAAAGAGTTCAGCATCAAAATGAACACAAGTCCCAAAGCTCCTCTCCCCTCCCTTAAAATGAAATTGTTGCTCTCTGATTAGCCTTGACTCTGGTGGAGTTCTAATGGGATAATTGCACATTTTGAGAGCTGAAAACACATATGCCAATCCATTAAACTAGATTTAAAGCACCTCTTAGAAGGAAAGATAGAGCTCTCCCAAACTCTAGTCATCATTTTTATGAACTAAAAGCAAAACTCATGTACAACACAAAAATTTATGCAAATCCTGTTTGTCTCAAACTAGATACCAAGAATGAAAGATGAGAACAGGCACATATTCAGCCTTCCTATAAGCAAACCATGTCTATCACAGAAAATCTGAATTCACAAGCAGGCATTGAGGTCACTGGAGCAGGAGCTTAAGGAGCCCAGACTCAGGCAAAACATGAAGCTGAAGACTTACAGTTCCAAGGAGATTATTACTGGCTCTACTTCTGACATTATACCATTACTGCATTATACATAGATTGAAAGTTACCTCTGTGATGTGTAGAGGAAGGAGATTGATCTGGAGGAAGGAGATCGATATGGAGTATAAACAACTATGAAAGAAGGCCAGACAATTAACCCAGTCTATAAAGTTTGCAAAGCCAAAAATAACATGCTTAATTTTATGAGGCAAATTCTTACTCAAATAAAAAGCATCCTGTCTTTTTCAACTGTTTGAACTTCACAATGATTAGAAATCAAATTAGGATTAGAAGACATTGGACAAAATTTAAGCAAGAAGGGCAATACTGCCGAGACAGTGTTGGGGGCTACTGTGCAGGCATGTGAATGTGTGAGAACCCTGTGCTTAAGCAGTAGCTAATAAAAAAAAAATAATTTATGGAAATTTCTTACATGTTGTAAATAGCTCATGCATGTTGCAACTTGTTATAATTTGGGAATGTCACTGGCTATCCCCCAGCTTATTCAGGCAGAGTGTGAAAAGCAGCGTGCAGAAGAAAGTTACAAGGTCCTTTAGTACGTAATGGGGATTTTTTCCATTTTTCCAATGCACAACAAATAAATTGTCTCACTGTGGTAATAGTGAATGTAATAGGCAGTAATGAATAGCCCAAGCTGGTTTTGGTTAGATGCTGTGGTCTTGCCTGTCTCCCTGGTGTTAGGCTGCCCCTGCATGTCACAGCTGAGGCAGAACGACAAAGGAACATCTTGGCAAGGACCTGTGCAGTTCTGGGGGGGATGGATCCTGCCTTCTCTGCAATAAAATAACCCTGAAATCCAACCTACACAAAATAGACAAGTGGGCATAAAGGACAGGAATGTACCAAGACTCCAGTATAAGAGATCTGTTTTGCAAAGTTGTGTTCCCTATGTCAGCCAGACATGGGACAGGCTCCTTCTGCCATATGCTTGCAGGTGTATGAACAGAGTGAAGCACAAAGTATTTTTTAAAACTATCTTCCTCTGCCCACCTCTTCCTAGAGGTTGAATTTCTCTACAAAGGATAAAAAAATGTCATTATATTTGCCAACACTAAAACTATTTGACCCTAGACAAGATGCAGCAGAAAATTTTCTGTATACAGCAGACAATTTCTAACTGATTTCAGTAGGACCTGGATCAGGACTTCACTGA
>NW_008238959.1:1055354-1083686 GCF_000691975.1 Corvus brachyrhynchos
GACAAGTGTTCCATCTGATGTCTGAAATGATGATCCTTTCATTAAACAAGGTCAAGCTAATGTAACATTATTGGTATGACTTTAATATGTTAGAGAAAAAAAATTCTTAGTACAGTGGCTTCTATTGTATACAACAAATGTAAGCAAAAAGTAATGGGAAGAGATATACCAAACAATTTCAGTATAGACTTTAGACACGCTTAACACTCCTTAAAGCTTAGTCGATGTTATCTGTGAAATCAGACAAACACTGAATCTAATTTATTCAGCTTGAACCTAGTTACAACCAAATAACAACCAAAATGTTCTATCTTAAGTATTTTTTAATATTTGTACAGAAGAAGTATGATATCTGCAGTTGCATTTATTTAGGAATTAACTGTTCCAAAAACTTGATCCAAGAGCATTTTTCTCCAGTTAGTTATAATAGCTTTTAATTTAAAATACCTATGCCAGTTTCTCCTGGGACTTAGTAAAAGTAACTTACTGTGTGAGTAGCAGAGTTCAATCACTACTTCTGCTTGTGTAACATTAGAAAAGGTAATCTGTGGAGGATTCATGTCTAATGTGAATGTTTCTAACAGGAAAGTGGAGTCGGACAGGGTTTGATAGAGTAGCATTTGCCTATAGCAGAAATACAGTGACTGTTGTAGACACTAATATTAAGTCACAGATCATTACTTGCAATTTGAATGCTCTTGAGCAGAGAAGATTTTGCTAGAGAGACTAGTACAAAACATCTAAACGAATACCATCTGCAAGAAATGAAATTCACCAAGGTGATAGAGAAGATATTCAGAGTTCTGCAAAACAGTGCAAGCAACCATGCACAGTATCTAGATGAATAACAAAATAAAATGCACCTAGATGAACCCAATTAAATAAAATAAGTATCTATTCCTTGAATTAGACAGATCACAATGTAGTATTAACTTGGCAACGCAAAGAGTGTAGATCCAAGGAATTGCTCCTTCACAAAGTAGAAAGAAAAATGAGGAAACTCCAATTTTAGACACTAAACTTAACAACTTCTAATTCTTATCTTTAGGTCTTGATAACCTTTGTTACCTTTATAGCTTTCAACTATGCCTACCTACAACCTGGAAAATGAATTAGTTGTCCATTAGTCATTTTCTGGTCTCTGAATGTTAAATCATACTTTTGTTTATTCTAACCTTCACATGAAAACCTGCTGTTAAAAATGTACAGCCCAATGTTTTACTCTTAACAGGGAAAATGAAAAAAAAAGTGACAGGTAAAATTAAATGTTTCAGATGTTTTCTTTGGAAAGTTACATCTCAACTATTTTGTGGGGGAGGATAAATGAGGCGAGATCATTTTAACATACTACCTCAATAATATATGCAGAGTGCCTCAGGAAATGTAAGAACTGTTGGCCCTATAAATGAAAAATTAAGAGGAAGACAACTATTTATTTCATTAGTCATCTATATTTCTACTTAGAATCACTGAATAACCTGAAGGCTCCAGCTGGCTGAAGATTCCTTGTGATCTCAGAAATCAGGAATACTTAACCAATTTTTTTAAGATAACATCCACTCTATTTTTCCCTCAAGACACAGTTGTATAAGTTTTCTGGAATTTTAGAATATGCTAAGATACATTTCAGTTGCTGTTATTTTCACTTGAAAATATACACAGCGGTTTTATGGGTTAAAAAACTGTATTCCACTTCCCAGCGTGTACCTCTGTTTCCAGCATCCAGCCATTTCTACCGTCTTTCAGTGTAATTTAGGCAAATAACATCTTTTTTTTTTTTTTCTAATTCTAATAACTGCTCATTTTCCACTCCTATTTTTTGGAATGCATTTATCAGTATAAAACAGTCTATCTTAAGCACACACATCCACTATTAAAATCTAACGGGCTCCTTGGCAATAGAAACTGTGACTGCAACCTCCAGTTACACAAATGGCTTCCATGATGGGAAAACACCTTGGACATCTGTTCATGTCTTTCATTTGGCACTACATTTGTGAAATTACTGGTCAAAATACAGTTTACCTTTTCTAAATTTCAAAGAAGCAGACTATGATAACTGGTTTTGCAATCAAATATTTTGAACCATCATTGCAGGCATTTTTGTTTTTAAGGAGTTACAGTTAGTTCTGAAAGCACAGACCAAATGTTGCCATGACTCTTCCTTTTTTTTTTTTTTTTTGTTATAATGTGCTAGTCAGAAAAAAATATCTGAATTAAGCCATATTTGGAGGAGTCTAACATTTTAATGAGTCTTCAAAGGGAAAAAAAAGCAACAAATCTTTCAGAGCTTTTAAAACACCGATAATGACTAAAAAAATCCATTTCTAATAACCAAATCTTTTAAGAAAGATACGTTCCACCTGCAACTCAAAAGGCAAAATGAAATCATATCACCACAGTGAACAAGCTTTGTCCTTACTTGTGTCTTTTAAAGATATGTTTATTCAAAATTAATATTTGAAAATAGTTTCATACGAGTAAGTGTTGATCACTATAACACATATTCAGAATATTTTTTCTAAGTTATAAATAAAATTAAAGATGGATTATAGTATACCTACTTGTGCTGGGAATCATATAAATTTCTTTTTTAACAGCTATATTTATTTTTAACAGCAACAAAGAGCTTTAAGAAATCATGACCATGGTCAAGAGACACATGTGCATCCATAAATTTTCATGCACATTTCATGCCCATGAAATGTAGTACTAGCTGCCTTGTGTGAAAAAAATTAACATGGCTTCAGAGCAAGAAAGGAAAACATATCCAGTGTTGTATTACAAACAATAAGCTCAATATTCTGTGATGCACTTAGAATAAATCATAGAGATTTGCAAGATCTGGCCCTGAAAATCTCCATCAAGCACATTCACCCAGAGTCCCACTGAAGTTACAGGGCCTATTCTTGTGAGCACAGAATAATGGACACTTTAACTTTTCAGTATCCTATTTTTTTATCATCTAGCACATCCCAGAGCTGAAGGGCTATGCTTCTAAAAGCTCACGGGAGTTGGACTCAATCATCCTTATGAGTCCCTTCAGACCTGAGATATTCTACTATTTCAATCTTTTTACAACACACAAGACCAGAAAGAAAAAAAAAAGACTCTAAAAGAAGTAAATATCACAGTACGTTACACAATCATTATCATACAAGATTTACTCAAAAGAGTGGAAGTCAAGAAACAGAACCAAAAACCAGTGACACTCTTTACTAAGAAAAAGGGAGAAGGGCAAACCTTGGGACTTTTAGCACTATCTTTAAAATGAGAAAAAGACTTATCAGCCAGTATTCCTTGGATACTCACTAATTTGATCTCCACCTTGGCCTCTACTTCGCTGTCTGTAAAACAGATTCCTGTCAGGAATTCACCGAGGTAGTGAATCTCCAGTTGCCTTTTCTAGCATGTTGCTTTTTGACTGGACAAAGAGCACAGAGATAATTTATACACTGTAAATTCAGATGATCTTTCACCCTCCCTCCCCCTTGTTTAAAATATGGTTGCTCATGTACAATTTCATCCAGTTTTAACATAAATGTGATTTGATCTTTGGTACAAGATCAGATTATTTTGCTCCTGTTTCCAATATGTTTGTATTGATATGCATTATGGAGGAATGGGAAAGTTAACTTTGAAACAATTTTTCTTTCAGAAACTTGACATCAGCTGTTACATGCTTTTTCGCAGCTTTCATACTAAGCTGTGGTTTTAACAAACTTTTGAGTGATTATTATTTGAATAATGCCTACATTTAGGACTGTTTTTTCATGTTTTAAAACTTGAAGCAAATCGCACCAGCACTTACTTGTTACTTTTATTAATGCACAGCCCTGTTTTAGGCACAGTTCTGTGCTGCTTCTTACGCTGCTGCTCCATATATGTGGTTTTTTCCCACTTCATTCGTATCCTTTTTGCACTTTTTGCATGCTTCTTTCTGCATTCTCTTTTATTTTCACACCAGTCGGCTTTGGGAAAACTGACAGTGAATGAATGAATGAAAGTGTTGTGAATCATACCTAAAAACACCTGGTAAAGGTTTATTTTATGGCATCAAATAAAAATGCTGAAAAATACCTGTCAAACAATATTTTTTTTTAAACTAGAAAACCAGAAGCTTGAAACACAGTGGAGCAAAAAAAAAAAAAAGAAGGTGCAAATTTACAAGAAGGTAGGCAATGGTGATAAAAAGTTATTTTGCAGAAGTTAAAAAAAGAAGAACAAGATTAAATGACATTAAAAATATCCAAGTCTTCATTTGATTATCTTTAATCTAATTATAAAAAGGAGCTGCTTAGTTCCCTGCAAAACAAGGAGACCTTAGATGGTTTAAGTAGAAAAAACAGAGGCTAGCGCAGCAAAAATAGTGCTAAATTAAAGCACTTGGAGGCCAAGGGCTTTGAACCTGGGTTTAAGCAGTCATTCCAACCTTGTGAGGCAGGGACTACAGAAGTTTGGGCTCCAGCTAACAGAGCCCTCATTGTTTCACCAGGCAGCTAGAAAAATGCTGCTTTATATCTGCTCACACCACAAGCCCAGCACACATAGCCTAGGAGGAGAAGGAGTCCGAGGGTGTGCTATCCATTGAAAAGCCATTTTTCCGCTATAAACTACCCCATGCTCCAGCCCTGGCTCGCCAATGGCGCTAGCGGGATGTTATGATGGTGCATAATTTATAGCTGGAAACTTCTGATTTATGTGGGATTTGGGGCATTTGTGTGCCCACCCTCCCAACCTTCCCTCCTTCACTCAACCCTGGGCACGTCAAGGTGAAACCTTCAAACTGCAGAGCCAAGGTATCCACTGCGCTAGTGGATAAACATTGCACAGTTCAAAGTTCAGTTATTCTACACCTGTTTAATATGTTTATTCAGTAATTAAAGATTAATGCTTATTCCAGACCAGATAAATATATACTGTACACATGCTTGCATTCTGTAAGAAACAAAGATTTAACTGTATTGGGCTACTTCAGGGTACTAAAACATACAATTTTAAAAAGCCTAAGCTGTGTCACATTTAGGCTGTGCTATAAATTACGATACATACATTGGTAAAAGACGCTAAGTCAGTCGGAAGAATTACCAAAGACAGTTTAGAGACAGGTCACTATTTGTTTGTATGGCTCATAATTACAGCTCTTTGCAGAGACAGCTATGGTTCATTGCTATTCTGCAGCAAACTCAGCTGAAGGTATACGTGATGATGTTTGCATGATTTAGACTTGCTGAACCTGTAATAAAATGTATTAGGCTGAAGTGCTGCAAAATATTTTATTTATATATATGTACATATATATAGATAGATAATATGTATATATTTTTATATACATAGCTACAAACAAAAATATACTTCATATGTGTATACACAGAGAGAAATTATATATATGTACACATATATAATTTAAGAACTCTGTAACAAGCTTTCCATATGCAAAAAGATACATAAAAAGAGACATCAGTGGATGCATCGTCAAAGAAGTACTTTCACAATGATTGAAACAGACCCTTTTCCTTAAAAATTCTCCAGTTTAATAAATAGATGTAACATAATAAATCTCACCTTTTTTTTTTTTTTAATGCATAAGGGAATGGAGGCACTCTGCTAGCATCCTGTTACATTTTAAGGGAAGCTCTACACGTACCTCTCATATAACTCTTTTGAAAAAGATCTGTTTTCCTGGTTCCAAACTCACTGTGTAGTACACTGTGGAGGCGGGAAGCAACATCTTCACAGTCATAGAGGACCATGGGAATAGCTGAATCCTGTCTGTCTGCTGAATTCATACCAATTATGCTAATTCTATAATTTCTATTACTTGAGGTAATCAAATACAATCTAGTTAACTCTGCTTCTTATAAAGTTCATAGGGTTATAAATAGAAGCACCTGCATACTAGAAGATTTTAATTGTATCATTTGGGATGTTATGGTGCTCAATTAAACCTACAAAGCTGGCAAACTAGTATGCTTGCTGTGCTGAAACTAAACCACTGCTAAAGAAATAATTAAAATATATTTTAGGTGGTTTTATTATTTGTAGCTCCAAATCAGAACAGCAGCTTATGATGTTCTTAGCGTTCAATCAAGAGGTCTTAAGCAAGACTTAAAGAATATACTTCAGTGAAATTACCAGTCTATTTAACACACGTGCTGTGTTGGATTCTGTTTTGCACTGGTAACACTTCCAGTCTCTTTCAAGGAGAAGGATTCAGCCAGTACCAACCTTTTTGAAGCTTTTACTGCATGACTTGACCTTGCTTCCTTTTGGTAGGGGCAGAAAGCTCTGTACACCTGGATGGAGAATGAGGCAAGACCTGCGCAAGATGAAGAACAATCTCCAGCAAAGGGCCCTTAGCCCACTCACCAGCGAGCGGAACAGAAAAGTGTCTGGGCAACTCACATGTAGCAAAGGTGTTCTAAGTCTGGTTTCTTACATTGTTTTTGGATATACCTGCTGATACACCTGCTGATGTAGTTCTTTTCACAGAAGCTGTATACATCTTGCTTTGTCTAGCATTTTCTAGAAGACATGCTAAACAGCTCAGAGGACAATACATACGAGTGCCTGTGTTCAAAAAGAGCAAGTTTGCTAAAGAATTACTGTAAATTCCCAAACTGCCTCCTATGTGCAATGGCACAAATTTCTGACCAGTCATCTTGTCCCCTTTCTCAGAAAAAAAAACCAAAAACAAGAACTGTTCTCAGCTTTAAGAAAATACACCCCAAATTGTAGTGGTATACACTTTGCAGACATGTGAAGCAGACGTGCATTTGTAGCAGTTTCTGCACAACCAAGTATAGTGGTCCTTCTCAGAATCATAAAGGTAAATGTGAGGATAAAAATCTTTAAATACAAGCCACAAAACCACAAATTAAAATCCAAACAGCAGTATTATTTCATGTTCCAGACTTCCAAAATGATGAACTTTCTTCCATCCTGTCCACAATGCAGTGGGCAGAAGGGAAGGCAAACAGAAAGGAATTATATATCACAGAAGTCCTGACCCATTCTTGGCTTTCACAACGTCCTTAGAACAGCACAGAACATCAGTAACTGGACACAAACAAAAGGTGCTGCAGATTCGAGCCTCAAATCAAGGTTTTAGTCCACAGAATCACAGGCTTGGTTTGAACAGACTTCTTGAGGTCATCTAGTCCAGGACTCTGCTCAAAGCAGAAAAACTTCAAAGTTAATCAAATGTCTTGGTTAAAGCATTTGATCTGGCATAACCCAGCTATTCCAATCTCATTCTGGTCAAGCAGCACTAGATATCTTCACAGAAAACAGACCCGTAAAGTTATACTGTACTATGTTTCCACATTGAAACAGAATGGCAAAGACATTTTGCTTATTTTAGCAAAAATGAAACTTGTTAGCTCTCTAAATTGTGTTTGATGCAATTAATTTGCATGGAATTAGTGGGAGGATTTGTTTTGTTTGGGGTTTTGGTTTGTTTTTTGTTTGTTTGTTTTGTCTCTGGTAGTAATAGGACTGTGAAAATATAAAGCCTAAATAAAGAATGAGTTCCAGTGAGTTCACCACTAGAGCACATCGTAGTATGAAGTGTGTGAACTAGAGGCAGGTGTAAGTAGAGAAAGCACATCAAAAAGTCTCCAAAGTTCTTCACTTTTGGATACACTTGGATGCCAAAGCTGAGCTTTCCTATGGAAAACTATCAAATTTTAATTCTTCAGCCTCAGAGAGATTTTATTTATAGTAGCATAACAGATCAAACTTTTGAGTATTTTTTTAAAGGTTTATAGGTGAAAACTACATAGGTAAGTGTCTTAAGGTAGGATATGTGACTAGCAACCAGTCACTGTTGACTTTATAAGTCTTGTAAAAATACAAAACATTCAGTTGTAGAAGATGTAGTTCAGAATCAGAGCATACTATTTATTAGTAATTAATTGAATACCATAAAAATATCTCTACCTATCAAACTACTGAGATTTAATTATAAAGAGAACACACAAGGCACAGCACAAAAGGACACTGAAATCAGTCCCATGCTAAATTCCCCATAAATGCACTTGGTACTACTGCTTGCCAGGGCACAGAGGGCATGAAGGGACCCACCTAGTCCTGTTAAGCTAACAAATATGATGGAAAACATTAAATCAGACAGAGATCTCTGCATTACTAGGTATACTCATCTTCTCCACCCTAGGCAAATGCCTCCTATCTTGCCTCATCTGCAGTCAGCTACACTGGATTAAGCATAATCCTGAGGTTTAAACAGAGAAATCACTCTTCACACTAGAGAGGTAACTTGAACAGGCATTTAATTACTGCAGCCATCCAAACTGTAGTGAGGTAAAAGTGCATTCTTAAGGGGGGAGGAAAACAACTAACCCAAAGCCTCCAAACATGTGAACGAGTTAAGTCTGTAGCAGCCTTATAAAAGTCTTATGACTTTTTTGTTTCACTCCTTTAAACTTTCTGTCATTTTTACTGCCTATTATCCCAGTGGTAATATGCAAGCATGAAAATAGATTAAATTGAGAAGGGGGGAAAAATAGGGGCCACATAGGAAGGAGCAGAATTGTAGTAACTGATAAATATCAGTAATTTTCTAATAAGCTAGGAGTTTCTAGGAGTTTAGAAGTGAGAAAATCAATTGTTAAGATAATATTCTGATGGCAAGTCTAAAGGGAAGTATAATATTAGTAAGAGCAAGCATTCAAAAATTGGTGCTTTAAGCTACACTACCCAGCTAAATTAAAAAAATGAATATACATTATGTTCTTTTAATTTTCTTATTCGTTTTGTGCTTTCAGTTTTACCCTACAACCCCAAGTGCCAGAATCTGCTCCTATCTTCCAAATGGCAATTGGGATTTTCATGAAATCATTTGACTCCAGTGCTGAGGTTTTAGAAAAAACAAAAAATCCCCCACACTCTCTGAACTAATGAGAAAAATTTAAAATTTTAGGGTTTGGTTAAAAATATCTCTCATTTAGAACTAGATCTTATCATCAATCTCACAAAGTTTTATGAAAGAAGGACGGATCAGTTTTCTGTCAAAATTACAGGATTTGGATGTGTTGCTTTGCAAAGGTGAACCAGCTGGAATATTCACCATGGTTGTATTTATTTACTTGCATAGCTAATGAAATTATGTAAAGTTCTTTCGTAAACACAAGCAAGTTTGGAATGCCTGAAAGTGGGCCTTTTGCCAAACTAATAATAATAATAATAATAATAATAATAATAATGAAAGCAAAGCCTTAAATAAACCCAGACCATGTGGGAAGAATTTTTGATCTGGCTTCATAGGTCCCAGCACTTCACTTTTCTATGAGTTCATTGACAGTGAGCAGAAAGTTATTTTCACTATTCTCCTCAATTCAAAATCTGAAACACAGCCTCAATTCCTTTAAGGAGAAGTTGTCATGTGTCTCTCAGTCAAACACTGCCAGGCCCAAGGTAAAAGTAAGGCAGTCACTGGAAAGTACCCATTAGGTGTCATCATAGCTGCCTGGAGCCTTATCTCAAAATAACACTAAGCTCCCAAAGCTGTCGAAAACTAGATAGAAGCAGAGAGGATCTCACAAAAGATTTTCAGATTGATTCTTCAAGCCCTTGCACATAAAACCAAACAAAACACCTTTCCTAATTTTCCACAGGAAATAGATAAAAGGCACAGTGAAACAGCCAGCAGTTCCCTGGGCTCAGCAGCTTTACATTTGATTAAGACTAGAGGATAGAATCTCTTTCTTTGTGATATGCAGTGACTAGCTCAAACACCAGCTCATTAATCAAGCCAGAGCATGACAAGCATTGGCCTCTTTTGCCTACTGACCATAATTCTTATTCTTGTCAAGACTGATAGGCACAACTCACCAACACCTTTCCCTTTTGATGAAAGAACACATCAGATTAATTTCTCACCCTACCATCCAGAAAACACCTACATGACTGGAGATGCAAAAAGATAAAGAACTGTAGGCAAGCCCCTGGCTTGGAAAGCTGTTGCTGGTTGGCTTTGGGGGAAAGCACAACACGTTTAGAAAGAGCCATGGGAACCACCAGGTTGTTCAGCAGCTGCAGCTGAAGGAGAGTCTTCTCTCACATGAAGCAACTGCAGTGGGCACTGCTGAATTAACATGACCTAAACCTAAGTGACTGCCAAGCTGGGAACCAGTTTAACAGCACGAGCACCTCGAAGTTCAAATGGGAGGAATGCAATAGCAAGGGTCACTGCAGGAACAGGCTTGTAAGGGACTGGTAAGGTTTATTAAACACCACTCATCACTCTTCGTTTTGCACAATTGTGGGAAAAGAAGATTTTATAGCACAGTGATCCAGTCCACATCAGAATTCAAATGTGCAAGACAAGTCCTGTCTCTTGGAAAGAAATCACCCTTTAGTTGTGAGAGAAACCAAATTTGCTTCTTTGGCAAAATACTGGAGACTCTCCTCCCACATAGAAATCAGAGAGGACTCCTACTTAACTGAAGATCCCAAGAAGGTATTACTATACACACATATATGTCACTGTGCTACTGCATTCTTTCTAAAGGCATCTCTAACATTATATGTGCACAACCACTTACAACAGCACCATGCTTGTGCTTATAAATTAAGAAGCCCAGCTCCCGACAGGCACGTGTATGGGGATGCATTACCTGAAACACACGATCAGAACTAAGACTGAGGGTCAGAAAAAATATGCTCTACATGTCTCGATAAACTGTAGACAAAGCAATCAGATTTGTTTAAAAACCCCACAATGGTATTTCAGAAGCTACATAGAATTTGCTGAGAGGATATTCACTTCAGATTTCATTAGAGGACACAGGATGTTTTCAGTAACTACCAAAGTTAACTTTTTTCTTTCACAACTAATCCTATACGAATTGAAATAAAGACATTCTACTATAAATTTTTACTCAGTTGTTAATTAACTATTCAAGAATAAAGTTACAATCTTGTTTTATGAAGAAGAAATTACTGACATTTTTATTATACTTCAGGAGGTGAGTTGTAGGTTTTTTTTTCTTTTTGTAACCTGCTGCCCTGTCAGGCCTTATTATTTTCACAAAGATCTGACAATCGTGGGGTCATATTTGTTGGCTGCTTGTGACAACATTCAAAAGGGGCACTATATATCACCGAAACAGCTCACAAACTGGCTAGTCACATTATTTATTATGAGCCACACATGTGACAAATTATTTAACTCAGTGACTCCTAATAAGTCAAAGAGCAAGCAATTAGCTAACGCAGTATGAGGCCTGTTTGTGGCAATTTATAGATGCTCTCAAGCTGTCACAGCACTTCAAAGTGCCATTAGGGGGGGAACCTCTTAATGACTCACTTGATATGACAAGCCATACACAGCACACATGGCAGCGATGAAATTGGCAGCCGATTCTGTTACTTGAAGCTTCTTCGCCTTTCCCCAACAGCTGTTTACATGTTTGCAGTTTGCACTTCTCTCTTGCAAGTTGTTCAGGCTGGAAATGTGAAGAGCGAGGCACTGTGTTCCTGTGCAACAGAGCAAGAGCTGTGCTCTTGTGGGTATGTCCTCAGGTCTACAAGATACTTGGACAGCTGTACGGCTGTTAACTAGGAGAGATACCGCAGGTAAAATCTGCTGGTTGCACATAATTTCCAGCTCACCACTGGAATGGACTGAACCTCGCGGAAGTTGGAGTCCTTTTCCAGTTAGCTGGGATTACTTTTTGTCATAATTATGCTTTACAGTAAACCTAACAAGGACATTTTTAGGACATCTGAACAAGATGATCCAGATCTTCCAACTTCAACCATTCTGTGAAAGCAAAAATTATCACTTTGGATTCAGTCAGAAACTGGGAAAGATCCAAGATTTAGAGCTCAGATCAGTTTCTCAATCTTAGTCCTTGGCTTTCTGTATTGCATTACAGTAACTGGTGATTGTCTTGCATTTTCTTCTTTGCACCTCACTGAAAAAGGGCATTCTCTTTCTACCTAGTCCCCTCTCGTATTTCTAGTGGCACTCAGTTAACCAGCTTCCCAGTTGGAGGCACCTTGGTGAGTCAAGGCTGAATCAAAGATCTCATGGGATAAATCTATTCTGGGTGCTCCTGTTCATATGAGGAGCGTAGTGTATGAGGAGTGTAGGAATTTAAAATAATCTGGCAGCATCAGGCTAAAAAAAGTGGTGATGGTTAGCAGATATTCCATGTTGGAGAGTGGGAAGGTAAGGAGAGGTGAAAGAGGGAACACAGGAAGGGGGCAATGAGATTATTACTTTGCAGAAACCCCAGGTGATAAAAAAAAAGGTCGAAGAGGAGAGGAGAAAGATACAGCTTGAAGTCACTGTTACCCTAAATATTGTACCTGCAATGATGAGAGCATGACAAAGCTGTGCCTGGTGAAAGACAATAATTATTCAATGGGAATGAATGGCTGACTCTGAGAAAACACAACATGCTGCCACAATTGGATGTGACTGTCCTGTTTCAGAGGGTAAAAAAAGCAGATGTCAGACCTGCTTTCAAAAGCAGTCACTCCAAGCCATCCAAGCAAAGCCTCCCCCACACTATGAGACATGTAGCAGGAGCAATTAAACCTCTCTCTGCCACACACATTCCTTTTAAAAATGCAAAGAGTCATTGACTGTGCTTTAGCATTCCTCAGCAGCCACAGCTGTATTATAGCAACTCTGTTATTCCAGATAGCTTGAGGGGAAAGTACCTGCACAGAGGAGTGTTAACCTCTGCCTTTAATTGCATGGTGACATCATCCATGAGATTTAACTTGTACTTTTGACATAACATCAGACTTTCAGTGCAAAAGCTTAATTTAGTATATGACATGCAAAAGTGTTGAAATCCTCCTCAGTACAGAAATCAACAAAGTATTTAGCAGGGACAATGCAACTCTAAAAACATAAGGAAATGTTTCGTCTATCAGAAAAGTTTTGTATTTCCAAATTCCTGAATTTGCATACTGAGACTGCTTTAAAATGTAGACAGTAAAAGTTAGAAATTATTTTAAGGTGTGGAGTTTGAATGACAGGAATACTTTTATGATTAAAGTAGCACAAGAATATGTTTTCCAAAAGTATTTGTGTTTCCCAGTTACTTAGGAAGAAAAAGAAACACATTAAAATCTTCATATAATAATATAACAATCTGTAAATAATATGAAGGGAGGATTGGTTTTGGTTGTGGGATTTCTTTTTTGGCCAATGTTCACTAGAGTCCTTAATTACCTGACATTTCATCAATCTTTTGGCACCTTGTCCTTTTTTTCTGGGTTTTCTTTTTTTTTTTTTCCTCTTGGTATCAATTCATCTTTGTCAAGGTTTGCTTTTCATCCTATGCATCTATGCCACACTGCTGAGCTTTTCAGAAGTTACAAAGTAGAACTATCTGAACACTGTGATGAAGATCATTTTACTGCATTAATGTAATAACTCATCAATCAAATTTCAGATATGCAGGTATTACTTATTTTGTTATTCTAACTTACAAAAACTGTTATACTCTGAGGGAAAAGTATTTCTAGACAAACCACATTTGGGTAGTGGGGGAGGCTCCAGCTTGCATTAGGCAGTAGAACAGCTAAGCAGAAAAGAGAAGAGGTAAGAGAGTGTTAGTCGAAGTGGCACTTTTAGAACTGATGGGTTATCAATTTGACTGTTTGGCCAAAAGCCACTAGTGGCAGAGTATGAATTTCATATGCTGCAGGACATGAATAGAGTTGTGATTATTGTCATCACTCTCGGGATCTTTGGTGCTTTCCTTAGAGCTCTTCCTCCCAGGGTCATGAGATTGCAGAGGCCTCTCAGCTTTCTTTTTAAAAGAAATAAAAATAAAACAAAAAAATATGAAAGTCTCTCTAGTTTCAAGGGAAAATTTAGAAGCACAACTTGAGTATTCCCTGAAAGTGCTAAAACCCAAAAAGGCAAATAAATCAACACTTACTCTTTTCAGGTTAAATAAATCATGAGGTTTTGTTTTAATCTTCTCATTTTGAAGATCCACTTCACTTTCCATTTATTTATTTATTTAAACACTGGGGAAGAATCCATGGTGAATGTAACAAATCATAATATGGTGGGTAACCTCATACTCCTCACAGGTACTTTTCATCAGGATAACAATTTCCAGCAAGAGTCACAAAATTTAGTCATATTTTAAAATACCTTCTCTTGAATCATCATGACTCCTTTTTCCCAACATCTGATCTCCTAGTAATCAAGGAAAACAAACAGCCTCCTTTTGCAATCCATTTCTAATCTGTGGAGAAAAGGACTAATAGTACAATGGTGCCTATTCAGTAACAGTCAAAATATTATTCAAACACTAAGCACTAAGGCAGAAATCCTTCAGGCTCTCCTGTTTTCTGACAAAGAGTCCTAACTTTGGCAAATGCATGTAAAGTGCATTTCTGAGGTGGGCAAAGTTAACCTCTGAACTTTGCCATTAAGATGCTCATACTTTAAAAGCAAAACATAGTAATTATAGAAAAATGAGCTGAAAACCCGAGGATTTGAAGGGAAGGGTAGATGGCCACATCCATGTAAAAGGGACGATATTCTACATAATCACTCCATTCTTAATTTACAATTTCTATTTTGCCACTTCCATTTCGCAGACATGGGATCATGTCCATGGCGATTTATTAGCACCTGTAGAAGTCAGTAACACAGGCTTATCCTCTGAACTAATATTTAGGGTATGGATTAAAACCTGTCACTAAATAAGACTGGCTGAAGCTTTTTAGCTGAGGTGCAAGGGGCAGGTTTTCAGTGATAGCCTGTGGGATTTACAGTTTGCAACTAAAAGCCACTGGAATTAGAGAAAATTGTTCTTTAAGTTTGGTGGAGTCTTAATCTTCTGAAATAAGCTTTCAACAGACATTATAAGGTCACATTTTCCAATTAATACATGAACAAGAACAGGTTAAGGTCTCCTCTCTGCAATTAAGGTGTTCTATTTTGCCAGTCGTGCTTTAAGCAGAATCATTTGCTGTAATCAGTGAGCTCTTCCTCATGGCCCAAGTGCCTACATCTTCCACCTTTGGAAGCAAAGAACAAGCCCTTCAGACACATCTATAGCCTTTCTCTGTCCTATCAAAACTAGTCATCCTCTCTTGAATGCAATTAGTTCTTCATTACTTATATTATTTTCTTTCCTCTGACTGGGATTTTTTCCTAAAATAAATTTCTTTCTTCCCCCACTCCATCACATCCTTTACCCCATTTTCCCTCAGGCATATTTTAATAAATGGCCAGTTCTGACTGCTAACAGCATCTCACAAATCCCCATCTCTTTGTTCCTTCTCAGCTCCATTATTCAGACCAAATTGAGTCTTCATCTTTCAGTAACTCTCTGGATATTCTTCACTCTGCATGTTCCTGAAGTGCAATGTCTTTATTTAATGCCTACTGATCTCCTTTCCACACTGCTATATTTCTTAGCCTGTCTCAAATTACCACACTGGTATGTTCACTGGAAATTTGTCATAGCAAGATGCTATCTGCATAAAGAACACACAGACCTTGAAGATTAGGGTAAAAAGACAAAATAGGCATGTGGAAAGCATTGTTAAATGATGTTAAGGACAGTATCCGGTCAAATTCATAGCACATTCAACTTCATGAATGAATCCTGAGAACCTCAAAATCCTTAGCACTGTCTGAGAGGCAATTCTCCTGCATTGCAGTGATAGACAGCAATTCAGCAAATTAAAAGGGCAAAACATCAGCCACTCTTATCAATACAGAATCTTTCAGGCCAAACAAGGTCTGTGGTTAGGCAGCTGGGCCACATTTGAATGGGTCAGCTAACTTCTAGCTAAATGCATCATAGAGCCATGTTCTCTTCTCTCTCCCATCAGATATGGCTGCTTTACTACCTTCTTCAAAATATTTCAGGATAGTCAACCACAGAAATCATTAGCTTTGCTACCTCAGTGCTGTGCAGAAACCAGTCAGCCTAAACTACAGTAGTAAAATGTCAAGTGCCTGCACAGGAGTTTATTGGCCTAGATAGCACAGAGTCTGCACCTCATTTGTGAAGAGAAGTCTTGATGAATGCAGCTGTCTGCTGTCAGGACACCCTGCTTACAAGAAGTCGTTGCTGCAATGCAATGCTGCACAGAGTAATCTGGGCTTCGAATGGGTGTTGCAGACAAGCTTGCAGACAACATCGCAAGAAGCTGCTGAAGAAACTTCCACGGGTTTTGTTCCTGCATCCCAGCAAGAACAACTGCCCGAAGTCAAAACACACAGAAATAACCAACAAACTTAAAAGGCAAACAGAACCCATATGCAACACTCCTGCATTGTTAGGTTTTGGGGATTTTTTTCTTCTTCAGCGGTTCTGGGTAGAAGAGAGAATATTATCTTCATAAGAAATCCTGCCAGGTCAGACTGAAATCTGAGGATTCATATTACACCATATGATCAAGAGCATCTGCTTTCATCTCAGGCACAGCAGGGACAAGGCAAGAATCATCATTCAAGATTTGAAAAATGAATCAGCAGCAAGTGCGGTGCAGCAAGCACTCTAGTGGGAATGGAAACAGAACAGAACTAGCAAATATTGTTTTGCTTGTTTGCTTTCCTGCTGCTCCTTTAATAAAAGAATCTGCAGTGTTTGTGTGTGTGTGTGTCTAAGAGTGTGCATGCAAAATTATGTAAGGCAGAATGGTTTTTTTAGAGAGAGGTTTAGAGAGAGGTTATTTAGCTGTATCAAATCAACCCTATTCAAACCTACGCTTTCAACACTGAATTTTTTTATGTACGGTAAATATGTCCACACAGAACAGCCAATTTCCCTTATAATGCCTGATCAGCTTCAGCTGTATTTAAAAACCACACAACTGAAAAAAACCAAAGCCAAGCCTCCATAAAACCTTGTGTTTGACTTCTTAGGACATAAATGAAACTCTAAAACATGGAAAGAGGAAGAAATTTCCTCCATGACGCATTTATTCCACAGCTGCCCACTCCAAGTTTCTTGTCCTCGGTAGGCATGGTGAGCTGGCAGCCCTTGACTGAGGGTTGGCTGGGTTGGGCTGCTACAGCAAATCCTATATTTAAATGTACAGGTGTTTGTCCCTTCAACAGTCCGGGTCAGTCCTGCTGTACACAGCAATGCAAAGAAACTTTTAATTTTGCTCTGTTTTTAAAGAACGTGAGCATGCACACGCAGGTCAGAAGGATTTGTACCACACTTTACAGCAGTTTGCGGAGCAGATTAACTAGATTTGTCCTGCTGACAGGATTATATAAAGATTAAAACATTCAAAGTAGAGAAAAGGATGTAATACATGAGGGTAATTTACACTAAACCCATTATTAAGGAGATGAACACATTTAATTAAAAAATAAAAAAGACAGGACAAAACCTGAGTCATGAAGCAGTGAGATGATACCCCTTTAAATAAGGACAGCCTTCAAATAAAGCTGTGGTAGAAGTTATTTCTTCACTAAAGTGGCATTTTTGCCAACAAGACTCTTGGCAGCCTTCAAGGGTCGACACTAGCACAATTGACCAAATATGGTTGGGAATTTGAAAACACTGAAGATATTAGCATTTGTTCCTGAGTCTAACATAACACAGTCCAGTCTTGCCACCAGAGCCTATAACTATTAAGTGATAACTTAAGCACTGGAATGCAAATAAGCCATTGGTTCACATTAGAGTCATTTCCATTTGTTGATGTTCCCAGTCCCCTCCAAATCCTGGCAGTACCTTACTTGACTTCTGAGGGGAGCAATCTACAGGAAATGTACTAAAAAGAAGTTAAATTACGAGAGCAGAAGTCAGCGGTGGTTTACTTGCAGTGAAGGGAAAAAAAGATGATATATTAAACTACACTGTCCAGAGTTACTTGACCTCAAACTGATTGCTGTTAAATTGCTTGAATTGACGTTAGTCATTTACCTACTGGCAGCTACTCAAGATTTATCTTTACAGGCTACAAGGTTTCATCATTTGTCCTTAAACTCCCTGCCAAATGTTAACTTTCAAAATACTGGTTTAACTGTGAAGTGTGGGGAAGCTTTGCCGAAGTCAATGAAAAATGGACACAAGTACAAGATAAAAGATTAAATACTTAAATAATTTGGCACCTCTCCTCTGTGAAGTTAAAAGGATGCTCTGAGTACTTAATGGATATAGTAGGATAGCATAATAACTTTTGAGGAACAGTCTGTGGTCTGAAGTCGTCTAGCCTAGAAATGTCATAATGGGCATCTGCATTGGAAAAATAATAAGGCTCTATAATTTATTAGAATATACTAAACAAAAATTAAATTATGGTGGAGATAAGCTTTATGCTACAGAGATAAGTGCAATTACTTTTCATTTTAAAGAGAAACAAGAAAAGTCACCCCAGGGAAAAATGAAGTCCTCCCACACTTTTAACTACACCTTTATCTAGCACATATATCAGTTTTATGTGTCCACACATCCCAGCAAAGAATTGCAACTTTTAGTTTAAACTTGCATCCAAGCAGATACAAGAAACAGGAAAATAAGCAGCAAAAAAGCCCCCCCTGAATAGCCTAAAACATGGATTTCAACAGGCTCTGTGGTTGTCATCAGGATATTTTTTACTGGGAAAAAAAAAAATGTATAAAATGACAGTGACCTTACTGAAAACCTGTTGTGCTTTCTCCAACACTATATTTTTATGGAGAGTGAGCAGCTGCAGGAGGATTCAGCACTTTGCTGGACTGTATCCTGAAGACATGCCCAAGACGCCACCAAATTATTCCTCTAATACTCTTCACAGCTGACTTTATTCCTTTGTTATTGATGCCAGTAAGTGATGAATACAAAGGCAAAATGCAAGTAAAGTGGCTGACACTGAAGCCTGAAGAAACACCCTCCACACCAGCCTGAGCTCTCTCTCCATAACCCAGTCAAGGGGAGCATTAACCAGAGGGACAGCATTACAGCCCAGCCCACAGCAGAGCGCCTTAGCTGAACCATACTTGAAGAGCCCAAAGTTACAAATATCTTCATAGTTTGATATATTTCCTGAGCCAGTGCTCCCTGCAGAGCTTAACAGCTTGGACTGACCTCCATACCTGAAAGACGTACAAGGCCCATTTTCTAGGACCAATAAAAAAGGTTTTGCCTGAGAAATAGGCAAAACTCAATTTTTTCCAGGTATGTGCCACATGCTAGACCCCATTATTTACAATGCCATTCCCCAGAGCACCAGAACCAAAGAAAAACTGAAAATCCCGAAGTCAACATTTAAATCATCAGACACATCAGTCTCTAAAGATGTTCCACTGCATGTTAGAAAACCAGAGTCTGCCTGGAAAATGTTTGGGCTATGTTTTTTCCCCCAATTGTATTAAAAAGTAAGTTAAAGAAACAAGCATTTCTGCATTTTCAAATGTCTCTGTGTCTTCAAAAGCAGCCTGTTACTCTAGGCACCTCAGCTCCTGAATGTTCCAACTTCAGATACTGAAAAAGGACTTTATTTCCTGAACTGCATGCTCCTCACATTTTCAACAGGCAGTTTGCACACCAAAACGGAAGCATTCAAGATCTAGAGCACTAATCTCTTTAATTAATACAAATAAAATTTAGGAGATTGTTACATTTATGTTCTGAGTAGAGAAAACAAAGCATATTCCATCTGGCCCTTCATAAGACCACTGTAGATTAACATCCATGTTGCCAAAATGCGTCCCATTCCAAGCCCAGCAAAGGGATTGTCACAACTTCCATGGATGTCCAGTGGCTTTTTTTTTTTTTTTTTTTTTTTAATGGTTGTGTCTGGATGTCTGTAAAGACAACAGAGCTCTTTAGGGCTCAAATACTCTGTAAAATTTTCAGTGAATGGGATGCTCAATGAAAAAACTCAAATGTGAAATGTGTCCTGAAATTACTGCTACTGTACTTTCCCGCAAGCAACATTTCAGTTTCCAAGTAAGCTGCGAATGCCAGCAATGACTTGGATTCATCTGTATCAGATAGCTCCATCAGATGGCACTATGCGGATGAAACCATAACTTTTGGTATAGAAATACCATTGCAACATGAAGCCAAGGTATTTCAAGAGGCATTAAAAAAGAAGTGTTAAAAAAAAAAGTGATCTGGGTACACTTTCACACTTAATAAATAATGTCTTAATAAAAAAAACCCCAGCGATTGTTGTAAAGCTAGAACTAAAACAAAAACAAAACAAAAAAAAAACACAAAAAACCAACA
Organism: Corvus brachyrhynchos; assembly: GCF_000691975.1. Taxonomy (NCBI): domain Eukaryota; kingdom Metazoa; phylum Chordata; class Aves; order Passeriformes; family Corvidae; genus Corvus; species Corvus brachyrhynchos. Next base: position 1,075,544 of record NW_008238959.1, read on the forward strand.
AAACCCAAAATACCCCTAAGCATCAAGCCAATAGTTTATTTGATCTAACAGGATCATTTTGTGTCATGCTTGCAGTTTTACTCAATTTACTGAAGAAGTACTTGCTCAAGAGTTATTTACTTGAGTAGTACTCAACCTTTCCCTTCCTTGTCCCCGTCCCCTCAAACTCCTAGAAATTATTTGAAAATGATAACATCACATTCATTAAAAAGCATAAAATAACATTCCCATGGAAAAGGTAACTCTGCTTGATATCTTAATTGAGAGATTAGATTTTAATGCCTCAATAGTTTATGTAAACTTGGTTGTCACAGTCTATACCAGGCTTTAATTTTAATAAACGATTATTTGCATAACATTCCTCTTTCTCTTTGGCATAAAAGCAAGTATATTACTTTTTTTCCCAAGAAATATGCCAATTGGCTTTGTCACAGTTATCTTCCTAATCTATGTTAGCAATTATTTTTAAGAAACTTTGCTTAATACATAAGAAATTGAATGAAACAATCACATACATTTTGTATATGGGCTTTTAACTGCTTTTCTCATTTCTTTTTGGCTCCAAGATGCTATTCAAAACATTTCTAGAATAACATAGCCATCTTTCATAGATAAGAAAAAAGGGTATATGTGCCTCAGTAGAGAGAGAGAGAGAAAAAGAGTATCGCTGTATTTTAATGCCAGTATTTTTTCACTTGCTAAAGAAGATAGGAAAAGGTATGCGCCCACAGAATTCAGTGAATCTTGCATTTCCACTTCCCTCATTTCCCTGCCACATATCACAGCTAGAATAAAATGCTAAATTCCAAGAAAGAGGGCAAATGGGAAAACAGACATGAATCCCACAGGAAATCCAAATTCTCTGTTTCTAAAAGCATACCAAAAGGAAAAAGTCTGGAGTTATATGCAGTTTTAAGGTGCAGATCTTAAAAAGATTTAAAAATATTCTGTATAGAATTTCTGAAATACTTTTGTGGCCAGCACCTTTTATCACAGATAATTTAAGGGACCTGTAATATAAACTCAAGGTATTCAATGGCAAAAACATGCATAATAACATTAACAAAACTAAAAGAGCAATAAAAGGCAACCAAGGCCGTGGTGAAGTATGTAAAGCCACAAATTCATGATATAAAACATATAACTACCTCTTTGCTAAAAAAAAAAAAATTCTCAGAAAAAAGGTTGAGTCTTCTTTTTGCACCAGCATTTTAAAAAGAAACGAGTTTTCAGTTTAACATTATTTTATTCTATCCTCACACTGTCTCTCTCAGAATGTTTTGTAGTGTGCTACTACCTTTCTTTAATTAAAAAGCAGACAAGATCCAACAATTTCTTACTGCTGCTATGTTGTTTCTGGATCAAAATACCACTAGTATTCAACAAAGCATTGCACAATGCATCTTCTACTGAGGAAAGTTCATTGGCAATCCCATTTCAGAAGCACCAGAGGTGAAGCAGTCTCCTCATTTCCTTTGGTCATGTGAACAAAAGCTGCTGAGAGAAAGAAACCAAAACTCACCTGGCAAGATCCATGACAAGCATCTGAAAGAGGGACCTTGGGATAACAGTGTCATCATCAATGTCCAACACTTTTATTTTAAACCAGCTCTCACATTTTTTTCTCCATGATGAATAGCTGTTCTCAGAGGTCCCCTCCCACTCCTCCCTCAGTCTCTACACAGCAGCCCTACTCAATGTATCTGCTACGCTCTACTTTCTCACGTAGTATTTTCTTACCCTATTCTCTGTGCACTCCCTCCAACTTTCCATGTCCCATTTAAAAATGCCATGGTCCTCATGCTGCTCAGTCTGGCTGCATGAAAAAAAGAAAGGACTTGCCATGATCTCCTTCAGGAGTTCCTGCAAAATCGGGACCAGGATCTTGGTCTGGCTCTTGAGAGAATGGGCAGTGCATAAAATAAACAATCTATTTCATGATCTGAAATGTTTGCTCAATCCGTTATTGCTTCTCACACAGAGTCATAGCTCAGAAACAACTCAGTAGTAGGTAGCTTGCAATAAGAGCTTGTTGAGTGATGAGGAGATCTCTAAAACATCTGGGGACATAATTGGATGATGAGCACTTTTGAAAACATGTCCTCAGTGCTTTTACCTCCTTGAAAAAGTGCAGACTATCTGTGCATAATTTTAAAGATGTTGATTCCCACAGTGCAGTACGGGTCAGCTTCTCAAAGTTGACACTGAAGTTAACAACTAGCATGAGTCAGCTGTTCCAAAGTGTCAATTGCCCCAGCACTTCTGCAGCAATGTACTAGATGTCCATATAATTGAGATTACATGGAAAAAAATCAGAGATCATCATACTAGACATTTTTTCTAAATTACATTTCTTCGCTGGTGGAGAGAGTTACTAAAATCCTCTAATAAAAATAAGAATTAACGCAGCACAATAGCCAGAGCCTCTTCTCCACAAGTGCAATAACCAGAATAAACAGTTTACACACATAATTCTTCCCTATAAAACTTGAATGAAATAAACCTACAGAAATATTTGAGGGTTTTTTACTTTAACATATCATACATTCTTAGGGTAATTTGTTTAAAGCTAAACACAGGGGACAAGGAATTTTATTTTTTAATCCTGCATTATTTTTGATATAGTGATTTAACTTACCATTATCATCTTTTACCATTAATTTCTACATTAACAAGAAAGCCTCTTTTTTCTTTCTTTAAAGAAAAAAACCCTTACACAATTGTACATCAGTAAGAAAAAGCATAAATCCACTTCATTCTAAATGCTCATCTACTTAACACTACCAGATAACCACATTTTTTTAATTCTTTCTTACCCATATACAGACACTGACGTGATTGTCATGACCCTGAACTTCAGTTTTCATAGCTGAGACCTTCTAAAATGATGATGATGAACAAGATTTTAGAGGGAACACAAGTTTTAGAAAGTAAAGAAGGAAAAAAATGTGCATGTGGTGAAGGTAATGATGTGTACAGGCATACTTTTGAAATTATTAGTTAAATTGTCAGTAGTAGACATCAAGAATTCTCTTTCCCCTCCTTTGGAAATCAAATAACACTTCCTAACTAAAAATATCCAATGGACCAAATTTTCCTTTCAGAGCTGCATTCTAAACCTACCCATATTTGCAAAGTATTGGGGAAAAAAATTCCACCCACACACTCAAAAAATGTAGGAATGTAGCTGAGGATGGTCATATGAAAAACTGCTTCTCTTTTCCTTCCTGGTGGAATCTTTGTGACTTACATTAGCCTTAAAAAACATATGTCTCTCCTTACCTTCACTAAATTGTAAATTAGTCATTTACAAATAATAACAACTTTTAAAAGACTCTTGGTTTTTGGTTTTTTTCCAGAATTCTACTACAAACAGGAAATAATACCATTTTCTTAAATATAAATATGGTTCATTGGACAAGGTGTGGGCAAATAAGTCTTTTGCTCTGTTCCCTAATTATTGTGATCTATATACAGAACCAAAAAATATTTACATAATCACAGTATATATGCATACTTTTCGTAGCTGCAAGACCAGACTGTGAGTGTTGCCTATTTTGGAATTCTAGGCTTGCCAAAGGGTTTTCATTAACATGTCTGTCTCTATAAACTCCAAGACATGCTAAGGTTTTCTATAAAAGTGCAACAATAAATCCATGCTTAATCAACCCTTTGTTGAGCTGCACACACATGGACTCTGTAAAATACAAGTCAGATCTAATGGCAGGACCTCTGTTCATAGCTTCAAGTTCAATGGTGTTTAAGACCTGGAAGTGTTACTATTTTTTACCCTGAGCCATGTAAACATGAACATTTGATGCCTTGGACTTCTTTGATTAGACATGCATTCTCACCACACAGCTGCAAGCATTTTTTTTTTCCTTCTTACTATTGCTCCCAGATAAAACCAAGCGATTTTGCCTCAATACTAAACTCAGTCCTGGTCTTCACTGCCCATTCACCTCCAGCTGCCTGTACAGAGTTTCACACTAAGCCCCTTGTTTATATCAGTGCTGCAATTAAGCCCAGGCCAAGAAGAGAAGTCCCTCAGAGGGTAGCAGAAGTGCAAGGCTAAGAATTGATTTTCAACTTCTGCGACATAGTCCATACACATCCTTTCAACCCTAGGAAAAAGAAATCCTCAGCCAGATTTCCTCACAACCCACCTTTTTTTGTGTGTGTACAGTGTTTGCTTTTTGGTTTTGTTTTTTTCTTTTATTTTGCTTTCAGTGGCCATTCTGGGGGCATTTTTCACAAGTTGAATCCTGTTTCCAAATTGGCCAGTGAAAAGTTTTAGCCATGCTGAAATCGTTTCCAGGGCTAAATTGGGAAACCTGAGGCAGCTGGGCAATCTTACAGCTGGCTGAACTGTGGCTTGCAATAAAAGGCAGTGTGAATAAGGTATATTGAAGCTAAATTGGATTCCTGTGAAGGGCCATTTATTCTGAAGGGGGGCATGGGGGGAGGCATTAATGAACAGAAATTAAATTAGCTGAACCAGGCTTTTAAAAATATACTGAAAAATACCTGACCCGCTATGAACCTTTTAACAAAGCAGGAACTTTGGGCTAGCAGGGCCAGCTCAGCTCAGCTTTATTTCCCTGCCAAAGGTACAGATGTCCGAGGCTGTACTACTACTCCACCTGATAAGAAGCCAGGCTTACCGTGGATGGGGCAGGTTTTATTTCTGTAACCTGAAGTCAATGCAGGACAAAGTCACTGCTATGGGAAATCCAGTGTAAACCAATATGCAGCCCAAATACAGAGGTCATTTTGGCTGATGAAAATACTTAATTAACTAATCAGCAGATACCTAGAGAAAAATAAACATGCCCTTTCATCCCTCTTCATCCATATCCTCTTCACTGAAATACAAAGAAATCACGGAGTACCCGGTTTTGGAGAGATTATTGATTAACTTGGTAAACATTAATATCAAAATTAACTAGAATAATATTTTACTTACACTCTCTAGTCTAGTCTGGGACCTCTTGTGATGAAAGAAGTGCTGTAAGACTATTACAAGGTGACTGATTTCAGAACTGAAACACTAAATTTCTTCGCGAGGATTCAATTTATTTGTGGGGTTTTTTTTTGTTTTGGTTTAGTTTTTGGGGCAGGGGTATGTTATTTGTTTGGTTATGTTTTGGTTTTTTTCCCCAATTTTTATTGAATGAAATAATGAAACTGCATATTCCTAAAAAGCTGGAGCTACTTCACTGATATAATTAAATCCACCGTAAAAGCCACTTGGCTTTCACAGTTTCCCTTTGAATTGTAACCCACATTACATCTAACTTTTCTTTCTATTACAAGAGCTAGTACTGTTTTTGAAATCCTAAAAATTCGTACATGTGTCTCCAGAATAACAGTACTTGTAATTAGCTATAATAATACCTACTGATGTGACACTTTACATCTTAACTACCACTGCTAGTGAGCTTGGCTTTGTAACTGCCTCTGTTAGCAGCCAGACTGTGTCCATTTTTCAGATACGAAAACCAAGAATGAAGACTGAATTGTATCTTGTTCAGACATTTTTTGCACCTGATCTGCAGCACTTCCTTTTGTGGCCACACCATTTTCAAAGTAGAGAAAACTCTCCTGAAAAATATGCTTAGGGATCAGATGTTTTCAGTTACATTTGCTGAGGCAAATTTCCAAAGAAACCAGTATTTTGTGCCATTTTTTGCCCAAGTGTGAGAGCTTTTTAGGGTGGGGTGATGGTTTGCCTGTTTCTCCTCTCCTCTTGCCAAGAGGTGCCATTTTCCTCCTTCTCCCCACCCCTGCCCCTTCCATCTGTGAGTCATAATATTATGAACTTGATGATGGGCGAAATCAGATTTTCCATCACTCCACAGTCATCTTTACCTTGGTATTATTCATCATCCTCCCAACCCAAGTTCCAGCCACAGGACAGTCAAAGCCAGTCTCAATAGAGATATCTACAATATATCTGGAAATAAAAACATAATTTATGTGTCTGTTTAGTGACATCTTTCCTGGTATACAAGTTGAAAATTTGTTTGGGGCACTGGGACTGAGTGAGTTGCAGGCATGATGAGCCATATCAGCAGCTCAGCAAACTCCCTGCAAGCTGGCATCGCATCAGATATTAAAATGCCTTAAGTATGGAATGGACACTCTATAGATATTGCTGCAGGCTGTAATCTGGAATCATAATTTAATCAGATAAATTGGGTCACACTATGAATGCAAAACACATTGCAGTTAAGAATGGGCAAAACTTAAAATGTCTTCATTTTATTTTGTTTCCCAGTGGAAATGTATCATTTGTACATTGAGTTATTGCTCAAGTTTTAACTCTGGGCAGAAGGAAAAAGAAAATGGTTTCTTAGGGCCTCCACAGACACTTATATTTGTTGTATTGATTGGCTCCTATGGTCACTGTTACCTGCCTGAAGGCGGCAATAAATGCTTCTAAACTTTTTGCCTCCCCCTGCCTCAAATTCAGTTTTGAAGTTTTCATACAAATTTCCTAGAAGTACAGAGCATTCCAGACAGTCTTTTGTGTATTGAGGATCACCTGACTGAAATTGTGCTATACCTAGAACTCAGTTGAATTTGTCTAGGGAGAGGCTACCAGGCATTTTTCTTTGTGTTCTGAAGAGCACAGAACCCTGTTCTGAGATGAGAAGGCTGCAGCTGAGAAGAAAGCCTGTCCCCAGGACGGCTCTGTGTCATGCTCCAGATTTTGTTGCTATAGCATCCTAAGTGAACCCCCAGTCAGTTTAAATGCATCACAATGCAAAAAGCCCAAATGGACCCACCCACTGCATGTTTCTTCCCAACAGGCTTTCCATGTAGGTCATGTGTTGTGAGGGCTGTGGGACTGAAAGCTCAGGTGCAGGACTGTATAAGTTTGCATTGGGAGCTTGCAGTAACTACTACTGCAGTTTCTCCATGTTTTCATGCTGTGAATTTCAAATTTTCTCTCCCTGAGTAAAATCCAGTTAAAAGAAATGGAATTCATAATAACCTGAGCCAAATACAATTTTTTCAAAAACTGGAACCTCCTTATGCAGGGCCATCAGTGTGTGCCATAGCCCAAAGAACAGTGCAGAAATGTTTGGTCTGGCCCACCTTTCTGGTTTTTGGAAAGGCCCGCACTGCTTTCCAAGATGGAATAGTTGAGCCAGTAGGTTTTATCCAGCAAGGAACCCCTATCTGGTGGCTTGTTGGCTGAGCTGACTGCCAGATCTTCTGTGCCAATGGTAAATGAGTATTTAATTCTTACTACTTTCTATCACTTAATAAAAAAAACCCCAGAACAAATAAAAAACTCCAACCACTACACAACAAGCATGTGGAGGGTCAACTTCCCCAGTGCTGCAAACCAGACAAAAAAAACTGCTGAACAAATCTAAAATACAGAGAGGGCAGTTTCCTGGCATCACAGAGACCTCTGAGCAGCATCACTGTCCTCCCCAGCTTCTGGAAGAGACAGAGTGCCTGGAGGGAGGGAAGGAGGGACAAGTAGTCCATACCTGATACCTGTATCACCTGGCTACTGGAAATGAGTCCAGGGGCCTAAAGAAACTTGGGAGTGGTGCAGACTGCAGCCAGCCTGAAAGCATCACTGCAAACAGAAAGATGCTGTTACCCCTTCCTTATGACACAACAGGGCAAATCCTGGGCACAGCCAAGGAGCTTGATTGCATATTGAAAATTAAGTACATATGCTAACGACTTACATGTTGAAAAATTACATTACACATTGCAAACACAATATGAACTCAGGCTGAATTCAGTGAAAAACTTTACACCTGGGCTCCAACATCGCTTGTCAAAAAATGAGTAGGGTATTTTTTTTTTTCCTATTTTCTTTGTTAGGTTAAAAATTCAAGAAAACACTCTCTGATAATGGAAGTACCAAGGGACTCCTAATTATAATGATATGAACAGGCAACATCGCTGTCATAGGTTAGCAAGCATAGTCCCGGAAGGGACGTCCTTGCTAAGGGGTGCTTACAGTTTCCTCTGGGAACTGATAGAACCTATCAGCTGGCCAGTTTGGATATGGACAATTCTCTAAGCCACTTAAAGTTGTGATCACCTCTGTGATCCACATTTAAGAATAGGCAAACTCCCCCTCCAAGCTCTCTCTCGTTTCCGGCGCTGG
>NW_008238959.1:1084423-1093009 GCF_000691975.1 Corvus brachyrhynchos
AAGGGTTGTCTTTTTACATTGTCAGTGGGAGAAGGGAGGAAGGTGGGGGGAGGAGGAGAGTTCTGAAGGTGGTATAATTTTTTTCTTTCCTCTTTTAGGTCTGTTAATAAACTCCTTTATATTCTTTCAAGTTTGGTGCCTGCTTTGCATTTCTCCTAATTCTTATCTCACAGCAGATAAACAGTAATGAGTATTTTAGACCAAACCACTACAATTACGTAAAATTTCTGAAACAAATTTAAAAAGCCAAGTTACTAAATTTAAACAAAGTTAACAGATCTACTTGTATATTGTTCTAATCCCTATATGTTTCATTATTTCACCTGCGATAATTTTCATCACTTCTCTGTTTTGAAAGTAATTTTCTTTTTATATAAAATGCATTACAATCAAATGAAATGCATTGACATGCTCCTCTTTCTCCATCTGAACTACCTTCTCTAAACTGTTGCTAAATTTCTCCTAGTAAAAACATTATTACAAGGAAGGGACTCCTCACCACCCACTCAGCTCCCAGAAGCCAAGAGAAAAAACTCAAAGATATTGTTTTTCTAATTTGACACGGATACTCCTTGCCCCTAAAAAAGTGTTCCAGGTCTAGTGTGCATTTTAAATGGATATTTAAATAATTAGTTCAAGCAATGCCTGAGATAATTTCAAGCTTATACTAATTTTTTAAAACATGGCATATAGGACAAATAATTAACTACTTTTTTCCATCCTTCCCAACTTTGACATTTAAAATGCTCTTCTTTTTAAGGACAGAAGTGTTCTAGGGTTGTAGAGTAACCTCATTTCCATGGCTTTTAGCACATATCATACTTACTATGGAATTCTGATGTTAGAAATAAGAACAATCAACCAAAAGACCTCAGTCAACTTGATTTGAAGCAGGAATTTGATTTTTTTTTCTTTCTTCTCTCCAGCTAATGATGAATTATTATATTAAAAATATATATTCCAACTTCAAAGAAAAGCTAGGTTGTTATAAAACGCAGGCATTCAGAATTAAGTTTGAAAAGATTTGACCTTTTGCACACAAAAACTAACACCTACATGAATGAAGTACTGTAGTAAGTGATGATATATGATGGATCATTTAAAATGTGTGTATGGAACGATGCACATTTTTTAAGGCAGAGGCAGATGGTGGTTACAGCACATCCAACATTTTCCAATTACTTTCTTTTTTCAAAATATATCCAGATCATAAAAATATTAGAGGAGTCCTTGAGCTTTAATAGAAGCAACAATTTTCAATTATAAAAAAAACTCCAAAATATTTTTCAGTTCAAATTTATGTTCAAAAAATATCTTCAGAGAATCCCCTTCGCCCTCTCTTACACAGTCCAAGAAGTTTCAAAGGAAGAGAGAATAATGGGGGGCTAGACCCAGAGTAGTATCCTAACATGTTGGATAGAAATTTAACCCAGTCTTCTTAAATTGGACATAGGCACTGAATACAAAATGTTGCTCCAGACTGATCTGCTTTGAATACAGGGCTAGTCAGATGCAGGATTTTGGATTTGCCCAAACTCTAACAAAAATGTTAAGTAATTTCAAACTGAAGACAACACGAAATCCACTACCTGCACAAAGAGTTTAAAAGTAAAATGGGGAAAAAAAAGACAACACTATTAACACTTTTATATAATGAAATTAATATTTCTTTCAATCTTCATCCAGTTAGATAAAACTCTAGGATGAGATTTCAACAAAATGCACATTGGGCTGATAATGGAGTACAAACAGTTTCAAAACAAAAATCCAATAAGAAATAGGCTGGAATTGGACCCTAGTGTGAAGTGAAACAAAAGTTCACAAACACACCTCCCTTCCAAGTTAGGCAGTAAACCAGGAACACATGGAGAGAAGAAAAGGCTGTTTGTATTGTTCCAGGAAACTAGACCAAGGATTATTCCATAATTGCATTAAGCAAATACAGTATAATATCTTACACAGTGAAAAGTTCAGAGACACCACAGGCCAAGTGATTGACTGATCACATTGCACTGAAGTTCTGTAAGCCATTAATTCCTTAATTATTACAGTAATAAGCATTTTACACCAATAGAATTGTGTTCAATGGCAAGGAAATGGGGAAATAGTATAGTGAGACATTTTCACTTCAAGTGAAATTTTTTTAATACATACATTTTCAAATTAAGGTCCCATCATGCATATGTTTAGGATGTTCATGATTTTATGAGTTGTATGCAATAAAGTCTGAAGCAAAGATAAAAAATAGCCTTTAAACACTCTTACTGACCTGATGGAGCTGGGAGACAGACAGACAGACAGACACACACACACACACACACTCTGTGGTTTCAAGATGAATGTAAGTTACACCAAGCAATTTCCATACTGTAGGTACTACTTACACCTTCCAAAAATCGCATTATTACTACCCTTAGTGGCAAAAATAACCCCTCAGACAATGCCTTCCCCTGGGTTTTCAAGTCAACAGGAACAGTTCAGCATGTCACCAAGACCGTGATGAGAAAATGAGGAGAATTTGTTTCTGCTTTCAGCCCTGCAAAATTCTTCCTCAGTGGCTCTAACAGAAGTCAATAATGCATCTTCCAAGAAGTTTGGCCTGGGTATGCCCAGGACAAGGTCTGCTACCATGTCTTTACACAGACCTAAGTGCCTCCAGGCTGCAGGGGAGATGGGAAGAAGTACTGTACTACTATAATTATCCTGATTTAAGTGAGGCAGATCTCCCGAGCAGATACAGTTTGATGAAAAGGGTCCAGTTGCTTTCAGAGTCCCACCATGAAGACAAACTAGCTGCACAGTACACACAACTTCCTTGTCTGTCTGCCTCACAGACACACACCATCCAGGCTAATAAGCATTCTACCATCCAAACAGGATATGGAAAACTGTCCACCTACAGGTTAATGGTTCTGCATCTACCTTACTCTAGAGAGCTGATCAACCATCGTAAATTAGCATAATTCTACGGCTTTGAATGGGTTTGACTTGCATCAACTGAATTGCCAGTTCTCAAAGGAAAGAAGAAAAATTTATTTCCAAAAGTGCTAAGGACAAACCACCCAGTGTCCCTGACAGCCAGGACGCATTCCTTGTGCTGTTCATCAGGGCCCAGCACTAAGAGGTTCAAGATTCAGCATTACTTCTCACACTAGAAAGCTGTTGTCTTATCTTCTGTACTGCTCATCTCTCTTTGGTTCTGCAAGTATGAAATAAAGAACATCCCTGGCTGCCTCCCAAAGGGGTCTCAGCCTTCCCAGCAGGAAGGATGGTGACTGCGATGAGAGGGCCTCCTTCACAGGGAGGGTGAAGATGAGGAAAAGGGGGGATGGGATCTCAGAAGAATGGACAGGGATGGTAGGGACCACCCAGGAGATAAAGAAAACATGGGTTGAGGGGAAAGCTGGGGAAGCTTCTGAGCATGTACAGTAGCTAATTGTCAAATTTAAACCATTTCACCTTTTAAAACTTTTTTCCCCCCTTTCCTTTACACACAGAGCAAAAGCATAGCTTGTGTTCAGAAGTAACAGCTTGCAAAGACATTTAAACCTAAAGCAGGTATTTAAATTTAGCAGAGCTTTCTCAGTGTTTTCTAATCCTGGCTCAAAGGCTGAACTTTGTTGAAATTTGTTACAAGCAAGAATCTTAAGAAGTTCCCAGACTTTGGTGGGCTTTGCTAAATTTAAACCTACAGTGAAATTTTTATAGGAAATTACAGACTAAAAATGATACAGCCATGAGGAAAGACCACAGCAGAGCATCTTGTATGTGTTTCTCTCTTGTAAAGCTCTGCAGGATGGGTGTCACAAAACCTAGCTCCCTGTGCAAGCCCTAAGTTTCTTTCCTCTGGTGCTCTCTGGTCCAGGCTTTCCCACCACAGTAATGCATTCCCAAACATGACTTTACAGCAGCCCCCAAGAGCAGAAGGGAGCTGGAGCACCAGGGCCAGACTGGCAGCCTGAAAGCCAACCATTGTTCCCAGAGGCAAGCAGCCCCACAAGGCACATTGACTCCCTGTCTCCAGAGCAAACGGACGCACAGGGCTTCTCTCTACCACCCAATAGGCTGGGGCACAGAAACACTGTAATTTGGTGTTAATTGGATCAACCCCCTACTTTAATTAAAATGAAATGTCAGTCCTTTCCCATTCTACCTCCAGTTACATTTTATTATTGATTAGCTAAACCAAATGTACTCCGGTGGTGGCTCCTTCACTTCCTTCACTGCACAAGTACTCCACAAAAAGTTTCCCCTTCTCCCTTCTTGCTCTGACAACATACTGTCAGGGTCCTGTCCTGTTCTCTGATACACTGGCTCATTCACTGTCTCTCCTGGATTGTCTCTGGTCCCTTCTATTGCTCCTGACTGGAACCCTGGATGAACTCCAAACTTGATTCATCACCTTGCCTTGCCTGGGGCTGTCAATGAGACCTTCATACCCTCACCCATCTCTGCCCATCCAGCTCAGACACTGCAGGACAGTGCCCCAGTTGATGAGGGCACTGCTTGTGCTGGGGTTACTGTCAGCACACAGCCTGTCACCCTCATGGTGCAGCCCCATGCCTACTATACCCTGAAACTAACAACCACTGCAACTTGACAGGGACCTTCTCCTCAGTGAACCACCAATTAAGACTCCTGGCGTATTTACTCTTTTAGCACCTGCAACTAGTAGCAATAATTGCGGCAATAGCAGTGAGATCCATGAAGGGTCTGCCATCTGAAACAGGTGTGGTGAACACATCATCTGGGAACATGGAAGAGACTATAATTACAGTGGAACTACTGTTGGAAGAAGTAGGGTATGAGGAGGACAGTGTAGGTGAAATCTGATGAACCAAATGGACAGCATGTGAAAATCAAGACTGCTGAAAACACAAAGGGACTGCAGCAAAGTCTTGGGAAATGAGCAGGCAGACTGAAGGTGGCTCGAATAATGCTGAGTGCTCCTTTAGAGACAGGACCATGCACGAGGAAACATAGTGTAATCTGTCCTTTGGTGACCTATGGAGGAGTGTGTACCCAACCAGCATTGCAGATTTCTCTGAGGCACAATGACTCCGCAGAGGAAAGTACCAGGTTCAGTAGGGCTTTTCCTCACTGCACAGGAGGAGGACTGCAGAAGAGCAAAACCTGTTACTCGCTAACCATCTGATGTACGTGTCACAGCCAAGGCTTGCCGTGGTTCTGCTTTGCCAAGGTGGCACGAACACATATCTACTATGTGAAGAAAGGACAAGCCACAGAGGCAGCAGGACTGGAAAACCTGACACCAAACTTCCCTCAAGCCCTGGCTTTCATCAGACCTTCTTGGGGCCTTAACAAGGAACTGATAGACTCTTGGCTCACATTCTGCAGAAATAAGACATTAATCTATGCCTCTTGTCCAGCTCCTTATCTCCTGCTTTTCTGCCTGTTTTGCAAGGTGACACTCATTTAATCTGGGCAGAAGCCAGACTAGAAAAGATGTCATGTCTCTAAGAAGATATCTAAGTAAATGAATACACAAGTCTATCACATATATGTGCATAGAAACATCCCATACCTAGGAATATCCAGGGCATCAAAACTAACTGCTGCATAAACTGTGACTCACTACATCAGACTGAAGAGCATAGAACAGCACTGCTTGGCAGATCTCTCCTGCCATCCCAGAACCACTCGCGCAGGTCTAAGAAAACTTAACACTGCATCTCATCAGAGCATGTGTATGTACTCATTACTTACATGCAGCAAATTCAAAGAAAATGAGACCAATTATGACATTAAATGTTGGACTAATCTTATTCAGGAAATCATTTAATTCAATACAAACAAATGAGGTACTATTATTTAAATTTTTTTTCCCCCCCAGGAAATTTTATTTCTATGCCTGCAAAAGAGAGTGAGAATAACCATATATTGTGTCCCACAAATGATCTGCAACACTCTTTAAGTGCCTGTCTTTTGTAAAAGGGGTCATTCCATGCACACTGCTCAGTTAAATCACTGTACCTCTGGAACCAAAGCTGGAGTTTTACAAAGGCCATAATGCAAGCAGCATGTAAGTTGAGTGTATTTTATATATTTATATTTAAATATACTGAATTTAGAAACATGCACATTTCCATATCTGTCCCTATCAGAGCCACAGGAATCTTCAGCTAAACTATTTTAGTAAAGATGAGTTTCAGGAATTTAATGTAAAACAGGCACTGAGCAAGCTCAGTCACTGGGCAGGCCAAATAGATGTTTATATATATTTTTTTTTTTTTTTTTTTTTTTTTTTGACCATAAAAAGTGCAAAAGTTCACTCACTGTGTTGGTTTTATCCCACTCCTGATTAATGCTGAACATTTTAACAATTGCATTCTCTGAGGCTGAAGGCTTTGTATTTTTTTCAGAGGTGCTCTAGCATAGAGCTCGTCTTGTTTTCTGCCAACATAGATGCTATAAAATCATGCTTGATTCAGTTTACTCCTTTCCTCCCCTCCCCTCCCTTCTTCCCTGTTCCTCAGCCTTATCCTCCTCCATGTTCTTGGGTGGGCAGATTCATGGGGAGACTTGGTTTTTAGCATAGCCACCACCAGGCAGTTTGCTACTCTCCTGAAGCACATCTGGGCTTTATATCAGGCCTTTAATTAATCCTCAGTGAAAGCCAAGCTATGACATTTTGACTGGGCAGGCTCCAGTTTTGGACAGGTCTTGATTTATTGTGACTGAGTCTCAACCTACTTTGATTTATTTCAGCTTTGGGGAGGAGGGCAAGAACTGAACAGAAAAAGCACTGTTGGATGCAGAACATGTGATGCATGTAAAGGACCTCCAGAGTACTGTGGACCAAATGACAAACAGCTCAGACAATTTACAATAAAAATAAAATAAAATAAGCACAAGTGATGAAAAGATTTGGTGAAAGAAATCACTTAAAGCAACAACAACTACCACTATCAAAATGAGCAACAACAAATATTAAAAGACTTTGTGAACTAGGATCAAACAATTCGGCAGAAAGTGCCAACGAAGGAAGCTCATGCCTTATCTCTAAGTAAACAATAAATCCCTGGTCACTCATTAGTGTTAATCATGCCTCTCATCTGCATTCAGCTACATACAGAGGCAGGACCAATGCTTTCCTGATGAGTCGCTTCCAAAGAAAAGGATGTTCTGCTATTGTCTGCCAACTCGCCTTGGGTGGATGTCCTTTTACAGGTCTCCCTCTCAAACAGCACTGTGCACGACATGAAACGTGCCAAGTCTTCTGGACAGCAGGAACAAAGGCAGTCAGAGCCAAACTGTTCATCTAAATAAAGCAACAACCATCACAGTAACAGGAGCCACTGAATAACAAATCCAATCTGCTCAAGGTATAAATCTTTCTTGTTTCTGAGGGTAGGCCTGCTCTCTTAGGCCCTTTACTTGGTCTGTTTTAATTCAAATTCTGTTGAACAGACAACTTGGCAAGTGTTTTCTGAATATTATTGTAGTTACTTCCAATTAATTCCTGAAAAAACCTGCTGTGTATACATGCAAAGGAACTTAGTATCTTGAAAATTCTAATGGGAACAAGTAATTTCGTTGTTTTCCTTTAAGTACTTTCGTTAAAAACTCAAATAGCCTTATGTATCCCACTCTTGTATTTTCTTTTCACCAACTGAAATTCAGTCTTTTTTGTTGTGTTTTTTCTCCTATAATTATGGGGATTTATAGTTCTATCAAAAGAGAAGAAAAAATGAAGTTCCAGCAACTGAAAAGGAAAAGAAAAATTAGTGTAAAAAATCTGGTACTTTATATTTGCAGACACCTATCAGGCTTTGATAACAAACCTCTAGCAGAAAAGGATGTTTTTGTGAAAGACTGGGCACCTGATGCTATTAAAATTTCAGTAACACCTCAGATGCTATCCCAATAGTTCCCACACACAGCCTTGCACTCCTGTTATACCCTATAACACAAGACAGAAGGAGCAGCAACCCATGCATGCACATGCAGGCTTGCTTCAAGGCATCTGTGGCATCGCAAAGCAGAGCAGGACACAAACTGGGTATGAAAATATTATATGCATCATCTTTAAAAAGATTACACCCAAGGGACTGATGACATTAATAAAAAGGCATCTATGTGTTAATTTTTAAGTTTCAGGGTGAAATCTGGAAGAAAGGTCTACCGTACATGGTTGATCAGATGCCTGTGTAAGTTAAGGCCACAGTCCAGCTGTGTGCTTTGCCACCATGCAGGTAAGCAGTAGGATTCAAAATGGAAGATCACTTGGTGTCATGGGTTAGCAAGCATAGTCCCAGAAGTGATGTTCTTGCAAAGGGGTGCTTACAGCTTCCTCTGTGACCTGACAGAGCCTATCAGCTGGCCAGTTTGAATATGGACAATTCTTTAAGCCACTTAAAAGTGTGACCGCCTTTATGATCCACACTTAAGAATAGACAAACCTCCCCCCCCCCAGCTCTGTCTCGTTTCTGGTGCTGGGACAGGTGGCTATGGGCCCCGTGCGGGGGCCAGCGGGCCCGGCCCAGGCCCTGCTCGGGCCAGGCCGGGCCGGGCCACGGCCATCCTGGAGCTGAAGGGCCTGTGCGCGCCGGGGAAACCCCCCCA
>NW_008238959.1:1093227-1115584 GCF_000691975.1 Corvus brachyrhynchos
ATGAGGACTTTTGCTCCAAATGGGAAAGGAGAAAACCTCAGTTCCTAGAGATGCTCCCAGAGGTAGTCCTAGAGATGAAGATGAGGAAGACCCTTTGCTCCCAGGGAAGGAGGAGTGCCTCTGTTCTTAGAGATGAAATGCTCCCAGAGATGGGTGAAGAGAACTTCTGTTTCTGAACGGCTCAACCTTAAATTCATACCCCAGTAATTCAGGAGTGGACCCTCAAAAGCAGTTGTGGGAAAAGCTGCAAGTTGTGGGAAGGGACTCACATGCAAGCAGAGAACCAACCTGGGCGGCTGTCTCGTGGTGATAATGCTTTCATAGCATGGGCAAGAGAGACTCCTCTTCCTAAATGGACTGAACAAGGTTTTTATGGAAGTGGTAAACAGATTGAACATCTTAAGGGTTGTCTTTTTACATTGTCGCTGGGAGAAGGGAGAAAGGTGGGGGGAGGAGAAGAGTTCTGAAGGTGTGGTATGATTTTTTTTTTTCTGCTTTTAGGTCTGTTAATAAACTTCTTTATATTCTTTCAAGTTTGGTGCCTGCTTTGCGTTTCTCCTAATTGTTATCTCACAGAAGGTAAACAGTAATGAGTATTTTGGACCAAACCACTACACTAAATTGGTGTTTCCGCCCGGCTACAAACCCAGCCCGCTACACTTGGGTCTTCTGCTAATTAGAAACAACTGCAGGGGTATTCTCAGTCTAATCTGCAGCACTAGTGACTAGTTTTGTCATCTGTAAAAAGATTATTTTACCAGCAGTAGGCTGACAGGCCTATTTGTGCTGTGAGGTTACACAGAGAACCTGCATTTGCTGTCTTCTTCCCTAACCAAGTGGGCAGTCTGAGCTGGCTCTCTGTGCCCAATACAAAATTACTAATTCTGCAGAAATGCAGAATATTTGTAAGCCAGTAAATGGGATCCTGCAGAGGCAGCCCCTTTTCATTTCAAGAGTAGAAGTCTAATTAGTGTTAAGGACAATTCTCAAGTCAAACTTGTCCACTGAGCACATCCTTCCCTCATCTCTCTTCACTCTGTAGGAAAACAAATCATCAACACCTAATGCAAATGCCTGCTACTTTGTATGTGTGCTTTTGTTTTGTGACCCACTCAGGCTAAAGAACTTCAGTCTCCTTTCACAGGCAGAATCAAGCACAGCGGCAGCTGGTGGCTCACTTTGGCCTGAGAGCAAGGGATGAGAGCACAGCATTCCCCTATAAACTGGGGTCTTATTCCCCATCTTGTATTGCTCTCACATTCCCCCCAACAAAAGGATGCAGTGTTATTTCCATCAGCTGTGGTACCCCTGAGTATAAATTTGCTTTTCTCTGCCAGACAGTGCTTCTTTTTGCTGCTGGGGAGTTGGTTCTGGGTGGGACTCCAGATCCTAGCTTTCATCCTGAGCACCACCATTTTGCCATTGCTTACAGGCAGTTTTATTTTCCAGCTTTATCTGCCTTCAGGAAATAGAAAAGTGTGTGTGATTTTTCCTTCCAGGAAAGTGTAGTAACACTGTAAGCTCCAGCAGTACTTTCTAAAACCAAGACAGAATTTGCACTGACAAGTTAGACTGTTTCACTGGAAGAGACTTTACATGAACCAGTGTCCTAGCAAAAGACCATATCTAAGCAAAAAGGATCACTTTAAGATACTTCTAATAAAACTATCAGCTAGGTTAGGAGTCAACTGTTTTTCAAGCAGCTCCAGAACATAAACAACCATCCAAGACATTTTTAAGATAATGATTTCAAAATCTGGATTTTTTTCCCCGACTTGAAATATTTATGACACATTGTATTTAAATGATCAGACTGCTACAAATCAGTGCAACTAATTGCCTATCATCAGCATGCAATTTCATGACACAATTTGTTCCCAAACCTCATATGAATAAATTAAGCCAAGGGAACTGAGTCTTGTTTCTCTTGAGTTTAGTGTATTCTAAAAGTAAATGTAAAATGTGCATGATTCTGCTATTATTTAACACTATTTTATGTAATCACTCCAAAATTATTGTGGTAAGAATGATGATAAATTTACTTTCAGTTTAGGAGGACTTTTTACTGAAACTTCTTGTGCAAGCTATACTTTTACACATGTTCCTGTTGGTTTTACACTGCCTTTCTTTAGATGTGACCTTACGAACACCAGCAAGAAAAAGGCCTCCTCTAAGGAAAGTCTAATTTACTTAATTACAAGGAGTGGGCAGTTGTGCACCAATTCCATCATACTGTCAAACTTGAGACTGAAAACTGGCACTGGGCAGGCCAGGTGAAAACTCTTTATTATGCTTCCTGATTTTATTGGTAATGTGTAAAATGGCATTTTAATGTCTCCTGAGGTCACTTTTAGAGCCAAATTGTGGCTGTCCTATCACAGGTGTACTGCGTAAGTCTGGGCAGGCACAGAGCCTCTTTTTCTTCCACTGGCCTCCCTGTGCACAAATGTAAGATACAGTGAATGAAGTCCCACCAAAGCCAATAATCATATTATTAGAAGATTTCACTCCAAACCAGTTCTTGCAGTTGGTTTTCAGCATTGTCACTCCTCAGGTTTTCCAAGGGGGCAATGAGGGAACTCACAGCCCTACAGTCCTCTTGGGGCTTGAGCACTTCACACATGTCCTTACCCTTTATGGTTATCTGGATCAAATAATATATTTTCTAAAATAGCACCCGTATTTTTTAGATGCCATTAAAGTGCTGTACATAATATTAAAGTCTTAACATTAAGTGTGCTCAGACCATAAGAACTTACACACACCACCTAAACCAACACCAGTTCTAAATTGCCATTACCTGCTCTTAAAACACTTTAAAAGGAAAAAAAAAAAAAAAAGAAAAAAAAGAAAAAAGATTTTCCTGGAGATGAGGCATTAGCTAGTCCAGAAGAGGTTTTTGGTAGGGAAGCTCCTTGGTGCTCCACCTTGGCATTCCCAGAAAACAGAACACAGCAGAGCCCTGCTCTGTGGCAGGCTCCCCCTTGCAACCCAGTACCACTTATGCTACCAATGCTATCAACTCAGAAAAACACATTCCAGCAGTGCATACCATGGATAGGACATGTGAGTCACAAGGTGTTATGGGTTGAAATAAAACATAAAACATCAAACAAACGTGGAACATGCATGTATCGGTGCACTGGGGAAGTCCATTCTATCTCATACCTCCTGACAGCTCTCCAGTATTCCAAAATCTGCTTGTAATCTGGAAGATGAACAGTTTTAGACTTGGAGTAATTTTAGTATGTATCTACCTTGGATATCAGTAATAATACTGGCAATAAAATGAAAAGGCTATACAAAATATTTTTCCCTTGTCAATTACTTCCCCTTTAAAATGAACATGATGTATTAAAAACCTTATACTTGTTGAATTTAAAACACCTCAGACGAAGAGAGAAATTCCCACCAGACATGGAAAAGTAATGTTGATCTGGAAAAAAATGCAGTGTAATAAATTAATAGGAAGGGGAAAATGTGCCTGTATTGCATAAGAAATATACTGCATTAGCAACACAAAGCATTACTTTTTCTTGTAAAATAAAGCACAGAGCAGCAAGATCGTATGATTTGTACCAACTTTTCATTATGTCAAAAGCAACATGTGTGCCTTGTATTAGAGCATTAGGGTTGCCTTGATAAACTATTACTGTGTAGAGTAACATCTCACTTGATAGAGGTTAAGGCAGAAGTAGGAGTTCATGCTCTACTAGTGAAATTTATTGCTCCTTAAAGAAATCTGTAAAGTGCACTTGGAAGAACGAAAGCCACTTCATATTAAATAAAAAAAGAATCCAACCCATTTGCAGATCAAGAAATAATAATGCACAATTTGCACTAAAAACTATCAGCTTCTAAAAAGTACAGAGCTTGTTATTAGGATCAAAGCTAAAGAGTAAGCCAATGTGCTTGGACTGCATTCAATTCTACAAAAAAAATCCCAATAGTTCGTCCTTGCAGAGAGGCAACATTTGCTCTGAATAGTTATGGATCCCCTAGGTTTCTTCCTCAAATCCACTACCAGAGATCCTTTTATTCCCACTGCACAGCAGAAAATTTGGAAGCAAATATGTTGGCGTACTCACTTCAGAAGCACCACTGAAATCCTTATTCCACTAGAAGCAATGGAATGGCTGCCAAGGTTGCTCACACCAGGAACTGAGCTGTGGATCTGCAGGGTGTGCGAGGAAGCACAACTGCTTCGCTCCCTTGCTTCAGTCAGCCTCAACCTTCCTTCAGAGAAGGAAGTGCTGGAAGGTTTGAAGGAACCAGCAGCTGTTTTGCACAGCCCTCACGTAAGCTACAAGGCACTGGACGATGCCAGGGCCCTACTTTTACTTCATTCTCCACTTTGATGGCCTCAGGCAAACACATCCCAGTCACACTGCCAAGCTGACTGGAAAGAGGGGACAAGAGAACACCAGTGTCACTCACTGACCTTGCAAATGCAATGCTCCTCATACTCCTGAGGAAAGACACAATTGCTCTCACTGCAGAAATCATGCGGATTTTGAGAGGAAGAGAGAAAGGAGTCAAGCAGAAGACAACAATAAGCTTTGTTCACGTACTTAACCTGGTAACCAAGTCAGCTATCTCTGGGGAAAGCTTAAAATGGGCCAAAGAAGGCCAACTGGAAAGTTCAGCTGCTCTATCTTTGGATCATCAATGTTGGTTGTTAGGTCAACGCTTCATCCAAAAACACCTACGGCTAAAATTCAAGTATTTCTGATACAACTAAAAGTGGCATATTAAGTGCACCCTGTGGGTTTGGGGAATGTTTCCCGTTGAAGCAAGCAAAAAAAAAAGGGTTTTTTTCCTATACCCAGATCAGGAAAGAACAGTCACTCTGCTGATAACCAATCTTCTTAATAATGCACAGAATACTAACAGCTAGAGTACAATAAAAGTGAGCCCTGACATTTTAATTTATCTGAAGCATTTCTTTCAGTGAAATGACCTGAAGTTGGAGGACTAAAAACTTTGGTTTCAGGAATGCATTGCCCATGATGTTTTACTGGCTTAATTTCAAATGAAAACAATTACTGTATAGTGAGGATGTTACCACACAGACATAACAACACCATTAACTATTTTTGACTTCCAGTGTAAATTGAACCATTATAGGGCTTTAAAAATGTCCTCATTAAATTTTAATGATCTGTTTTAAGGGATTTTTTTCCCTCTTATTAAAATTCAAACCAACTATGCTATAGAGCTTTCTCAGAATGTGGCACACTATTCTAAGCTTCAAATAAATCTATAAATCATAAATTAGTTAATAAAGAGAAACTATCTGCGTTATTACAGGTGGGGCTGGTAGCAGTACCTGTTTTTAATGTTGCCTAACATTTACCAATAAAAGATGCTGCTTCCCATTCTTTAAAATATTGCCAAATACCAACTGACTGAGAAAAAATTTCTTGGTTCAAATGTGGACACACCTGGTTGGCTTTTTACCTTCCTTTTTTAACCCCCACTCACGATGGGAAAAGGAGCAAAGAAAGGAAGGAAAAATGTCAATTGAAGTGATTCAGCTGATTAAAAAATACGTTTCATTTGTATTAAACTTCAATATTTTTTCCATGAACTAGGGGTCTCCTTGTTGTAGAGTAAGTATTTGAAATTCTGCATGCAGAAGGCTAGAGAATGTTTATGAGAACATTTCCTTCACATTTTCCTTAAACTTGCCCAATTCATAAACTTTATGTGGAATACAATGGAAAAAAAAAAGTTAAAATCCTGATTTACAAGCACTGAAGAGAGACTTGTGAGACCTTTGCTGTTAAATTTTGTGAAGATTCACTCTATGGTGAACATGCTCCATTCCATGATGGGGCAGTGGTTTCCCTCCAGGCACAGCTGCAGCCCTGACCAGGCTGTCTGGTGCATCACTCCCTGGGTCCAGGCAATCCCATCTCCCTCATGAGATTCATCTCTTTCCCACAGTCTCATCTAGACTTATCCCAGGTTAAAAGCACCACAAGACTGACTGGAAGGTGGAACAGACTTTTTTTTTTTTGTTTAAGGTCTGGCTTGTTTTCACCCTGGTGCAACATTGCCACCAGCTAATGAGTAAACCTTGTCCTGCAGCATGCACTGAGGTGGACTGCAATGATGGTGCATACACTGCATTACGTAGCCTCTCTGCTGACATCTACATGCTTTCTACAGGCCTTAGAACAAGTGAAAGGATAACTCCTAAATTATGGAGTCATAATTTTACTTGGGTTTTCACACGTTGCCAGACAGAGCAGAAAATTAAAATCATAGGAACACAGCACACATTTACAGTTATTTATGCAAAGTACCTTAATTTGGTATTCTCAAGAAGAACAGGCTGCAAAAGCAGAATTTATCAGGAGGACTCCTGTAATTGTGTTATTGGATGGAAGAGATACTTCATTCAAGCCACAATGGCAAAATAGGTCATTGTCAGAAACATGACAACAATACATAATTTATCAATTTGGAAACCTTATACTTGAAAGAAGCCTTAGTCTAACTTTTCCATCACTCCAAGACCACCGCTGTAACAAGACCACTCAGAAAACCACCGGGGTGGCCTTGATAATAATACACATATCATTGTTGAGGCACAGGAAACTAAACCAGATGGTTTTGCTGAGGAAAGCACTTTTTCCTGGCTTTGTAGAGCCTAAAAACACTAATAGGTCAAACATGAAAGTGCTGAAAAAGAAAGTTAAAGGAAAATCTCTGTAAATAAGAAAAAAAATCTATTTACATATGTGCTTCCCTCACAGAAAATATGTCTGCAAGAAAATAAAAAGGGGAAAATGATGCTACAGTTCTGAAATAGATGAGGATAGTTTTCTGAAAGGTTTAACAACAATTACAGTTGGACTTACAGTCCACCATTGCTGGAAATCAATGCCATATGATGTATATTAGACAGAATACCTATATATTGTAATTAAAAAATTTTTCTTTCCTCATTTTTATGTTTTAATTATGGAGACCATTCATGCCTATTGCAATAAACGACTTACTTTCTTGTACAATCTCTTACTATCAATCACCTC
The DNA here is from genome assembly GCF_000691975.1 of Corvus brachyrhynchos. Lineage (NCBI taxonomy): Eukaryota > Metazoa > Chordata > Aves > Passeriformes > Corvidae > Corvus > Corvus brachyrhynchos. The sequence continues at coordinate 1,100,271 of NW_008238959.1, forward strand.
AAACTTAAAGAAAAAATAGCACATAAATGGACCTCTCAAACTACATGAAACTGAAACTAATTTCCACAGAAACCATCCATGCACAGAAACATACATTCACATGCACACATTTATACAGGCTGTGTATTGTGTGTGCATGCACACATGAATGAAGTGTGTTCAGATTATCTCATTTATGCTGTAGTTATTTAGAATCATATATTTGCAGGCTTCAGCATTTCAAAAACCACAAAGGGCTTGGTTTGGGTTTGTTTTTCTTTATTGTAGACATCATCCACATGAGTAAAACTAAGATGATAGTGTGTTAGTCTGCTGAGAATTGCAACTATTTCTAAAAGTCAAGAAGTCTAATCTAAATTACATGCACTGAAAGAAATGCATTATAACGTCCTTTAGCATGCAGTCTTATTTACCAAAATGTAAGCCTTTATTTAGCATTAAAAAGGAAAACTTTCACTATTGAGGTTATTCTAAAACAGTTCTCTCTTCATAAGGGAAGCTTTGCCCATATTTTCAAAATCTGGAAGAAGATGGTTGAGAATTATACCTACATTTTGCTGGCACTAAATCATGCTCTAACGAAAAGAAAACATAACTACTTAAATTTCAACTTTTTCTCTGCTTGTATGGGAGAATGGAGAAGAAATGTACACTGATGAGAGCTTCACTATATGCTTATAATTTGTGGCAGTTCATTTTGGCACTGCACAGATATAGCCTTTGAGAAAATGTTTGGTCTTCAGTCCCACTCTGAAGTTTGTAACTAAAACCAGAGAAATGAAACAGTCGTTTCTGAAGCCAGAAGTCAAGTGGGGCCACAGGTGCCCTACAGAGCTGAGGGAGCCTACCTGGACAGCAATAAAGAGAGAGAAATTACAACAGTGTGTCACAGAATCCTATTTTGATTCTGCATGAGAGACCTGGAGGGGAGACACCTGTTTGGTGGCCAGTGACACCATCTACCACCTCATATCAAGACGAGCTCTTTTGTAGGCTTGGAATATTTCAGTTGAGGCACAGCATGTAAAAATAACTTACTAAAATAATGATACCATTAATTGACCTGGAAATCCACTTATCTATGTATTTCCCCTGTAGACTCAGTCAGGGAAGACAATCTTTACTTCTGGGATCTGCTCTTCCAGCACTCTTGTTGTGTCATGAAGAGTCTGTATTGCAGTGCCAGTGCCTGTGGGTTAGTGTTGGGTGAACTTCACATCTTTCATTTGAAACCAGCTGGGACTGTACTGTGACCACTTATGCAGGTTGTATTGTATCCTGAGAACTGGGTCATTATTTGGGTGGATGATTGAATGTATTACTGTGGTCAAATGTCACTTCCTTTATCCTGGACGCCTATCTCCACAAGTCCTAAATATTTACATGAGGAAATCAAAAAATATTCTGCCTTTGGCAAGTGCATAATTCCTTTGGGAAGATGTTGCTTTCTCAAAAACATTTCAGAATGAGACTTAGTTCTAAATTAAAGATTTTTAAACTATTAGAAAAATCAGGGATGGAATACTCATTGCCTCATTGTCTTTGATACACATGCTTCTAGAAAAGGTACTGCTTCAGCAAGTACCTGTCAAGAGTTTTGTGAATGTTCAGTAGTTGTTCCAAAGGAGCACAGTCTATCAAACTTTTCTCCTTAAGGTTCTTGTAAGTCCTGCTGCTCTCACAATTACTTCACCTAGGGGGAAGCAGTTCCACCTAGAGCAGATTTGATTTAATCTGAAGACCAGTTTGGCTTAATAGAGCCATTAGTCATCCCAGGTCAGACAAGCTGATGAGAAGAAAAAGTTCTCATTTGGAAATACACAAAGTACACTTTACCTGGATGGCTATACCCTCATACTGAAACAAGCCCATCACTGAGGGTTTAAAATTATTTTTCAACTTTTGTTAGAAGATATTCACTTTCAACTTAAAAACTACGCAATAAGAAAGGAAAAGCACTTTCACTTCAGTCCGTACCAAAAGGGTAATCCCCATTTAGAAACATGCCTTAAATTCATGAGCCAATCTCATAACTGTACGAGGTATTGATAGTTACACAGACAGATACAACTGACTTCCCTTTTATAACCAACAGTCCTTAACAAAGCAAGACTCTCACAAGCAAGAATTCAGCTGGGGTGGTGAAAGGATTACTCAGAAAAAACTTCAAGTCTTAGCAGACTAAGGTAAAATGTATCTCAAAAGACAACACATCCTTAATGCTACAAGAAAACAACACCACAAAACTAGAAACGCTTTGGCCAATAGTCTTACTGGCTGACTCCTTTTCTTATGCACAAGAGTAAAGTAAAATTTTAAATAATTGTTTCTGGCAAGAGCTTTTATATTTAAACATACACACAAACATACAAGAAGGGATTTCCCACCACAGCAGTGGTAGCAGTTGTTTCCAAGGGTCAGTTTCTGCCTATTAGAATGGTAAACAGAAAAATCATAAGTGAAAGACCAGGTGATGCTCACTAGAGATTTAAACAAAGATTAGATTTTACTATCTAAATTTCAACATGTGCAGAATGGTCTAAGACAATAAAAATTACTGCATATTTTCTTGTGCATTTTAATCACAGACTGAAGCATGAATCAGCATCAGCACCAATTTAAAAAAAAAAAAAAAGTAAGATGGATATTCTCTCTTTAAGCAGTTTCACGGTTTCTCAATATGCTTGGTTGGCCTGTACAATAACTTACTATATTACTTATTTATAAACAGTTCTCTTTTGCTTTGATTTTCTTTTACATTATTTAAATATAAATTAATGGAAGCCAATTCCCATACATTCTAAGTATCAAATGCACCCTGATTTCACCATGAATGTAGGCACATACCTAATTTTAAACATTTGACTAGACATGTAATTAATTGAATTGGAGCCAATTATGACCCAATTATGAGTCCTCTGTAATTACTGCTTGAAATACTACTGGATTGCTGCCTATTGAAGGCAAGAGAAAATATTTCAGATCTCTATGAATACCTAACGACTATTAAAACTGTTACCTTTGACTTCTTTTAGTTTGGTAAGATCAAGATTCAGGGGCTTTTCCACAGCTTTCACGAGTGCAGTATTTGTGCTGTTTGACTGAGGTACGGCCAGTGCAATTGCAGAAGGCAACCTGAGCATCAGCAGGTGATGAAGAGGAAACTGAAGGATGGGAAGAAAAAGCCTCAGCTCAGCAACTGAGGCTGGTGTGTCCAGGTGGCCCAGAAGGCCAATGGTATCCTGGCCTGTACCAGCAATAGTGTGGCTAGAAGGGTGATTCTTCCCCTGTACTCAGCACTGTACTCAGTACTTTTAAGGCTTGCCGTAGTGCTAATAACTGAAAATACTCAGCAGGTAGTCTGCAGCAAATAAAGGGCATGTTATCCTCACAAAGCAAAATAGTACACAGAAGTTTCATTATGTCAATAGCATTGATACATTATTTTTCCTCTTCCAACTCTGTGGCATTGATCATCACCTCTAACACCATCTCATGAGATTTGTGCTGGATCACAGCAGAGCCAATAATGGAGAAAGGGAGAGCAAGAGGCAGCAGCAATTTCTGCCAATATGTTGAGAGTTACTAATTTTAGGTTAAAATTTATAATCCCACACCAAAAATTTTCAATGCCTACTTATTTCTATTCTGTTCTCTTCAAACACTGAATGGAATCCTTTTCTTCCAGAGAGCTGGACTTCCCGATTTTCATTCACCAGCACAATGCTGCTGTACCCTGTTCCTGCAGGTGGCAGTTCAAGTGCCAAGTCAAAATCCTGATCAAACACATTTTCCAACTACTCTCCACTGATATGAATCTATGTTTAAACCTCAAACTTCTGAATCATCTGCTACCCTCAACACATCCCTCAGTGGGCACCTACACACTTCCATGTTTTACTGTATACAAAGGAGTTTGCCCAAAATCACAGTGGCAGTCAAATAAACTCATATAATCAAAGCCCAAGAGTCATGAATTCTGCTTGTGCTTTGTAACCACCAGACATTCTCAAGTCCAACACATACAGGACACTGTCTCTCCATGAAGACAATGGGAGTTTGCTCATCAACTTTCATGAGGCCAGGAATTGACCCATAATATTTCATAAAACAACAAAAAAAGAATGTATTTATGGTTTTATTATTATTCCTAATAAAGAAATAAGAAAAAAGAAAACACAGTACATGGTCTAGTCTATATGCACATGTGTTACTTGTATTAATGTCGATGGGATTTAAAGCTACATATGGAGAGGATAAGATATATCCCTATGTGTTCAGCCATATGCTTAAGGAAGCTCCCCAAATGCTTGTAAATATGATCATGCTTTCTAACATACTATGTATTTATTTGAACAACGTTAAATCTCTAAGCCCTACTTTCCAGTCCATTAAAGCTTCAAATAATTGTTTATTTCCAGTTTAAAGTTACCTTATTTTTTAGCCATTAGAAGTCTGCCTGTAACCACATTTCCACAATACTCAGGGAATTAGAGAATTTATAATAACTCTCCCATTATCTGAAGGGGTACCTCTCTGGGATGAGAAATACTCAAGATGAACTATATTTTAGCGAGGAATTCTTTCCAGAAGATTTTGGGACAGGCCCAAGATGCGTAGCTGAAAGGCCTGGAATGCTACTTGCACAAAAATCATGTGTTCATGCCACAGACCTCAGAAAACTACATTCCTTCTGGAGGCCAAAGGCCTTGAAAGCTAGTCATCCTTCTGGATAGACTTGTTCTCATTTCCTTTTTGATTTTTAAGGTTTGAATAATAGCCCTGATAGGCTGAGGGAGCTAGGCCTGTTCAGCCTCGAGAAGAGATGAGTGAGAGGGGATGTATGTCATCAATGTCTATCAGTATCTGATGGGAGTGTCAAGAGGATAGATCCAGGCTCTTGGTGGTGCCAAGCAATAGGACAAGAGGCAAAGAGAAGGAACTGATACACAGGAAGTTCCACCTGAACGTGAGGAGGAACTTTACTGTGCGGGTGACCATGCACTGGAACAGATTGCCCAGAGAGGCTGTGGAGTCACCCTCACTGGAGATATTCAAGAACTGTCTGGACACAATTCTGTTCAATGATCTCTAGGATCTCATTCCTGCCTGAGCAGGAAGGTTGGACCAGATAAGCCATTCTGGTACCTTCCAGCCTGACCCATCCTGTGATTCTGTGAACACAGGGCAAGGGTCTAACCCAGAAGGCACGAGAGGATTATTTTGGATTTCCCTTAAAGAAGACCTCAGGATTCATCCCTTGATTTATGATCTAGTGCAATTTGTGTTGGAATGAGATAGCTGAAGTCTTTATGAAATATCCAATGCCTGTTATCAAATCATATTCATTATGTTCATGCAACTGATCATTCTATTTGACTTATCTTTTACTTTCTTTCAGCTGAGACTTGGTAACTGGTTTTATGGTCACTCATGACTATAGTTTTATGCATTAAAAAGATGACTGATGGGTTACTGGTTTAACTGCTTCATCTAATGCTGTAGCCACAAATATAAAACCATAGTTGTGGAGGCACAGTCATTACACTCATGGTGCCCTTAGCATCTCATGCAAATGCAGCACAGAACCAAAGACAACTTCATTTATAGCTGGCTGCCAAAAAACACCTTCTTCACTCGCCTGATGTAACCCTTTTGATACCAAGGTGATACGGCTGTTTACCTTTCTTAATGTCATCCAGGACATCATTTTATAGCGAGGTATTACAATTTTATTTTCTTGCTCTTTTTGATGGTAAAGAAGATTTGAGAGCTCAGCTTTTACTCTACCTTTAAAGTCTCAATTTATGATAAAAATCAGACTTTTGCCTACTGAGATACTTCTTACTTTGAAATACAGAAAACCAAAACAAACAGTTGTCATCTTTTTAAACTACATCAATGAATGGTGAAGTCAAATCCGGTTTCCCAGCAAGGAATTATTAAAAGACAGAAATAGTACAGTGACCACAGGAAAACTTTAAGCACCAAAATGGGGACAAAAATCTCCTGGGGAAAAGACAATATTTCCTACATGGTCATTCATGTCTGCTTGTAATACAATACAGGGGTATTGTTTGTTTGTCTGCTTAAGTAGATGGGTAGAATAAAATTAGATACAAATCCTGACTACACAAACATTTCAAACACTAGATGCAGGCTTATGTGTTCCAATTTCTGCCATCACAACTGTGTTGTGATGCTGCTTTATAATGTATGACCAAAGAGGCCTTTGATTATTAACATATACATAATTTTTGCCTTATTTAAAAAAGGTCACCAACCTCCAGCAGGATCTTTCACATCAGGTCATACTGCATCTTGCTGAAATCTTAATACTGGTCATAAAAATTGTCAAAAGAATAGAAGAAATACTCTAAAATAGATCCACATTGTAGTCAGACCCCTTCCCCAGGAATTCAGGCAAGGAATGTAAACCCAGAGATTTATTTTTCTGTTCAGGTCATGCCTGGGGTAGACTGCTGTGTTACTAAATTCCCTAATCTGAAGTCAAGAGCAAGACAAAGTTAACAGACCTCAATAGGCAGGAAAAAAAAATCTTGCGATAGCCCTCTGTGGACCATAACCTGAAGTTACAGCAATAAGCCTTATCCCCACCACAAAGATGATTCAGAAAAAATCCCACAGCTTACCTCAACATAGTCCCTGGCATGGCCCCAGTCTCTCTTAGCATCCAGATTGCCCAGGCTGAAACAATCCAGCTGTCCAAGGTGAATCTTTGCTACCGATCGGCTAATCTTCCGAGTGACAAAATTAGCCCCTGGAAGAGAAATAAAAGGTAGTATCAGCACAGTCACAGTGGCAGATAGCTTAGCTGGCCACAGGAGACATCTTGTATAGCTCAGCACATGGCATTTTCAGTCTTCACTCAGTCCCCTTACACCACCTAGACCCATGCCATCTTTTATCATTTGAGCAAGCTAAGAAGCTTCCAGTGCAAGTGTCACATTAGTTGCACTTTCACAGCAAACATCTTTCTTTGTGGGACTTCTTAAGCATTCCTAATTTGCTGCCTCAGTATTCACTCCAGGCATAAAGCCAAAGAAAATCGTTTGGAATGTCAGTTCTTAAACACAAAATGCAAAAGGTTACATAAAGAAGACAGACATCTTAGACCACCCTCAAGTTTTCTGTTGCCGTTTCTCTTTTCCTTTTTAATTTTTTTTTCCAGGGAATGCATATATCTAAATAAGTTTGTTTATTAATAAAAAAAATCAGGACTATGCAAATATTACATATTCTCCAAAGAACTGTAATGGCTAAATGCATTCTACTTTTCTAGTTATTTGGGATTCTTTGTCCCTCAGGTTCAGTTAGATCATGAAATTGTGATTTCAACTTTCTCAGTTGAAGGTCGTACTTTATTTTATCATATTTCAGTATGCTGTTCACTGTATCACTTTGGAAAATTTGTGTACCCATTTCTGCTCCCAGTGGAGTTGCTTTAAACAATATTTTTTGTTACTTATTTTCAGATCTTGATTTTTAGATTATGATGGCTGTGTTTCTAAGAGGTGGTCATAGTCTCCTCAAAAGCAGAGGGATTTGAATTTAGACCAGGAGTTTAAGCTAAACAAGCCCAATGGCATTTGCACACTAATGAGCCACAAAAATTAAAATTACATGCCCTTTTAATAGCTAAAAAAGGATATGAATAAGTGGTGACAGATGATACCTCCTCCAAATGAAAAACAGGAAAGTTAGTGAAAATATCTGCAGTTGTAATATGCTCTTAGCAATTTTCAAAAGTCTTAAGTAGTGTAGCTTATGCATTCAATGCATACATGCAGTTTTTTTCACCATGGAACTCTGCTCTTTAAATATGCATCTCAATACATTCTGTTTCCTGTCAAACAAATAGTAGGTTGCTGCAACATTATTAAATAACATGAAGTGTCCTTTTCAGGTTACTAATTTTTTCCTGTAAAATCAAGAGCACTACAGTACTTTTCTGTGTCATTTGACTCCACCAAAAGTAAAAAAAAAAAATTAGAAAAAAAAAAAAAGGACACCTCTAAGACCCATGTGGAATAAAGAACTTAAATAATTCAGACCTTACCACAGGATTGAGATAGAATTTTCAATTTTCATCAACTGCTGAACTAATTGCAATTCCAGTTATTAGACACTTAGGATATACCATCAATTTGTGCTTGTTCTTTAAAGGATGAAAATTACATGATTTCCATATCTCCTTAAATATACATGAATATTTTATATTAATATATAAAGGAAGCTTCCTAAATAGTATGATTTGCAAACTTTCAGAAACAAAATATAGTCCAGAGTCATTTTCAAAGCAAATTTCTCAAAAATTGGACAGTACCAACCCTGTGACTCTGCTATTGTAACTTCTGAAAGCAAAGTACTGTGGTTTCCCTGTTCCTAGCTGGACAGGCTTGCAGCAGGACTGGAGTTCTGGCTTAACAGAAACCAGTGACAGAGTCTCTTTGGCTTAGTCTGACTGGCACCTCTCCAAAGATTGTTTCTATTTTTAACTTATCAAAGTGCTTTGAGACCTTCACACAAATTATTGCTAATTAATTAAAAACAGATTCAATCTATTGCAAAAACTTACTAGGATTAGCTCTGAAACTTCCTAACCTTCTGTACTGAAATTATTTCAGTTAGCATTTTTATTCAGCAAATAAGAGTTGAAGGAACAGGTTTCTTTCTAGGATTAAGTATATGCTTTAAAGTTCCACGCTGCAACTGAGTAATAAGCAAACCTGACTGCTTTCAATGCTACATTCCCATTTGCAGCAAAAGCAATGAGAGTTCTAGTCACCATCCGCATTAAAGCAAGTTTTACTGTCAACCTGCACAACTAATGAATGTCAACTTCCCTTTTGGAGCAAATGCTTTCTCAGCATAAAAAAAAAAAAAAAAAAAAAGAGCATATTAGGTTGTGTGAGAGAAAAAACTATAATGCTATCAATTTAACTTTAAATATATGAAAGATACTGCACAAGAAAGAGCTGATTTGTCTAGCAGAGCACAACAAATACTAGTAGCTTCTGTCTTCTCACAGAGTCACTGTTAACTGGAGAGAAACAATCCTCAAAGATATACTCCAAGCAAAATCGGAATATTCCTGAAAGGGCTGAGATGAAGAACTAGAGAGCACCACAATGAAAAATGAAAACCTTTATTTTCCATAAATATTCCAGTAAGGGTTCCACTAAATAATACCAACTCTCTTCTTGGAAGTGCCTCAGCATTAAAGCTGTGGAAGAAAACTATGCTACCGTTCATTCTGAGAAATGTGATTGGAAAATTTTTCATGCACCCAAAGACTGAATGGCACATTTCAGAAGCATTTAAATGATATGGTTCATAAATAATGTTTAAGTACTGATTCTCTTCAAACACAGTATCTTAAAATATCCCATTACACTCTATGTTTGATCCCATGCCATTAAATGCACATCATAACTAGAATTTAAGCTGGTGCCCACTGGAGTCACACAAAATAGTTAAGGCTATGTCAGCATTTCCACTAAAAAGCCCTGTCCTAGAGGTTTGTAATTTGGCTATGAAATCTGGCTTTGGTATGAACTTCAGCAGAAGTAATGTCTTTTTCCTCAGGATTGATTCTATGTGAGAGATCCAGGCAGAGTGCTACAGATATCTTTGTATAAATGAATGCAAAGTACTTTTTGAGGCACAGAAATGGTTAGCTTCCCTCTTCCTCAGGAGGTAGTGAAGACTTGCTAATGTTGAACATACAGCAGCATTTTTCTCCACAAAATGGCCACTCAGTGCCAGGAAGAGTGTCATCAAAGCTGATGGTGTGTTAACCACTTTACCCTTTATGTTGATTTTCATTGGATCAAGTCGATGCAGCAGCTAAAATGCCAACAGTTATCACAGGTGAATAAGGCCTAATTTGTTATGCTACTAACCTTACTAATTCACCTGGAAATGTGTTGGTGGTAATGACAGAAACTACCTTAGACTGGTGGGAAGGAGAGATGTCAGAGTCCCACATTTGTCTCCTGGCTCTGCACTGCTTCCTCAGTTCAGAGAGGTTTCGTAAAACACAACTCATTGCTCACACCTGGTATGAATAAATGTGGAGAGTTCAAAACGCTGTTATATGGTTGATGTATTTTGACTTATTTGAACACTTTTTCAAAATGTGTGTGGGTGGCATATGGCTGGGAGCTCACTATCCTGCAGTAACCCAGAGAAGAATCATTCTTGCTGTCTGTGGGGCCAAACATACTGGGCTAAGTGCCTTGCATAGTTATCTGTGCAGTGAAAACACCCTAACCATGATGGGCCACATCATGCTCTGGTTTGCATCACTATTGGCAGCACTGGAATTGCTGCAATGCAGCATTAGAGATGTGGCCAGGCAGAAGAGATGTGGCCAGATGTAGCAAAGGATGCTTTGATGTGTCATTTCAGTGGTTCTAAACAGCCCAAATTAAGTAGGGTCTGACAAGTTCCTACATTTTAAGAGGGGCCTTTAACAAGAGTTTTCATGACATCAACAGCTCTTTCAGGAACCCTAGGCATTAGCTTAGATTTTTTTTCAAAACCCAAGCCCTCCCTTTGAGATCGTTAGCATGCCAATAGGAACCATAAGGTGCGATTTACAAACCCGATTTATCCTAGACAGGATTTAAAGCAAGGATTCCTCATCAAGCAGACCTGATCTGTAAAACATATAACTTGTCAGCAAACCACTGCAGGAACAATATCACAATAAAAAGAAATAGCAGAGGTATAATGCAACAGCTTTTGCTCTCCAGCCCAGGCCTGTCGCCCAGTGCACTGCCTGACTCAGGGTGGAAACAGCTCATCCCTTTGAGAAGGATGCTGCCTACATATGGCAAAGATGCAGTTTTGAAAGCTGGACACATCTCTCATTAAATAGCACATATTTAAAACTCTTGCTTTAGGAGGTATGGTTTAATGCACCTACAGCTCCAAAGCTGGATTGCCCCAAGACAGGAAAAAATAAGTCTTAGTATCAGCACTGGGGTTTCGCCCTTCGTGTATCATCAGGAACCTGCCTGTTGGAAGTAGGTGTTTTTCTCCAGAATCTGTGGTTTAGAAGAGGCAGCCAAATGGATGAAGCATCTTCAAGAACCACTATTGTAGTATCTGTGTCTTTTCAAGAACCATCATTTTCCAAGCTCTCAAGACCACATACAAAACCCAATTAATGATAAAACTGTGGTCTTAGAAAGACTGCTGTCTCTGTAAAACACTAGTTGTTGCATGCCTAAGAAAATCCATTATTAACCCTAGTAATATCATAGAATGACAATCAATCTTATAGAATTCAATAGCAGTACTTATCTATCAACAGAGATGCAGTCCTGGAACAATCTATCAAGTTCTCATAACACCTTTTTTCTTCATTTTGCATAAAATATGATAAAATGGTTTCTGTCTCTGAAGACGCTGACACAAGATAAAGGTTGGAGTTTTGGGGTTTTTTTCCCTCCAAGTTTCTGCAGTTCTGGCATAGATTCTAGTGGAAGCCTAACATGTTCAAACACATTGTGCACCCAGCACTTCTACTAACCCAGAGGAACATATTTCTTTTAACACATATGTGTTGTAAATGATACACTTAATGAGATCATTAAAATGTTTTGATTCCCTGAAAATCCACACTGCTCATCATTTCCATTCTATGACAACCTTTTCCATTTTTTTGTAACAAGCTGAAAGGAAGAGCAAAGGAACACCCAGATTTTCTAAGAAAAGAAGCCCTGAATCTCCTTACACTGATGAAAATCAATAACAATTATTCCAAAGCAAATGGATTTATGTCACTGTAAACCAAATGAAAAATCAAGTCATAGATCTTTAAATTAACCATCCCTATTTTGGGTTTAAATGGAATTTTAAACTGTGTCGATCAAAACAACTGATAAAGTACTGCATTTTGGTAAAACTAGTAGAGCAGCTACTTCATCTATGTTAAACATTCATGCATTTAAATTGTGAATCCATTCTCAATTTAAAATAACAAATTGTTCTTCTCACAACAACAGTTGTACAAAGTAGAAACATCCCTTTTTGGAAAAAAAGGAAAAATCATTCTTATAAGTGATTTTTTTTCTTCCTTCTACTCATTATAATATCCTACGAATGTTACTCAGCAGGTACAGCTGCCTTTGGATGAGCTTGCCATAAAGTCCACAATCAGATTTTTGCAAAACGAAATATATATGAAATAAGGGTGATATGATTCATAAGCAACTCCTTGTAAAGTCATGCATGGGAAACATCTTCCTGACTGGGGTAGTAAATAATTTTATTTCCTGAAACATGAGATATAGGGCTTTAATCCTTATATTTTAATCCTGTATAGCATAGCTGGAAATACTTTGTTTCATCATTATATTTTCAATCTTTTCCTCTGTTCTTTAAAAATTTTAAAGTACCTTATGGTGGTGGTTTTCTCAGATTTCTAATATACTTGAAATGTTTTTCAAACATTTTCAGTTTACGTAGCCCAAACTATTTTCCAATGGACATGTATCTTTCTCTAAACAGGAAAGATAAATTTTTTTTTAAAAGGTTATTCTACATCAGCCCCCTGGGAAACAATTACGTAACAAAAAAATCCACAGATCCCAGACTGAAACCAGTGGTCCAGTAACATGAGGATGAAATTGCCCCTCCTTATCAAGTGACCCTCATTTGGAACTAATTTGAAACGTGTGATTTCAATAAAATGATGTGGTAGTAATTCCTTTAAATACTGCTAACAAAGACATCAATTGGCGTATCAACTGAATTATTTTGTTTTATAATATATTGATACACATTATAACCTTTCCGATGCCAAAATGTACTAATTCTGCTTGGCCCCTTTTCCCATTAGCACATCAGTTTTCAACAGGGTACCGAATCCTTGGGTGCCCATTCTTTAGGTAATTGAAAATGCACTACTACTTTTATATTCCAAAAATGAGGAGGTTAAGGCAGAAAGGTAAAGGCACGGAAGGGTGGGAATCAGCAGGGGACGGCAGCACAGGGGAGGGGGTGGGTGCTCTTCAACCCCAGAGCAACTGTGCCCCTGCCATCCACTTGCACACAGAACATTTGGACAGCTGAGGGCAACAGGAGGTCATTGAACTACGCATGGAGAGAACACAAATTAATGACTTTTATAATCTGAGCGGAAAATCAGAGTGAGAGACAGTCTTGTGAGGAACAACAAGGTACAGAAATGCAGAGGGAGCACAGAGAGTAGGAAAATTTTTCTTTTTCCCAGTGGGTGAAAAGGTAGCACAAAGCCTACCTCAGGGGACAATTAGTAAGTCCTGTAAAAAAGGTGCACAGATGAAGGGGAAGAGACCTACCAACCACCACCAGTGGGTGAGAATCAGAGGTGGTGTTTGTCACGGCACAAGCCACGCTCCCCAGTGATTCAGGGGTGCTAACCCTCCACCAGGCATCTGTCATCAGGGCTTTAGACTCTTCATGACAGTTTTGCATACAAACAGATATAGGTTTCCACCTCCCAAAAACCAATGACAGTATCATTTCTATGACTACGCAGCAGCAGTTCTCTAAAGTGACTGTGAAAAAATGATGTTTGATTAGGAGACAATCTGCATGTGTACGGTATAACACAATGCTTTTGGATTTCACATTAGAAATACCACTGTTTGGGACTGATTACACTTCTCAGTTCTATCATATGGGGTTGTTAAAAGGCCAGGGTGATATACCAGCAATAACTGTTGGCCAAAAGGTGCTATTTTAGTCTATTTCCCCCCATATAATTTTTCTTAAATTCAAATATTTTCCCCTCAGGAAGTGTACACCGAACAGGAAAAGGTGAGGCATCAAAGATTCTCATAAAGGAAAACCCAAACATTAATACTGAAAACAATATGTAAAAGTGTTATTCCTGTTCCCAAGTTTATGTTGCTAATGGTGCTTACATAAACAGAGCAGCGTTTCGCTTACAGAAAACTTAACCTTTTGCTCCAAACTACTCACTTTGGTTTCTTTAATCGCAGTTCATATACACTACATTGTAAAACAAAGGTAAATGTCTTTAGCCGCTCTGATTTGCTAACATTCATTTAAGCTGTGGTTTTTAAATTGTACAACTAAGGTTATTGAATTAAACCTCTCATTTCAGCTGTCACAGAATTAGGCAAGCCCTTGCATGTATGAGCTGTGGGTAAATATGAGTGTGCTTGCCCATCAGTACAGACTCTTTATATTGTTAAAGCTTGTGTAAACAATTGGAGTTAAGTATAAGCATTGCTGAATTGGTGGTACAATAGCTAGAACTGTATGCAACCAAAAGGAAAATCTAGCACTTGTACAAAATGGAATTACCCTCCAGTCTTAGGCAACTTGCACAAAAACCTCTCTGATTTTGACTTCCCTCGTTGAATGGCTATCACAGTTCAGACATCTGTGCTCTTAAATTTAACACCCCTTTCCTTTTCTCCCTGTCTTTCCCCTCCTCCATCCTCTCAGCAACCAGTAGCACATCAAAAAAGTTGCTGTTTGATGGTTCAAGCTGAGACGTTCAGCCTTTACCCTCGCGCTCTCTTGAGATGAAGCAGGCAAGGCTTTTAATCTTACCTGGTGACACATGACTGACTAATACAGTTTCTTGGACCTTCTGACCTCTGAGGGACTAAATCTGGTTGGTCTCTCAACCTCTCCAGGTGGCTGGGACATCAGTTTGTGGTGGGTCATGACGTAAACAAAGTTTTGCACAGGTCTTCCGTGACTTTCTGTGCACCCATAATTGTGCTAACTTTTACTGTGCAAATTTCTTGAGTATAAAACGTATCATTTCACTTCAAGTCAGGGGGAAAAAGAATTTTCCTTTACTTTTACTGGAGGTTAAAGACTGTAACAAGAGCCAGCCTTGAAACCAGTCACAGCAGCAAATTTGCTGAGTCAGTGCTGATGTATTTTCTTGGAGCGAGAGAAATGGTCTGGCCACAGCCAAGTAGCTTATTTGAAACTCTGCCTCCCACACAAACTAATAAAGCAGTGCTAGACGGGTTTGACACTTATACAGTATAACTCAAGATGTTCCTAATCCATGTGCCTCCCTTTGGAGCTTTGTTGCTCAACTGTTTTTCTCCTAGGACTTTCTTCTGGTTAGCTTTGAGGCAGTGGTAGTCCTCGAGGCACCCTTTAGGCCCTCAATACATCATTTGGTAAATGTGCTTCGATTTTACTAAACCACTTTTTGCTACAGGAGTCCTGGAATCACCAAGAGGGGGTCCTGAAACACAGCTGAATCATTTTTTCAGGGAGCTGGAAGCAGCTGAAGGGAAAGA
>NW_008238959.1:1115986-1176397 GCF_000691975.1 Corvus brachyrhynchos
GTGAGGGCCAGTGAGAACTGGAGGGAAGCAAAAAAAAAATCTCAGCTTCTGCAAATACAGGAGGCACATTTTTTTCTAGTACGAGGTACATAAAATGCAAGGTGCTACATTTCCTTCCATCTTCCACACTATGAATAGTTGGATTCTCAGCTAGGATGAGGTGAGAAATACATCTCCAACACCACTGATAATCCAAACAAGTCAATGTACAGATCATCACTTGCACAGGCCTACAGTTACAAGTGCAAGGATGAAATCTTCCAGCTACAGACACCCTTTTGGACTCACAACAGACCAATCAAGTAAACACATGGTTCAGACGTAAGAGCCAAAAAAAAAATCTCCACCGTGTGTGCTGTGGCATGCAGTCAAGCTGGTGTGCAACCCAGGGTATAAGATCAGCTCATGGTGCTCCCAGCCTACTCTCCCTGTCCCTGCTGTCCCCATTTCCCAAGCTCTGCTTCTGTATAGGGACAAGTGGTTTTGCTAAAGACAGAACAGGACAACCCTGGAAGTCATTATTTTGGATAAAACCAAAGTAACAACCCTGAAATGTAGTGTCTTAACAACAGACCCCAGTAAAAAAAGCTTCAATTGATTGTGTGAAGCAGAAGCAGAGGGATAACCCAACCCTAAAGTAAGCCCCCAAGTCCTAACAGTTTAAGAAGATAATGGGGTGAAAAGGCAGAGACAAGATGACAGTGCACTGGGAAGACCGCAAGCCAACAAAGACGGCATGTCCCTTCTGGTCCAAAGGACTTGGCCATGTTTGGTCTAGCTGTGTTGACCTCCTCTACTCAGAAAGCCAATAAAAACATTATTTCACCTAGCTGTAGTTACTGCTGGTTGCTTAAACTTCCCATAAAAGCTGTGTCCTTACTGCAGCACAGGATATGATCACTCTCAGAGGACCCTGAAGTTAAGCAAGGGTGCTACGGCTTCCACACCCAAGCTCCGAACTGGAAATGCCACCAGACAGAGCGGCAGCTCTCCCACAGGCAGAAAGGGTATGACAGGAGGTTGCATAAAAACCATTGCTGAGAGTGAACTCTCCTCTGGGACAAAGCCTGGGCATGTTGCTAATTTTCACTCTAAAATGAATAAGGCAATGAAAAAAGAAATGGACCCTTATTTAATCAGAAAACATTTTGAACACAACCGGTGAGTAAAATTCTAAAAGCTTTTTGAAATGTACACAAGTTTCAATGAATATTCCTTTTTACTAATGTTGCCACTGAAACTGAATCCCACTCCTAAATTCTTTCTCTGTGGGAATAGAGTTTCTCTAGTGTAATTAATAATAAAAATTAATATGCAGCTATAAACAGAGAACTCAGCTTTCTGGCACGACAAATTGGTGCAGTTTCACTGAAGTCAGATTACTTAAATTTACAAAGAAGAGGCCAAACTTAAACATACCACCATTGACAAGTTCAATCACCACAGAAGTTTTGCACAAGAAAATATGAAACAAAACATTTGTAAAGTGATTGAACTGCAAAAAAAGAGTGTCTAGATAATATGTTCACTTACCACCATTCAGCTTGTCATGCTCACTACTGTTTTAATAACAGTATTTTTAAGAACAGTTCTTCCTTTGTGGACTCCTGAAATTCATTGTTATCCTGTTTTTGTGATATTTCCCATTTAAGTTAGTTTATACTTCCTCTAGCAACAGAAGAGGCAGTCAGATCACCTGCTGTTCTGAGATGTCTACAATACTTGAACACAATGGGGTGAAACCAGGACAGAAAGTTAGCCCAATTCTGAATTTCCTGGCTTTGTATTTTTAGTGGGACCTTTCACATCATTTTAATATCCCCATAGGTAGCTGTGCAGAAAAACACAAATGCACATACACACACTCTGTACGTACTCAGGACAAAGCCGCAAATTCTAGCACCCAAAGTTAGGATTATGTGTTTCAGTGTTGTTTCCGAATGCACAATGATACGGTTTTACAGAACACTTCTAGATTTCATACTGTAATCTTTTTCCTAATAGGATTGTCCCTGGTGCAGAGAACAGACTTACTCTGAGAGCAAAAATTGCTGTCTTGTAAGGAATGAAGTAGGCAAGGGCCCTATGGAGCCTGAAGCTAACCAAAGGTAAAGAACTTCAGAGAAAGAAATGGTAGATTCACAGTTCCATCTGATTAATGCTGTTATAAGAAAATGAACAAAAGCCTGCTTCTTGTGCAAATTCTGAAAGGGTGCTCAGAAAGTCACTTAAATCCAGGTTCTCATTTAGTCACTGGTGTATATTCCTCTATGTGCTTGTTACCAAGCCCTAAGGTGGAAACAGATGAGAGTTTTATTCTGAACATGAACTAATCAATCAAGAAATGCAGACCTTTTTAGGTTTTTCATGCCTTAATTCCACTCCCCATCCCAAAGGAGATGAAATTCCAAAATTTTATGAGAATTTGAGTAAGTTAAGTATCTTGATATTTGTGAAACAATGAGATGGAAGGACCCTGGAAGAGTCAAAAAAGACTTTTTTTTACTCAATAGATAAATAAATCTGCTGTAAAAGAATGTTTTTCTTGTTCTCTGCCCACCATTCCACCTCCCCCACCCCAAGACTGAACATCTAGTCATTCCTGTAAGAGCTCTGCATCCCATGCAAGGAATAAGGAAGAGGGAGCCTGTGGGGAGAAAAACCAGAAGTGCAAATAAGGGCTTTATCAAAACACAAAGGCACAAGTTTAAGTTTGTGGAGGCACCTCTCATTCAGTTATTACACAATTTATGAGCTAATCAAATTTTCAAAGCCCCTTTTACCCTTCTTTCATAGTTTTCAGGATGTATTCATATGTACCTCACTTTTTATGCCCACACTAAGGTGAGGAAGACTCTAACTGCTGTAGCCACAGAATGCTACAGAATTTTCTGCTTCAGTCTAGAACACGCTTCCAAAACTGGACAAAACTGAACTTTAAATAGTTTCCCAAAGCATACTACAGAGTTCGTCTCTCAAAGGGCAGTTTATCAACGGGCTTGAGCAGCAGAGAGGGAAATCACTGAAATTTAACCCTGAACCCCACGTGAACCCAGGGATTGGGACTGCATATTTTCCACTGTCCTGCCATCTGCTGCTTCACTGCGCATGGTAATCTTTGGCAACCCCACTGAGAGCTGCCTGGGCTATGGCTCTGTTCAGACAGGGTGTAGAAAGAAAAGACACTGAGAATGTCATGGCTGACTGACCAGACTACTGAGATCAGAGAGATTATGCCTCATTTGCTCACCAAGCCCTGCCAAAAGCAACACCATTTAACTGCAGGTACTCAAAACCCAACAGGCATATTTAAAGGAAAAGCAGGCTAAAAAAGAGGACCATTCATAACGTGCATTTGTTTGGGACACTGTAGCTACGACCTTTTGGCAATTACTCATGAAAGTTTTAAAACAAAGTTTACAGCGCCCAGCATTTCAGGTACAAGTGAAATCTGGCAGAAACTATCACACCCAATTGCAGGACACACCAACCTGGGATATGACTCAAGGCAGGAGTAAAAAAAGGGATAATAGCCCAGCAAACAGAGATAAACAGAGAAAAAACTGTTATTTAGCTGTTATTTTAAAGCAGCTACAGTCTGTTTATCTCCTGGCTGTGAAATGCTGCACAGTATGGGAGTGTGAGGGTTTGGTACTCTTGTGCATAACCTTCATATGTCATCTCATGACAGGGGACCTCCCTTGAGCCAAAGCCAAATTTACATTTGTTCCCCAGAGCACCCCCACTAGGCTCCAGATGCAGCAGATGAAGAATCAGCACTCAAACTCTGATTTCCTCTGACCACACTGTTCTGAATAAGGGCCCCCAAATCTTCCAGTGATTAAATATCAAATATTTACACACAGACTTACTGACTTTCAAAATGATGTCTCTGAAAGCTAAGGAATATTTCAGAAGTGTCCTAGAACTGCCAAGGTATATTTTTAGGGGTATTGGACCTGCAAGAACATTACTGTAGGATACAGAGTACTGTAGATTTTTTGAGTCTTATCATGCTGACAACCACCACCTGTTATTAATGTATCTCTCTCCCTCAACCTCCCTACTTCTGCCAGAAGCACTAGAAATAAAGATGTAATTCTATATATGTGTCTACAACAATATCCTGCCCTATTTCTTCACTCAAATACTGATCTTGGAAGTGACAATGTCTTCTATCTGTTTAGGGAAAAAAAGGCACTTCAATAAGATAAGCTTCTCCAGGGGCTGCAGAACTATGGTTGGCAGACATCAGGGTTGACAAATGTTCTTCTAATTGCAAAGGGACACTGCAAAATTGTCCTCTGTTGTGGAATAGACAATTGCTGTCACCCTTTCTTCTTCCCTGCTGCTCTACTGCCTCCACTCTGTCTGCCTCACAGGGAGATCGGGAAAGAGACAGAAAAAAGCCATGTAAGAAAAGAGAAACAGGCATCTTTTTCCCAGTTCCAGCTGTGTTGGAGCCAACAGGCTCTGTTGTTTTGATGATTCCAGGACCCTCACATCTCATTTGATCCCTGCTTGACAGAAGTGCACAGCAGAGGTGGGAATGCCTTGCAGACTTACAGAGGGAGCTTCTGAAACCCTTAGGCTGCTCCCTCCAAGACAGGGCCCTTCTTTCTGAGAGCTGGAATCAAATAACCTCGACACCAACCTCTGGTTAGTAAGCAAGACAGGAGCAATGTGGCAAAATGAGTAAGGCAAAGAGATTAAACATGCTTTCCACTGTATTTTTCTCTTGATTCAAACACGTATGTTGAAAAAGAGTAGGTTTGAAGTAATAAGCTACCCACTAACACTCCCAGTTTTAATGTCTCTGCTGCTAAGCCCTGCTGAATCAGAGCTCCTGCTCCCCCTCTCCTTCTTGACTCATAACCTCAGTGACAGCCATGAAGCTGGGCAGAGGCACTTTATAAAATGTACTAAATGAAGCAACTCTCAATAATAACAAGGACTGGCAGGTAGCCATGCTAGAGGAGGAAAGACCTAGTAGGAATGTCCTGCAGCATAAAAGTCTCTGTTGTTCCCATTACTGCAGAGGAAGAAAATCTCTTTAAATCCTTTTGATTCAAATGATCATCTGACAGAAACAACGGACCAGACAAATGGCTGTAAAACAAGGTAAGTGGATTTCCTATTGCTACAATATCTTACTGGGCTCCCATGACACAATTTCTCTGTTATTCTGCCTTGCCATGGTAAAGTAAACCTACAGGCTACCCAGAAAACAGATGAGTGTAATCAGTCCTTTATAAATTATATCCCTTCACTCAAAGAAAGCAAATAACTTTGCCTGCTCTATAATAACTGTTTCTAATACTTCATTTATTCTATAAATTGTTTATAAAACACTTCAAGAGAGGTCAAGATGAGAGGGCAACAATAATTGGAGATTAAGGAGACTCTCTAAGTATTTTGCACCTGTGAGTAAACACTTCGGTAATTATTATGATATGAGATAGATCTACTAAAAAATCCCCAACAGCTTATTTATGATTTTCTTGGACATATGTTATTTCATCTGAGAGAGAACCCCCATCTTTTCCAGAGCTATTTAAATTCAAATTTAAGCAGCTGCAAATTTGTCTGATGTCATGTGACTGGCAAGTCAATAACAACAGATTTAACGTGATCTCCCATGGAAGGAACATAAAGAAACAATGAGCCAAGGGTAAGTGATATTCTCATTAAGTTTTATCCAAGTCACCTGCGGAAGCAGGAACTTTCCTCCTCAGAGGAAAGCCCACAGAGTCAAGAACAAGCAAAACTGAGCCTGAAGGACAGAGATGTGAATTAACATGCAGGACTGGCGTTCAGGTGGGGTTTCAGAAAGGACTCTCTAACAAAAAGGGGACATGATGTCCTTTTGCAGTCTCTGTGGCATGGCTCTGCCCACTTTGGCTTTTGTTCTTCCTGTGCCCATGCACAGCACTAGCAGTGGTCATGGGACCATTCTGGAAAAGGGAATGGAATAAACTCTGCAACACCATCTCTTGAGCTGCTGAGCATCACAACTGTGCAGATGCCTAATGCAGCTAAAATCCGACATATTGATTAATACTAATCCACACTTTGAAAGTACAAATGAATAAAATTATATTAAATCTTTAAACACTCAACCCAGTGGTTTCTTTTAAAATAGTTACAATTTAGCATGTCAGAAAAAAACTTGCTTCTTTGTAACTTTTCTGCACAGTCCAGAAGAGGTTGCTACAGAAACCACTAGTGTCCGCTAATCTCCCTACCAATTTAAAAGAGAACCCAAAACAAGTTCCTGAAAAACAAAAAATAATCAAATTCTGAGTAGTTATACAGAAATAATAAACTTAAACATGACAAAAATATTTGCTGAGGAATTTAAAAGTAGCCAGGACTATAGAGATACTGGCTTACAAAAATAAAGTTAAATTTTAAAGTTATTCTTAAGAGTTTCAATGGAATTCAGTAAACAGTATTTGATTCATGACAAAGCACTCTCATTACTCATTTTATATTGTAAGGTTATAAAAATGTAGATTCAAAATTCAGATTTTATATCATTCCCCTTTATTTCTTTTTAACCCACGTTTCCTTGATCTCCTCAATGGCACAAAGTCATGTAGAGCCAGACACAAACACAAGCTCTCTCCAAACTGCTTCAGTCCAATACCAAATCAATACAGATTATTTCCACATAAAATGGTAACTGAACCACAGCTGTTACCTGAACCAAATTCTTTGTTTACCTTAATGAAGAACTGAACCAAGAAGAAAATACCTGATTATTGGATCAGAATAATTAACAGAGAATTTTCAGAGGAAGTTCCCTAATCACTTAAATTTACATTTAAAAATTTTGCATTTTTCAGCTTGAACTAATTCAGAAATACCAGTGCAGATAAATAATTATTGTCCTGTCCAAATTGAACTGACTTGTCAGAGTTTAAGAAAAATCAGAGCTGAACTAAGAAATTTTCATGCTGTTTTACTTAGGTTTTTTTTAGTTATTGTTATTTTTCAAACATCACAAGTCCAGGAAACACAATTGGGTACAGGAAAAACAATTTTTCTTTCAATTTTTAAATTGATTATATTAATCTTAGCAGTGTCTCCCACAAACATTATTGTAGAGTAAAATGGAAATGAGGCTAAACTAACATTTCAAGGTAGCTGCTGTCTACATCACTACATAGTTGAGAAGTTCTCCTTTAGAAGTAGAGAATAAGGCCCTCTTAAAACTATTTTGTTTATGTCTTGAAAGCTCTCTGTGAGGTATCTTTAAAATATGTAAGACTCCCAGGGCTGTGAAAAATCAGAATGGTCTTGTCACTAAACAGCAGCTTTGAAAATCAGATAAAAGCAACTGAGATTTTATTAAAAAAACAACTTACTGCATCTTTTGGCTGCATAAGTATTTCTTTCCTGACAGGCTACAGAAAAATAAGAGGCATTTCTGTTAATCCATTGAGAATTAATGTTCCAATTTTTTGCATTTTGGTAGTCTCAAGGAAAAGCATATTTTAAAAACTGTTAAATCTTTCAGATTTTTTTTAGTCAATCCCAAGCCTTTTGTATTAAATATTAAATTCTCTGATCTTAACCAGTAGAAACTACACCTGAGTTTGACTGAACCCTCATGTACATTATCAGTTAGGACAATTCTGATTTATCCTTTTACAGAAAATTTTACTGACCACACAAATTCTTCCATCAGACTTTCACTTACAGGCAGCCATCTTCAAGCATCATCCACATACTCACACACATGCATAATTTTGGAAAAAATGAATGAACATTCCCTGATGACTCTGTGGGTTTCTTCATGGGTGTTGATGCCTGGTTATCACTGTCTATAAATGTGATGGTAAACCAGATGATATCACCACACCACCAAACCCACAACGAACCTGTAGAACCAAAGTGACAGGAGACACTTAACTTACTTGCAAGTAGACCAGAGTTGTGCAATAACTGCAGCTCACTAATGAAATCAAACCCAGAATTGCTTCATCCCATGATTTCAAAACAAAGAGCTTCTTTAAGTGCAATTTAAG
The DNA here is from genome assembly GCF_000691975.1 of Corvus brachyrhynchos. Lineage (NCBI taxonomy): Eukaryota > Metazoa > Chordata > Aves > Passeriformes > Corvidae > Corvus > Corvus brachyrhynchos. The sequence continues at coordinate 1,124,020 of NW_008238959.1, forward strand.
ATTATGATGCTTTTCTCAAGAAAAGCATCATCATGAGACATAGCAAAGATTTAATAATGACCTGTTATTCACCGGCCACTTTTCTGACACCATTTTGGCAATAGATCTTGGATTCACCAGCACGACAAAAACTGTTGCCAGTTCTTTAGTAACACGAGCACTTTCAGAACTAGGTAGCAAAGGTAGCATTTGCTAACTGCTGTTACATGAAGCCAAGCTTTCAAGTTCCCAGCCTGAGTTACTGTTACACCAATCTTGCTCTGCTTTTCCTAAATATTGCAAAATCTGCAGGGACCGTGAAATATGCTAAAAATAAAACAATTGTATATATGTTACCCTCTTTTTTTTAAAACTTATTCTTGTGCAAATCTCAAACATCACATACAATTTTCACCAAAATTCAGATGATTAAAATCACTACCTGGCAGGTGCAGCACATCTGGACAGGTTATGGCCCAGGGCACAGGGCAGCTATTCAGAAAAGTAGAAGTACATCCACTGTCTAGTTTTAGACCATACAGAGGGGAGAGGTTTGTCCATAACACATGAGCTGCAGATGCTTTACCCCAACAGAGCATGAGCACCAGTCCATCCCATTCCCTCATTTTCCCTGAAGGGTCAGGACTTGAGAAGAGGAAGGCACATCCCTGCTGCAAAACACATGTTAAAATTGGCAACTACTGGTCTGATTTTCAATGGCAGATACATGCAATACTTATGGAAACAAACAGCATGGGAATAAAAAAGGAGTATTTGCATGACGCCTGTTGTGGTCACAGGGCTGATCTTCACACTACATTCAATGGCACTTCAGTATAAATGTTTAAAATGAAGTATAATACCGGTGCCATCCCAAACCAACAAAGTTTTTAAGACCATGGATAATTTCCAATTTACTCCGTTTTCAAGCATTACAGAAAATTTGGGAAGTTGAAGAACTTTTCCTGAGCTTGGGAAGTTCACAGTGTCTCCATTAATCTTGAAGCAGGGCAAAAATGGTAGCAAAACATTTTGGTGGTAATTTTTAGTCTGTAGCATATAGAAACTCAGTGTGAGAGCACAGAGTGTACGACACAACATGAGTATCCCTAATGGATGCACACATGCCTGCCAGTGACTCAGAATATGGGCATGAGGTGGGGCTGGGAAGAGGAAGGTGTCAGCAAGAAAGCACAAAGAAGATTTATAACTTTGAAAAGCAACTGTTTCAAAATTTTTAAAAAAGAAGTGGAACGTAAAATATTTTTGAGTGTTACTGATGTTTTTTTCATGTCTTCTTCATTTTTCTTAAATCCAAAATGAGTTCTAGATTTTTCCAGACTTGCACTGCCTACACCTGGGATTACTATAAGATTTTGTAAAGTTTTGCAAATACTTTTAATCCACCTATTGACAGATATTGATGCAATGAATAAACATCTTAAATCTCTTTTAATGTAAAGATTGTAATATAAATGAGAAGAAAAAAAAAGGATGCAAAAAAACCCCTGAAGGTCTGAGTTGCTTTTCTGGATAATTCTTAACTACTTATAAGTCACTTCACTTATAATGGCATGAAATCAAGGCCTTGACTTCAAAAATAAAAATCCATCTGTATTCCTGCAACACTTCTATAGCAGTAGTTCTCAAACTCACATGTCCTAGGGCAAAAAACTCAGAGAAAGCAGAGAAAACATGATACTGTATTCTCTCTGTTGGCTTGGGTTTCATTTGTTTTCCTGTACCAAAGAGCAACCCTGAAGGGTTTCACGGGAAACCTGCTAAGACTCTGTCTTAACAGCTATCATTCTATACGGGTGAGATACAATACAGATCAAAATATGCAACTGATATTGCAACATCTAAATAGCATGGGGTATCTGGTTTAATTACAATGCTTTGGGCCATAGCTTTCATTTGCCAATCATTGCCTAACAATTAAGTAGAACATAATTAAATTTTAAGAGCCTAAGAAAGGCAAATCCTTGAAAAGGAAATATTTTAACATGGTTGGCAAGGTGTGCAAACATCAATAGTGTGGGAAACACGTGTAGCTGACAGTATATACACTGCTAAAACTCCTTGTAACAGGTTAAAATCTGCTCAAAAATACTTGCAATTAGATGAATAAAACTGGAACAAATCAGCAGTCTGCCAGCTGTTGGGATTTTCAGCTATTTCAGTGACAACAGGATATAAATGCAAAACTTATATTATAAATGTAAAACTTTTGTGCATTTCCAGAAAGTACATAATGCATGTGATGGTCTGAAATCAAACTACCTGCACATGTAATGTTTGTCTGCGTGGTTTTGCTTCTTATTTTTAAACACATTTCTGGGAACTGTATTTAAAAATGTGTGTTCCCAGTTTCACTTAGTGAAATCAAGACAGAGAAAAGAAAACTGTTCCTAAGTTCAAACCAAGCTCTGACCAAATGCACTAACCTTCTCTCAGATAAAGCAGCTTACCTTCCTACAATTGTTGTAAAATCCCACTGCATGATGAATCTTATCAGAGGTGACATCCAATCACATTGCATTTCTCACTTATTTGTTTTTAACGAATCCTGGTAACTTGAATAATCGGTTGGTAACCAGCTTACCTGGTAACCTGGTAACTGGAATAATCAGTTGGCATTTTCTTCTGCAGTATTTTTTGAACCACTAATGGTGGAACTGTTTTATTGTGAATTAGAGTCCCTCCAGTTTCCCGTATCTGAAATGTCTCAGTGGGCTAATTTCAAATAACTTTCTGAAACAACATGCACTTTCAATAGATTTACTTCTGGTTTTTTTTAAATTATGCATGACTAAGTAGAGGGAATTGTCAACCTTTCAGAAAGCTGTTTTAGGGAAAACAGGATGCACACTGCTGAGAAAATGTTTCAGATACTAAGATGGCCCAGGTAAGTCTGGCAGTTGCTCCACACCTACAAGCTGTCAGTATGACCAGGCTTTCATGTTTCTGCACCTGGTAGACAATGCCCAAAATTTGAAGGTTGGGGAATAAGGTCTACAGAGTAACATACTTAACATCTTTGCAGTAATACCCAGGACCCTGAAGATGAGTGGTAAGCAATTTCTAATGGTTTTTCCTTCACAGTCTCAGGGGAACACTGATGTTGGAGTACATAACAGGAAGAAGACAAAGCAGTACACTAGTGTATCACATGAGAAATGCATATATTTGACAGAATTTTAATCATAGTAAGACACAGGTCTTCAGAAGTTCAAGAAATCATTAATACGGCAACAGTGACTAAAATATTAAACAGTCATTACTTGTAAAATATCAACAATGTAAGATAGATTCATTTATGCAACATCTCTTGCAATAATGAGGGGACCTGTGCTCTTTGTGTGAATTTTTTTCATTTCTTGCCTCTATTTCAGAATACAATGACATTTAATTGAACACAACAAAAAAAATAATCATGCAGATGCAACTGCAAGCAAAAATGGCTCAAGGAATTTCTTGACAGAAGCAAGAAGTACAGAAGAGATTGGCCATCGCTGAGTCCTCACATCTGGGAAAACTGTATCCTGCAGTATGCTCGCTTCTCCTAGGCTCTGGGTACCACTGAACAATGACTTAACCATGCATTCAAAGGAGGTGTTATTCCCCAGCTGAAGTGGTGGATCTCACATGCAGCAGCTTGGACTGGAAAAGCAGTGAACTGGGGTGCATCTTTCATGCATGGTCTCTTACCCATCAGTTACTGGGGTCTGAGATGACCACACTGTATCAATACTATCTCCTATACTCTCCCCCAATGTTCCAGCAAAGGCAATGGGGTAAGTTATCTAAATGGACTTCTGGCTGAAACCAGTTCTGCTCTTGCGACCTTCTGCAAACTCCACATTCACTTTAAGCTAGTTTGTAAAATGCAAGGTGTAAATCTCACAATTCTTGCTTGTATTTCAGTTCATGTTCTCATTTATACATATACAAGAAGAGCACAATGGTCACATTTTCCATTGTCCTTTGACTGGGGAGAAATAAATGTAAAAAAGGGAAAAAATAGGGGAATAGGCACATAAAACACCTTATTTCTAAAAATGCTGCTACAAGTTTGTGCATTAATGAAGACATAAGAACACTACAGGTGAGACACATACTCTGCCACTCCATTTCCCATCACTGACTTTCACAAATTCCACAGCACTTTATTTCAAAGTTTTCAGTTGATATTTAATTAGAGAAAAAAAGTCTGCGAATTTTAGTTTACGAAAGTAACACTGATATCTGCTCATATAACTTGAGGAATGTTAAGAATTACTTGGTAACATTTTCTAAATTTAATAGGTTTGACATTTTGTAAATTGTGGGGATACTCTGCCCCCCCTTTTTTTTTTTTTAGACTAAAAAACAGTTGCAATCAATCATGGAAGATAGCAAAACTTGTAATATACTTTCTTCTCAATGCAGTATAAGCCACAAGAGAGCATATGATTTAATGATGAAAAGATGCTTCTGATAAGATAATAATTCGCTCAAGGAGAGATCTGAGTTGTGAATGCAGCTGTTCCAAAAAATCTAAACCCACAGGCAAGAAGTTTTTGTACAAGCTATATCCATAACTACTTAGATAAACTGATGATAGACCCCAGAAAAGTACATCAGATAGAGAAGTGAAGAATCAGGGCTACTTTGAGACTGAAAAGGAAAAGAGATGGTAAAGATTACCACTAACTATTGTTGCAAAGACTGAATCGAAAAGATTTCAGTAGTCAGACTGTTCAACACAATATCTTACTTCATCAATGACTCGCTTTAGAAAAATATCTTTTTATATTCCGATTCAGTTCACTTACATGATAGTTTCATTCCCATACGTGACAAGTTCCATGGCACTGACCTGGATTACCTGGATGCCCAAAACTAGGGGCAGGCAGAAATGGTCTCACTCTTCAGTTCTTATTTCAGATGTCTGGTACTGCTTTTAAAACACAAGCTCATGAAGGGAAACCCACTCATATTTTGGTGTGCTCACACTGCCTTCATATCTCAGTATTGGCAAGCACTGGGAAAGGATCACTAGAAAGATATGGTTAATATGGCTTATTAGCAACATAATAACCAAACAAAAAATCTCCACATTTTGTGATGTGCTCTGATCTGTATTAATTGGTCAGTAGCAGGTTCAACATCATCACAATTAACTGAATTTACTTATTTTGTAGCAGCAGATCTTTTTCAAGGGGAAAACATGTATACTTAGGTAAAACAGAAGAAAGGTATTACCTGGCAATTTTCTATAATTACAGTCAATATTGCTGCAAATCTATTTGTGCAAGTAGTCCCTAATGCCCACATTTATCCCCAGTGATGTCTGACTGCATGTGTAGATAAGGGAACACCTGCATGGATCAGTTAGCAGGATCAGTCTCGCAGCAGGGAGAAAAAGCCAGTAAGAATGCATGTCTTCAGGACACTGCATGCTTTCTCTGTTGAAACACGCAAACTGAAAAGCATGAAATGATCTTGGCTGCTCTATAGCACATAAATGTCTGAGTAAGTCCTTTTACATTGGCCATGGTACCTTCCCATCAAGTTTTCAATGTTCAAGGCAGATGATCCTTGATGACACCAGCCAGCCTGGACTCTTCTCACCCAGGAATGAGTAAGAGAGCCACAAGCAATACTCTGCTGACTTTTCCTATTTAGATATACTCATGGGTTTGGAAATCTTGTAATAAATTAAGGAGATCTAGCTCTGCACTGAAAATTTTACACACTTAATGTCTTCCACAGGCCTCAACTTACCAAAAAAGCAACAGGAAATGCCCTTAGTATTTCCTGTGGTACGAGGTTGACCAAGCTTCTCTTGCACAGAAAGTGTCTTAGGAGATTACCAATTAGTCTCCTCAACCACAGACATGAGAAAGGGAAATCTGCAGATGTTGACTACATCTCTGTATAGTAGATGCAGACGAGCAGCTGTTACAGTAGGGATTGCACGGATTTCTTGTGAAAGTCAGTAGCAGATGTCACCATCTGCTTCTGCCTTCTTTATGAAATAGAGGTAAAAGAGAGACTAAAAGCTGATTAAAAAAAAAGGTAACTACAAAAACCATAAAATCAAAAGACACACACCTATTTACAGTGAGTAGGGGAAACTCCTACCCCCTTCTCCCTTGCAAACCTGAGATCCAGATGCACAATAAAAGGAAAGAACACTCCCCATTCTGTTTAAGATATGATTTCTTTTCATTTTAGTCTTACTACATGTACTTTGACAACACTCAGCCTGCAATCTAACACCTAGCCATTTCCACCCTGGCTGAAAGAGATCACAGAAATGAGCAGTTGTATCCTTTCCCTCTGGCTATACAGCAATGGTCTGATGACAACTGCTTTACTAGAGTTGGTATCAGACACACAAAAATTCCCTACTGAATGATCTACACAATGATGTCATGTATGGAGGCAAAGTATTACTTAGGGGGAAAAAAAAATACCCAACAAAAACCAAACAAAACTTCTGTTGCATTGTGTCAGGAAACATGCTGTACATGTTTGTACATCCTGGCAGATTAAGATCAGATGAGGCAAGCAATGAAGTGGTTAACCAAATCAGAAAGTTATCTCAGACATCCAAAGGCGCATCTTGTAAACCTGAGACAACTTCTTGCACAGAACTGAAGAGAGAAAACAGTAAGGGCTTGTCTGGGATGAAACAAATGACACTGTCAACAAGTAGTTTGCTTTCCCACTCAGAAAAGGAGGTATTAGTGAGATCCAGAGCCCAACAAAAGAACAGGAATCTTTCCAATGAAGTAAAAAAGGTTTGGATCAAGCCCCAGCTTTCCTGAAAACTAGACTTGCTAATTGCCTCACTCTTCCACTGTCAAAACCATCATCTCACTGAACAGCATTATCTTTCCAATACTGCTATAGGGCAAACATTTCCACACTGATAATACTGGGAGCCATCTCCAACTACCACCAGCAACTTGATGGTTGCCACCTCCCCCATTCAGCATCCCATAATGTTGTGGGAGGGGAGGGGAAAAAAACACACATCATTCTGGAAAAATTTTTTAGGTTTTCTTTTGTTTGTTCATTTTTGAATACAGAGACTGCCTTGTAGCTACTGTAGAGCATATTGCTTTTCAGCTCGTGTCATACATAGACAATAAACAAGCTTCAGAAATGGAAGATCCCATTCACCTTGGCATGACCATAAATCAGGAAACTCTTGAGCTATACCTGGATAAAATGGATGAAAGTAACTGAAGAAATTAGCTTTAGCAAAATATACTGCTAATACAGGTCTTTTTCCCAAAGGAAGCAAGCCATGCTTATCTTACATTACCAGACCATTACTGGAAGTACTATGCCAGACCCTCAGCTGGCATAAATCAACACGACCCTGCTCACTTCAGTGCAGCTGTGTTGATTTATGTGAGCTGAAAAGTATGTACTGGTCAAAAAGTGACTATTTCATCTTACAAAACTGTAAAAGTGACTAAGTGAAATGAAAGGGAAATCAAATGAGAGGCCGTATGTATAATAGAAAGAAAATAATAGAAAGGAAAGTACTACAGAAAGGCTCAAAGTAGATGTATATTTTATTAAGATTAGTCTAACATAGCCACTAATTTTAGCTCATATGAAATTTTAGAAAATTTTTCTGCTGTTACATACACATGTATCTCTTGAGTATAGACCCAAGTACTTTTACAATTTAATAATGCTGTACTATTCCCAAATTAAGATAAAAGGTTCAGGCAGTGGGTTCAGCCAACCTAGAATTTATCACTGGCCAGAACATGAAACATCATACTTAAAAGGAAGCCCACCAGTGAACTTAAGTGCTCAGCTTTACACTATGGCGTCACATCTTAGAACTACTCCTGTTACTGTCTTTCTCTTATAGAGCAAGATAAAAGTAGAAAACCAAATGTTCCCAAAGCCAGCACTTCTCTCAAGCCTTTGTAATTTTGAGAAATACGAAACCTTTCATACTAGACTTAAGCACTCTTTACCCTCATGAACTCTGTGCAGACTTCCCTATTACTATACAGGCTACATGAGATTAACTACTGGTGCTCCTTTCTGAGTTTAAGCTGGAAAGGCTCAGAAGAAGAATTGGCATTCAGAAAGAAGAGGTGCAGATTCCTGAACTCCTTTTATAGGGAAGCAGCTCTTGAGATTAGACAGTTCTCATTTTCACTAGGCTCGGGCAGTGCTGCCCCAGCACTACAATATGGTAATGCCATATAAAGAGGAGTTGTGGCAGATGCACTAGACCCCCTTATCCAAACCAGCAATAGTTTGGTACAGGCTCCAAAGGACATAAACACCTGAGCTGTAGCTGGGCCAAGACCTCCTCCAGGAAACCCACAAAGGGGCAGAGTAACCCAGGGTGCACTGATGCTTGGAACACATGAATAGTGGGTGGTTTTTCCAAGACTCAGTTATTGAGAAACAAAGAAAGTTGAAGGTCCAAAGGTTCACACACATACCTTTCCTTTCCCATCACATGTAATTCAGCTACAAGCCAACCACTTCATCCCATAAATATGACAGCCTAAATAAGCCTTCTTTGAGCTCTCCCTGCAAGGCAGCATGGCTGTATGGCAGTGATCTCCCCTTGAGTTAGGACAACTCTCAAAGTTACTCCTTGAGCCAGAGAGACCTTTCTACTAAAAAACAAATCTTTGGATAAATGCAGTTTCAGTCCTCTCTAAATTGCAAGTGGACTGCTTTGCAGTGCCTCTCCCCTTGATCTGGGATTCATTTCTAGGTTTAAGATTCCTTACCTGAGACTGAGGTATCACAGACCCCTTATTCACAACAGATGCTCAGTAAGTTGTTGATAGCATGGTAAATTAATACTAATGAATAAATGAAAGAATTAATTTCTTTAGACATAAATAATTGTAAAGCTCTGAGACTAAGATTGGAACTAGCTGCACCTAAGCTGCATCAGGAGTTTAGAAACCTCATGACTCAACGGGTCTCCTTTACAGTTTAGCGCTTTCAGTCTCTGTGCAAATCATTCTAAATTGATTCTAACTCAGTTTTCCTTTGTATGTTTCATCCATGTAGTAAGTAATAGAGTGAACCTTGCCATCAAACTTCGTTAAGTCACATTTTTATAAATTCATTTTAAACCCATTTTTGCTAATACCTTTGGGGGTGGTTTTTTGAGCGACCCCGAACACTTATTTACAGTACAGATCATGAAGCAAACTCTTTACAGTTGTTTGTTCAATTCAACATCAGTGACCAGCTCAGCAGACAACTGCAATTCACCATCCTTCAACATGAGTACTCATACTTCAAATACAAATACTTCTATATTTGATCACAGCCCAAAATACAGGCTCCAAGGTATGAAAAATGCATTGTTCATCTTTACGATTGCCTTCCAGTGTAGTGTATTTCATGGGTCTCTGACCACAAGGAATACTAGAGTTTGTCTCTTCACAGTTTTTTCCTACAAATACATTTTCTGTAAGAAATTCACAGAAATTTTCAAAAGTATGACTAAAAATTCAGATATGCTCTGTCCACCAGGACTGATCAATTCTGCACCTCAGCAAGGGGCACTGCTGCAATCTTCTGCTCTTCTCTGATTCCTGGGCATTAGATTTTGTGTGGACAAGATGCAAATAATACCACCAACAATGGGATGTTATATTTGATCCATTCAGTGTAACCCTAAACCAACTGAAAGAGTGGTATCTAGCATTGGAAGAAAATGTGTATTTATTTATTTAGGTATTCCTAATCTTTGAAATTAGTATAAAAAGTGGCTACATCATAAAGCTTTTTCAAACTTCCATGGATATTACCAGCTTTGCATAGGAGTTCGAAATCCCAGTTAAATCCTCTTTTCCTCCCGAAGTGCCTTTCCAGTCTTCAAAAATATTAGGAAAGTGATGAATGGATATCAAGAAGCAATCTCAAAACTACTTTTATTTTGTTTTCTTATCGGTATAGTTTTCCAGACCTTTTCCCATATACACACTATGCAAATGGAACTGGTCTGTGGTTACAGCTGCTTTCATGGCAAGTACTCCTGCTAAGGCAAACAACTGGAAACATTTCTAGGACAAGATTCCTGTTCATGGCATAAAAGACCTAAAACTGCACCCAGCACACACATACACAATGAAAAGTACAGCCTGAAACTTTAAAGCACAGACTTGGGTTCTTCATGGGGGAGTTAAATGTGTTGAAAAGAGACTTCAGATTGGAAACCCTATTGCAGTAATGTTAAAGCAGGAACAAACATCAGAAGGATCAAAACAGCAATGAGTACTGAAGTTTTCCTCCTTCAAAATGGCATGAGTCTGTGGAAGCGCAGCTGAAATAGTAAATGTGTTTATGAAATTTTCATCTCATCTTGTAGCTCCTTAGAGTTATTAGAAATCATGCCAAGCTAATATTTTTTATTGCCTATTCCTTCATTTTTTACAATGGTCAGAATGTTTTGATTGCGCAGTGATAACTCAGTAATTTGAACACTGGTTTACAGCACACTATGAATACACCTCAATAAACTCTTTAATAGAAAGCAAAGAGTTAGGGCTTCTAAATGAAACAATCTAGTGGATATGATTCTCCTTTAATTTTGAACTTGTGCTTCATTTGCTCCAGTGAAATGATACACCAGCTTCTACCACCAATTACTGTAAATGCTGCCTACCCACTGTATGATGAGGTTTCACAGCTGTTGACTCCCAAAGACTGAAATTAATATTTAAATCCTATTGACATGGACTCCTTTTTTCTCGTCTTTTTTTTTTTTTTTCCATTTTAAGCAGAGTTTGAATTATAGTCTGTTTTATATAAGTATTATATTAGTGTGATTAAAATTCTTATATTTTGTTCCAGGCTATAATTTATATAATTGCATTCCTGTAAAACTTGAATTTATTTTTCATTTAGAAACAGACCACAATAAAAGGCTTCTGCACTGAGAATCCAGTTTTCTGTGTCAATTTAAAGTTTAATTTTAGAGTGTTTTCTACAGTCACAGTACTTAAAGGGCAGAGGAAAACTGTCATCGTAAAAGAGACTTCTAATCAACCATGGACTCTTACTCAAACTAAATACCAGCATTAATTGTTCATAAAGTACTGCAAGCGGAAAAGGGATGATTAAGTGGAATTTAAGCTGCATTGCTATTAAGGATTAAACTGAAAGGCATTTTAAAGCCATGTGTTAAAAGCCATCTTGTTAAACAGTATGGGCCATAATTCAAATTCTTTTTCAAAATACACCAGGCTGTACTAATTAGTCTCATTAACTTAGAGCATCTATATTTCTGCCTCTCAATTTGACATTTATACACAAATTAAAATCTTGAGTATGCCACACTTGAAATTGCATCTGTGACGTAGTTGCCCAAATAAATGTTTAGAAAACCTGCCTTTTTTAGTGTGCCATTTTAACATTTTAGTCTTTACTTATTAACAAGAGGGACACAAAGTTAGGTACACAAATTTCCCTTCAACGTTTGCGAGCTACGAAATGGAATACAATGCTTGAAAGGGAAAGGTGCTGTTCTTGAGTTCTGAGGCTGCCAGGAGGGCTGCATTAAATGCCATGAATAGGCTACAAGTCATGACACCTTCCCTCCAGAATTCTGGCAAGTTTAAATGAAACCTGTGGATGCATTGTTCCATTTCTCTGATCAGATATACGCAAAGTTGAAAATGGTTTCGTGTGGATTTTCTAACCTCTCCTGGGGCTCTCATGATTGAAGAGGATGCCGTTCACAGCAAAGAGATTGTAGGCTTCTCTGAAGTTCACCACAATCCAGTAGGCATACAGTTTGGCTGCCCCTGTAAAAATAATTTTGAAGCGTTATTATATAAATGCTTGGCTCATACACAGTTCAGACACACACAAGTCTCTGTCACATGCAGGGTGAAGTCCACATTTCAACAGCAGAGTGCTTTAGCATTTGATTAGCTCCCTATATGTGTCAAATTTTATATAGAAGAAAAGTTCAGCCCAATAAGCAGCAGCTGAATGGGAAAATACTCATATTCTTGCAGCCTCTGAACTGGCTAGGAAACATCAGGGCACTTTCCTACTTGTTTTCTTATGCACACTCATAAGTGTGCATAAGAAGTTGTTTTTTTATTTCACAAAAACACAAAGCACAGTGTTTTTTTATTTCACAATATAATTAACACAGTCAGAGCGTGTGAAATATGCCACTGTAGTGACCTCTGTAAATTAAAAAAACCCCCAAAACCAAAACAAAACCAAAATTACTTTGGAGAAATAAAAGTGAAAATCTGGTGCCTTAACAATCAAATTGATTTGAAACTTTATCACCAAGGTCCTCCATGCTCATTGCTTTAATAAGTGTTTCAAATTTCACACAAATTCATGAAGGAAGAGGAGAGCTCTTGGGAGTTTTTCATTTAGGCAACAAAAAATATGAAACCTTATCACTTCAGCAGTACCTCACAACCCTTTGTGAAGGAAGAGTAACCCAACCCCCCCCCCCCCCCCCCTTCTTCAAGAGCCCTTCACCTCTGAGCTGAATGAACAAGGTCTTGTGAAGTGAGATGCTAATTTCCAACCCCCAGGCAATGGCAGCAAATACTTTTTATATAGTAATTCATAAAGGTATGCCTCTCAACATGTCTAGTCACTTTAGCTCTATCATCATTCTAATCTCACACCCAAATGACTTCAGCCCTGAGACATGAGCAGGGAGAACAGACAGACAAACACTACACACACACCATCAGTGCTCCTCACCGTAAGGCGATCTTGGGTAAAAAGGGGTGGTCTCCTTTTGCGGGATTTCTTGCACTTTTCCAAAAAGTTCACTGGTGGAGGCTTGGTAAAACTTCACAGAGTTGATAAGGCCACAGGTCTTAATAGCATCTAGGAGCCGTAGGGTGCCAACCCCATCAACGTCAGCAGTGTATTCTGCTAGGTCGAAAGAAATCTTGGGGAAAGAAATAAAAACCCACCAATTTTACTAGGGCAACCAGAACATGCTGTGATCATGTACAACCAAAGCAATACATCACTTGCCACAGACCATCTAGACACTTTTGTACAGAGTAGATGCTCAGTTTACAAAAGTACCCTCAAAGGATTTGTAAGAATAAATAAGCAGTTCCATAAATAGCCAAACCAAAAGAGTGGTGCTCCCTGGGATTATTTTCCCACGTGAAGTAAGGGGTAAGCCTGCCATGGTGGGAACATTATCGGGCACTCTCTCATTTCCACAACTGCCAATTTCCGCAACACTCACTTGGGCTCAATATCTTTGACACACTTGAATTTGGTTATAATTGCCCAAAATATATTTTTAAAAAGTAATAGGACAGAGAGCACTACAGCAGTACAACATGTATATACCCTGCCCCCCCAACACTCAAACCTTAAACAAGGTCCAAGGTTTTGCAATTTAAACAGACATCAAAGTTCAGAGAAGAGTGGAAATACTTGCTATCAAATGAGATTCCCAACACCACCTGACCAAGGTGTAGCAGAGCTGTGGCTTTTGCACGGAGCTTAGGGGCATCATGAAGTGTGATGGAAAAGGGTGGAGGTATCCAAAAGAAAACTTAAATCTTCAGATGACACATTCTTCAAAGTATGATAATAAACTCATGCCCACTGGTGGGCCAAGATCCCTTTTTCTCTCCCCACTCCAGTATTTGTAGTTATCTTTATAATGAGCTTGTCTTGTGGTCTATGCCAGAATCAGCGCTCAAGTCTAAGCTTTCAGAGTGTTTCAAAAATATATTAATTTTTTTCTTTGCAGTTACAGAAGAAAAAACCCAAAAAACTGGGAAAGGAGGTCTGTTGTGACCACACCAATCTGCAGACAGGAGAAAACATGCTCAGAAAGGGAGCTCACTCTTTGTTTGGTGGTACAGACTGTTTTTTTGGATGTTCCAGCAAAGTTCCTGGACCCTGAAGAATTTTTTCCCACCAGTGCCCATCCCAGGGGCACGTTCCTCATTCCTTTTACATCCTCTCTCCAACCCAGGGATTTTGCTTATGACAGTTTTTGAAAAAATGTTCCCTGTTTATGCTGCCAGTGTTATAAAAAGTAAAGGTGAATGGGCTTTTAGAGCAGTCTCCTTCATGGCCCTGACCCAAAGAATTATTCTGTGTCCCCTCTGGCTGATTCGGACTGATAGCCCTGTATTCATTTCTCCTGTTAAGCCACTTTCCCTATTCAGTAACCACTAGAGGTTTAAGGTTTATTTACACAGCAGATAGAAAAAAAAGTTTTGATTAATTTGAATTTTCACTTATGGTTAATTTAATACAGGTATGAAATGATCTAAATTACTGTGCTCCAAAATAAAAAGGTTCACACAAAGTTCTGACCTGAAATAGGTAAAGATATGAACAAAACAAAACATTACTTTTTCTTTTTTTTCCACCAAAAGAGGAAAAAAACCACAAAAGGAAACCCGATACTTTGTCTTGTTAACCTGGTATGACCCAGCTGAAACTGAGCACTCATCTACCAAGAAGGGCTGTGCATTTTTTGTTTTAATCCATTTGGCATGAAGATGACAGCCACTTAAGGCCTCTCAACTTCAGTGTCAGAGTAACCCTCAGGAAAGCATCTTAATGAGTAGATGGTACAGTCAATAATGTACTAACAAACATAAGTTGGTGTATTAACCATATGTCCCAGCTCTCCAATGAAAGGCAAAACACATTAACTGTAGCAGAACCAGGAATTTACCTATATTAAGGTATTGTTTCCAACAAATAACCTGCTAAAAACATCACCCTGAAATGCAAATCATTGCTTCCATATTCTACTACAAAGTAACAGGCAGTCTAGGAGATCCCAGATCATAAAACCTCTTAACCAGAGGGAGCAATGAGGCCACAGCAGCAGCACTGGGAACTCTCTCTGGCTGGTGTAGAGACCAGTTTCACAAGAGATGGTTTTCCCTATTGCCTGATGAATGACCTCAGTCTTCACCTTCAGAAAACACTCCCTGGGGTGTGAGGTAATTGCGGCCCCACGATGACTGGGTCTGAATGTCCCCAAGCAGAAACCACCAGTTTTGTGTCTGTTTTGTAATGCAGCCTGCTGTTCAACAGGGTTGGGACTCAGACCACTAAATCCATTTCATTTTGGAGTGCAGGTTAGACAAAAATGGCATTCAGGACAATTTTTAAAATTGTTTTATCCACTAGAACATCCAACACTAAAAATTCTGGACTGTTAAGAGACTCTGTGGAATGTAGGGGCAGTAACATTGCAAATACAGATAAAAGCAACCCAAATTTTAATTTGATTCTAATTCAAAGTTAAAAATGTAAAAGGGTTTTATAAAACACTAGATCAATTAAGTAGTTACAAATAAATCAGGGCAGAGCAGGAAAAGGTGATAACTCATCCCTTACGACATAATTCCCCTCTCCTTATACATATTATTTTGTGCAAGACTAGCAGCAAGACTGGAGTTAAAAAAAAAAAAAAGAAATTAAAAAAAACCAAAAGTAGGGACTTCATTAAGAGGGATGTGCAAGAGAGAACAACATGCAAGCATAATACAAAAACAAAGGACTGAGTTATGGAAACCAAATATAGAATCTGATTCAATAGACGTTACTCTTACAAATAATCTTCACTGAGCTCAGTGGGGCTACCTGAAAGAGTAAAAACTTCATGGATATTATTGTAAAGGTAGGTGTATAAAGGCTAAAACCAAGTCATAGTTTAACAAAGATTAAACATTTATTCAGTGGGAAAAAAAGAGCTTAGCTAATACCTACAGATGAAAGTTTTCATACTGCCTAATTTATGACAACTTTCTTGAGTGCCTGAATTAGGAAAACTGTCTTCCTGTACACCAATAAAGACAGCAGTGGGTCAGAGCAGAAAACCTAACAGAGATTCTCTTGATCATGCTTTGGAGAAACTACTTACACACCCATCTCTTAATTTAGCTAAGATAGATGCTCCATTCTTTCCCCAAAAATCCAAAACTATCTGTTACTCTCAACCATGTAAAGCAAGACCTGCAAATACAACTTGTTTTCAAGGAAACATGGAGTTTTTGCAATGACTGGAAAAGAAGCTTCTTTACCTGGCAGAAACTTTAAATCTGAAAGTTTTCTCAAAGAGTATTGAAGAGTATGGATCCAATACTTCTTTGCCCTCTTTGGACAGATATTGTGCCAAAGGGAAATCATGACATACCAACAAAACAGAAATTGTCTTCTTGGAACGCACGAGTCTGAGTGACCTTGACACTCACTTCCCATGTACAACATGCTTTTGAAGTTGTCATTGCTGACCTCTGGAGACACTATAAAAGTATATTTTTCAGATATATCTATTTATTCCATTCAGTGGGTAGTGATAAGTGTGTCATTAAAAGTGGAAAAAGAAAAATAAGGAGACACTTGACAAAAGTACTTCAAGTTCCAAGTTTTCGGTTTCTGAAACTTCTGCAAGCACAGGACACAATATGAATACACTGTACCACATTATACCTCTTCTTTCATGTGGCTACGATCAGAATGAGTTTTGTGAACTGGTTTCTACCTCTTGAATTTGAACTCTTGTGTTCCCCCCTCCCATTTATTTCTCTTTATAATCACCAGATTCAATCTCTACAAGAGATCTGAATTTAATAGAGCAATGTTTTAAATATGATGTTTCCCAACTGATCATTCAAAACCAAGCTTAGCAAGGTCTTTAACAAGATTTAAAAGCTTACTGAAAATTATCTAAATGAAAACATATGGGTCTTATCCTCCACAAGACCACATTCCTATCACGTCTATCAACACTATATACAAGACTGTAGACTTAATAATACTTGCTTCTGACCAATGTGTTGTTGTCAGCAATGGCGGTATTCTGAAAGTTATCAATTTAGTGCATACAGTTTTGGCTTTATGAGACTCTTCATCTCTGCTTTGTCATTCTGAAGAATCTAACAGACAAGCTGTGATCTTATTAACTATAAGTTTTCAATCAAAAAAAAAAAAGCATATGCTAGCAGAATATGGTTCAGTGCGCTACCGAAGGAATATAAATAATGATTTGAAATTTCATCCCTTCCTTACAGTCTTCTCAGTTTCAGAAGATGGGATTTCTGGAAGGCTGGTGTTACAAGAAGGAAGGTTATGTGAATCCCCAGGAGGAAACAGGATAATATAAATGTAAATTATTATTCTTTCACTGTAAAATGAGAGGTGGCTAACCTAACTCTAACATCAATTTAAGCATCATTTCTCTTTTGAAAAAACCTATGGTAGATTCTTTAGGTTTATCAAAGGAGAACATATGTGTATCAGGTCACTGAGAAAGGTTTACACCTAAAAAGCAAATCGCAAAGCAGAAAAACTGCTCAGAAATGTTCCAAGTCTCACAAATTTCACAGTGGTTACTTTTCTGCATTCTTTAAAATCAATTCTGTTTGCTTTGAATATTCAGTGCAGCTTCCAATGCCAATAAAAACCACTGGGATCACTTACATCATTTCAGTAAACAAGCTGCTCAATCCCTAGGAACAGGCATGTAAAGCATAAGATTCCAGTTGCTAAATCTAATACAGACTATGTGCCAAGCATTCCTGTAAAGTCCTAACACACCGAAAAAAAATCCTAGGGGTTTTAGGAAATATAAAGAAACTGGGGGAGCTGAGATGTGTTAAGCGGATGGGAAAGAAAATGTCAGGTAACCCTCTAAGAGAATATGATAATTCCTCTTTTGCCCCAACCTCTTAACTCATAATGAATGCTTGCCCTCTGACTCAAAAAAAAAACTAGTTGAAAGATACAAAATCCCCCAAACAATTATAGATTTTGCTATACAGAAAAATAATCAATTCAATAGTTCTGAACTGCTTATTACTAAGCAATACTCTTGGTATCTGAAAGCCTTATTCAATTTCTTAGCTAAACAGAAACAGATGAAAACGTAATGACTGAAATTTCGGATAAAATGAATATGCCTTTTGTAGATTTATCTTTTTTCCTATTTATTTCCCTGTTCTCTCATTAGCAAGACAGAAAAAAATAAAGTGATCTGTATAAAATTGGAGTATTTGAACAACATGATTACAAGTGGAGATTTAGCAAAGAAGAGATTTTATAAGTGGAAGCAGAAGTCAACATTGTTTCTTAAAATTTATGTTTCATGCACAATATAGCTGCAGCAAGAGAGCTTGGGTAACTTGGATTTTCAAGCTACTTGTGATACAAAGGAATAAGCAGTGCAGTTGACAAAACCAGTGCTTATTCTTCTACTTCTCTACCAGTGCTTACATTTTGGTCCTATGGTGGGGTTCCACAGTGGCTCTGTCACACTATGTACTGCAGGCTGTGTGACTGCAGAGACTTCTTGAAGCGGTTAAAAGCTTGGCTTTGACACCAGTGGCCCAGCATGTCGCCTTCACCTCTAACGGTGGAGGCCCAAACCAAAGCACAAAAATTACCTTTGTGCTGTTTGGGGATTTGAAATGATCCTTGATGATCTTCAGGTTCTATAAAAACTTCCTTTGTGCAGCTGAAACACTCAATGATCAGGATTAAAAGGCCTCCTAAAATACTCCACAGCGTATGTTCACATGGCAGTTTCTCATGGTTTGTCTTGGGTAAATCTTCCTTACAACTCTCCTCCTGATAAATTTTAAGTTCTTGATGCAAACCTGCTGAAATAATCTTTAAAGAGAACTACCTTGGCATTATTAAAACAGGTTCCATTTATCCCTCTTAGGAGCAAAAACTACTACTTGCTTTTTGTTGGGGGAAAAGGAGAAAAAATAAAATTAACCCAAAGCAGAGAATAAGCATGGAGAAATACTCCCATGAGTAGGTAAAGTTTCATATTTATCTGCCCCCTATCAGAAGGGGTTGAAGTTGGATTCATTATTCAGTTTCTTTAGCAAGTGATTCCTCCCTGGCAAACTGCAGGTGCAGTTGTAAATTGAACTCTCAAGGTCATCATGTTCACTTTGCCTCTAAAGCAGCCTGCTGGTTTATGTGTGACCAGCTAAGAGAAGAACCACCAGCTGCCAACTATTTTCAAAATTCTGATGCTACAATCCTTAATTTGGAATATCCATCTCCATTTTAATAAAACAGTCTCCTGCATCTTGCACAGTTGTCTTTACCATTGGATTCAAAGGTGTGTTTGGAACAGATCTCCAGTAGAGGTAATTTGCAAATTGTTTATTCTTCTGCTCATTACATAGGTACTGTAGTGAATCAAGAGAATTTAACAGACTGGATTAAAAGGGAGTTGCCCAGAGACAGGTCAAAAGGAAATGGACACAAGCTGGAACATGTGAAATTACAATTAGATATTAGGGCAAAAAAAGAGTTCACAACATGGGTGGTCTCACACTGAAACAGGTTGTGCAGAGAGGCTGTGGCATCTCCATCCTTGAAGATACTCAAAACTCAATCAGGCATCACCCTGAGCCACCTGATGTAAGCTGGCCCTGCTTTGTGAAAAGAGCCAGTCCAGATGGCATTCAGTGATTGCTGCCAAACTCCATTATTGCACAGTTTTAAGAAGAGAGGGAGATGGGATTACAGCAGTGTGTTTCAACCTTCAAACATGTAGCAGCATCCAAGGAGCAGAAAGTTGATGTACAGTGTGCAAGAATGAGGCCTGGCCTTGTAAAAAATCAGTGATTTCTACTGGAGGAGTAGAGAATTGCTCACAGCAGCTTTTTGGAGACACACAGTTCAGCTTGCTATTCATCATATCTCCTCCACAGAAGAGCTTCAGATAGAGGAATGCTCAGATCTGATAGTTAAAAAAAATACCAAAGCGGAGGAGGAAAAGGAGGAGGGATATCACAGTACATGAGATTCAGTGTGGCCATAAACCTTTGTCACAAAAATGTAACCTCCCCATTAGTTTTGCTTATCTTCTCATCCACTTGTTATTAATTTGATGGAACTGGGGAGTTGTCAGGGTTATGTGATGCAAGGGATTTATCTTGCAGAACAATCTCTGACCCACTGTTCTAAGTCTTCAGTTTCAAATTACAGAGATTAGAAAAGAAGCTTTTAAAAAAGCAGCATTGATTCTTTATTCATTGTCAGCATGACTTTGTTCAGGGATAGCTCCAACAATATACATATGCACCCAAACTTTTGAGCACATGCCACATGAAGCAAAGTCAGGATGGGTTTCGATGTTTCAAGTATTGTAGCTTCAATAGCTAATGACACTGTAATACCCTAAAAGCTTTCTTACATACTGAAGTCCAGCTGTGCCAGAAGCTTTAAATGCTATTTAATAGAAAGACAAAAAGGGGCAACTTGCAGAGTCACTAGAGAACATTCAAAGGGAGATGTAAAAAGATAGCCAATTCATTTTGCTTTATATGTACCAGGGGAATAGAGAGCTATGAATAACATCCATGCAGGGAATGCAGTCATTTCCAAAGAACTAGCACCATTCTGACTCACTTTCACCTATAAAGACATTAATTTAAAACATACAGGTTATTTTAAATTCTAACATGACAGCTATACTATAGTTTTGGGTTTGTTTTTTTTACTTCTGAAGCCTTTTAAAAAACTTTCATCCTTTCTTCCTTGATGCTTTCAGAACACCTTGAAAGATGTTTTTCACAGAAGTCATAAAAGCATCACCACAAGCAAAAAAGACAGAAAGTAAAACAACCCCTAGAACGAGCAACCAGACCCTCACAATCTATCTGCTTTATGATTTTGATAGACTTTCAATGGATGGCTAGATAGACATTGAATAAAGCAATAATCTAGTATGGCAAAGCTTTGTTAACAACAGTCTCTCCTCTCTTTGCCTTCCTGGCCAAAAAGACTGCAAAACACAGCTTAACACAATGGATGCCCCCAAATACTGACAGAACTTCTATACTGCCTAAGAGCTAGAATTAACCCAAAACTTTGCAAATTACTACCTTGCCTGACTCTCTTGTACCTCCTACTAATCCATAAAGTAAAATATCCCTAGGTTTATGGGGCCTGTCAGAAGTTTTGCCTTTTCAACCAGAGAAAAGCTATGTTTTCAGCATTTATTATCACTGAAGATTACTTCTCAGACTGCAATTCTTTATTCCAAGTGGCACTGGTAAAGACAGTTTAAAAGCAGTTCCAACATCAGCTTCTCAGATACCTCTAAAGTACCAAAAATACTTCTCCCTTCATGATGAAATAAAATAATATTTCATTAATGGAGATTTGACATATTTCATTGTGGAACAGGGTCTTTTTTCCTTAAGAGAATTTAATCTGGAAAAAAAAAAAAGGTACTGAAGCTATTCAGATCCCTTGTAGAATCACTTAAATTGATTTTGAAAAACTTGAGAAAACTTGCTATATATTTATAAACTTTTTTAAAAGAAAAAAATAGTTTTTGTTAGTTTTTCCCCGCTGTCCACCCATTATCGACATCAATTGTCTGACCAGTTCTCCAAGTTATACTTTTCATTATTTTGGGTTGGCTTTCTGTGCTATATCCAACTAGTAAGTGATGCAGCACAGCTCATGATAAAAAGATGAGAAAAAACCACTGACTGCTGTTAAAGTCCTATGATTCATTCTGACCAAACTGTACACACTTTGAATGAAGCATCCATAGACATATGAGATATACTTTATTAAAAAAAACAACCGCTTTCTATAATGATTAACAGAAGGTTTTACCTTTTACTCTATGGGAATCTCTGTGATTTTTAAATTTGTAAAATTAAAGGCATTTTCTCCTCTGAACGACAAGAATTGCTATCTCCTTCCTAACAGCTAACTAACGGTTGAAAGAGCTTCCCTGCTTCACAGGGATGCTCCAAGAAAAAAAATTAATTAGATCAATGTGCATGTATTACTCATTAATAAGACCATAAACCAAATTAGATAGACTGAATATGGGCCCTGACAGGTGCAGACACAACCAAGTCACTGCAAGAAAACAAGTTACCATTTCACTGTGGATCTGAGGTAATGCTGTCTGGAAGCACTCTTAAACCATGCAAGACAAAGCAACTTATCTTAGCTCTCTTTTATTGTCAGCTACTCAAAAATCAAATCACTCCATTCATCACAGCCTAAGGGCAGAGAGGTACCTCAGCTCTGACCACACATGGGAGCTTGTGGTGCTTCAGTTGTGGAGCAGCTTTCAGAACAGGACTTCAGGGAGACAAATGAGAACATGAGTTTTTGATAAAATGAATAAGCATGTGCATACACACACACACACACACAGAAAAGTGATGACTTCTTGTCCTGGGCACAACAGGGAAATGGTGGAATCACACATTCAAAAGATGTGTAGATGTGGCACATTTTAGTGGTGAAGATGGCAGTGTTAGATTAGCACTTTGACCAGATCTTAGATGACTTTGCCAGACTTAGCAATGCTGTGATTCCATCTAGGGAACAACCTCTGCCTTGAAGTACCCAGGGAGGGGAGTTCAGAACTCAAGAGTCCAACACCTGCATCTGTGTGGCAAAAGAGTTCTAAGTACTCCATTTCAGAAGGCAAATGATGTCTGCCCCATTTGTGCACTCAGTTTACTCTTAAAATAATAAAAGTACCACAGAAACACATTTTCTAAATAAACAATATCAATGCAGCCCTATTCCTTGCCCACTCACTTACTGGGGAAAGTCCATATTCTCCCCTTATTTGCAATCACGTACAATGCTTCTTAGTGTTACATCTCTACAGACCAAGTTCTACTTTCTGGTTTGCCATAAATCAACTGAAAACAACACAACACTTCTTTAGCTAAAATTCTTTCAGCATACCTCAGACTTCTATGAAATTAATTAATTCCCAAGCCTGGTTTGTTTTTTATTTTTTCAATTTTACTGCATGTGCATTAAGAATTAAATTGGGATAGCTAATTGCATGGCACAAATTTGGATGGATATGTATGTACTGACAAAAGTCATGCACCCACAGCTGCCACCCTCCCTGTTCCTGCTCCAGTATTTCATCAGGAATGACTGGGAAAATGAATAAACATGCAATAGCATGTCAAGAAATAAGTCACTAGGGTTGTTGTTTTTTTTTTTTTTTTCTTTTTTGAACAGGGCAAACAACTGCCTTTTCTTCCAATACATAAGGTCATCTTCTGTGAAATTTTACTCTGAAATTTCACTCAAAGAAAGGACAACAATTCCAAAACCCAGCAGCATTCTTTTCCTTTTACTTGTTCTTGGGAACAGCTACTTAAAGATACTTTAAAACATTATTTAACTATATAAAAGAGTCTGAGGTTTACACTAACCCTGAAAGAAAACCACTGAATCCTTCAAATTTATTAAAATTGCAACCAACAAACCAAAAAAAAACACCCACACCCCTTGAAATGCTAAAGTGGGTGAACCCTAGCAGAGGAGCACTAATGCCCTTACCTGTAGTGCATGTACAGGCACTCCATATGATTAATTTCAAACTATCGGTATTAATAGCATCCACAAATACAGTAGCTGATGATGGCTTTGTTGTGAATGATGTAATAAACCTGTAGAAACTGCTTTCAGTAAACTGAGTGTAGTAATTACATACCTCAAAACTGACTGTGATAGTTCTTCATCCTGTCTAGGAAGCTACTGGAGTAGAATACCCTATTATTCCCACTTTTAGTGCTCAGATTTTAACATGGTTATAACACTTTGGAAACCAGGACCCTTATATCTTCTCCAGTTGCATCCTTTCAGAGAGAACACTGCTGTTTTCTGTGTGACAGTGAGCACTCTGAACTCCAAGGTGATCCCCCACATAAAATGTTCTACTTAATCAACTTGTCTGTCTTAAAAGGATGTGGGTGGCTGGCTAGGAAGAAACCTATGGGATGAAATCTGAAAAAACACATGTCTCAACAGGTATGTGGAGGTAAGGAGGAAAAGGCCAAGGGGCAGAGAGCTTAAAGGGATGAGACCCTCTGGTTAAACTTTATTGAACAAGCAGGGTGATACTCTCAGAGAATAAATCAGTCTGTTATTTTCTCTACTAGTATTCCCTTTGTCCTACTTTATTCTTCCATTTTTATTATGGACTACTAAAGCCTCTTTACTCAACTCTTAGAAAACAATATATAGGCATAAATTTTAAAAGGCAGCTTTGGCACTCATGAGCCATGGTGATCATAAATCAAAGCAGAACCTTGCAACTGATTTGTATACTGTAACCCACAACCCTAACCTCAGCCCTGTTTTTCACCTCTCTCTGGGGTTCTGACATGGAGAAAAGGACTAGGAATAATAGCTGCTCTTCACTTGAACATTAAGGCAAACCATTCATGAAAAATGAATATGGTAGTCAATTAACTGCAAAAACCCAACAACTTTGTGAGTTTTCCCTCTCACCCCTAAGAACAAACACTATATTTCTTTATTGCCCCTGACTGTGCCCTAAAACAGCATTGCAGTTTTTTGTCTCTAGCAGTGCTAGAAGTGACAAAAGACCACACTGACCTCTACAATACAGTGCTTCTCTTCATCTATACCGTAGTGTGGCACTAGAGGTGCCAGTAAAGGCCCTCTCAGAGCAGCTTTGAGTAAGACTTGAGTAGAGTATAAAAAGTTCCGTCAGCTTTCAAAGTGAACTTGGCAGCCTCAGGATAAGGCATGTTGGGAAAGCAATGTGGAAGACAAGACCAAGTTGCCAAAATGTACTGAAAAAGCAAAAAAGATCATCAGGAATGTCAAATTTGACAAATAAGGTGAAGTCTGTAAAATTGTGAATGACTGCATTTTAGTTTTAAAAGAATATATAGCTCAGGCAGATGCCACATCCCTATTGTATGCAAATATTTTATTTCAATTAGCACTTTTCAATCATGCTTTTTCTTTTCTGAATGACTCATGGATATTTCAGTCAAGAAATGGCAGGATCACAAGCACATGCCAACAGGGTGCATTTATCTCAAGAGATAAATGTGGAAGGAGTCATGTAAATCTATCTCAGGATTTTTTTCAACCTATCTTTCCTTCCAAACACATTTTCTCTACATGCCTGCAAGCCTCTATAAAACAGCCTACTCAGTTTCCATGTCCTTCCAAGCAGGCCAGTATTCACAAGTATTTAATTGAAACTAAAAAAATTGTGTTTCCAGAGCTTGTCCATCAGGCAAGGAAAAAAAAAAAAAATCAAGTTCAGTCTGTAAGTTTTATCACATAGTATTAAGCCAAGGAAGATGTCATTATACTAACTTGCCCACAAAATGCACATACAAAAAGGGGAAATCTTTAGAGCTTCTACAGGCCACTGAGAGAGCCCTGCTGCACAGGTCATTATAAGCAGTGATTATCCATGAGGGAAACATGCTGAACAGCTGTGAAGTACGGCTGGATGAAAAAACACCTCAAGTTAAGATCTGTGATTGCACATAATCCTGACATCAGCTAAGAACGCTACGTCTCAAGGCTGCAGTAGGAGTTTTAGCTAATTTCCAGTGTGCTGACCCCAAGCTGCTCCGGGGCTCTGAGCATCCTCACCTGGGACACAAAGAGTTCTGTCAAGGAACCACAAAATATTGGAAGAAACACACTGGTACTGCCTGTTTGCCAGAGAAGCAGAGGAAATTTCTAAAGTGTCATATTAGTAACACTAATAAATTTACTAATAATTTACTAATTAAATTATAATTTACTAATAAACGTTAGTTAATTTTTGATCCTGCAGCACCAGTATGCCAAAGAAGCTGCGCTGGGAAGACTGCAAAATGTAAATAGTGAATGGTGATGAAAAATTCTATAATTGGCAAAAAAATTAAAAAGCTTTGGCACAAAAGCAAAACCTCAGCAAGTGTTTCACTTTCCAATCCTATAGATTTTAACACCTCTTATGTTGCAAGAGTACTCTTTACACACACAAACTTAAGCTGATATTAACTGCAGTTGCATCTGAAAGTATGTATTTTTCATACCAGTTAGGTTCTAGGCAGTAATCCCTTTCTCAGAAACTGAAAGATTTAAATGGAGCCATCATTGCTAAGTGCACTAGTCAGCCATATATCATGTTCTCAGAAGTACAAAGAGTACTCAAGGGTGAAAGTTTTTTATGATAATGTATGATTTCTGCATTAAATACAGAACTGCCATTATATAATTTTAGCATCTTGCCAACCTTTTTTTTTTTTTTTTTAAGCAGGAGTAGGAGGGAGAAATAAGGAGGTTGAATGGAACTGGAACAGTACTGTTTGTACCCTGGTGAGTATTAGGGAAATGATAAATGATCTCTAGGCACACAGACTGATTTATGCAATAAAAAATAAAATACCGTGGGGTGGAGCCTTCGTGTGAAAATCTCATCCTTGGACAGCTAAAAGGTATGAAATGCACCCACGTATCTCAAACCCCCCAGGGTTGGAATTAACTCATGATAACCACACCCTTGAGAACTGTCTCCTTTGCTCCCCTATTGGGTGGAAGGAAAAGGAAAGGGAAAAAAAAAGTGTATTTCTGAGTATGAAAAACAAAAGTTTAATAGTTTACATTAGTGAACTCTTTAAAAATCAAACTGCTAAGATTTCTTAATTTTTGCTAATTAACAAAAACCTCATCCGGCAAAGGCTATTAGTCAGAAAATTCAAATAAACCGTGCCATCCCTAAACCAGCAACATGGCTTGACAGGCCCACCTGCATGCAACTACAAATTTCTTTTTCTGTTTCTAGTGCTAAAAGACATCATTCAAGAGCACCAAAGTCTTATACTCTCTGTATTATCTTGTAAAAGTCTGAACTCTTCCTAGAAAATTAAGGGGATAATGCTAGCAAGTGTTTTATTGAGAAAAAAAGTGAGAATCAAACCATCTTAGATTTCTTAGCTATACTGGTCATGCAGACAATCCTCAGATTGGTCAACATATATCCAACTCAAACTAATTGATATCTACTTACATCTTTGGCGTATGGAAATGAGGAGGCATATTTTTATGCTACGAGCTTGCCAAATTAATGGAGAAAACAGCTACTATGCTTGTAAAGTACAGCGATGTGTCAGCCTAGTAAATATTTAAAGGGTATTTTTATCCTGCAGAAAGAAGAAATTTTCTTCCTGAGGTGAGAGAGTGCAGAGATACTCGATTCCCTTTACTGAACTGATACTTTTGGCTCTCTGCACAACAAGAGCAAATACTGTGCAATGTAGCATCACAGAAACTTACCCTATGCAGGTTTGAGATCTAATTAGATACTGTGCCAAGGTGACAGCAATCTGATCCCAGAAGTCTTGTATATCCCCAACACTGCCCCAAGACTTTAGTTCCCATTGACGTTTAACAACCACTAACAGTTTTGAAATTATAGCTTCCCACAAAATTCCTAATTCAAACTCTGTCTGATTAATGTATTTGTATGAAATTCAGTATCTAGAAAATTAGCATGGTCATTAAATTGTATGTAAAGATATTTCAGCACACAGTAGAGCAAAATATACACTGCATCTCAGAAGTCTGTTTCAAATATTTATTATTTTCTTCTTCCCTAGAAATCATTAAACTGAAGCTGTTTAAGGAACAGATGTG
Organism: Corvus brachyrhynchos; assembly: GCF_000691975.1. Taxonomy (NCBI): domain Eukaryota; kingdom Metazoa; phylum Chordata; class Aves; order Passeriformes; family Corvidae; genus Corvus; species Corvus brachyrhynchos. The sequence continues at coordinate 1,151,464 of NW_008238959.1, forward strand.
ATACAACAGTTGCTCTAAAAGGCACATCCTTAACAGTACAAGGTTTAGTTCAGATTAATTCTTTGTCTCTTTAAAATCTGCAAATTCATCCTCAAAATCTCTCTCAGCTGAAAATTATTCTGCCTGCATTGGGAATTCTCACCTAACCTTAAAAATATAGAGAATTTTACAGCTCAAGACAGCAAAGGAGGGGATAACAAAATTTTTTTAGCTGTCACATTATTTTTCTCACATTTCCATTTGCTATTCATCAAATCCTTGAATGAAGTCTTTCATTGTAGCTGAACTATGACTTCATGATGTTTCTTCTATTGTTACAAGAGGGAACGACTGCCTTGGCAAGGAGAGGCTGAGCTTTTAAAACGAAGTAGGTATTTCTAACACAATGAGTCTACAGTTCATCCATCATCCATTCACAGCACTGTCTAAACGAGGAAAAAATGTGATGTGCTCGATGGTAAAGATGAACTAAAAAATTCACAGCTGGCAAGCCCGAGGTACTGTTTTCTCAGTAAAGACTAAGGCCACATACAGAGAAACTGATTGACTGCTCACCACGTTTTTTTTTCCCTTCTTACTTTACTGCCTCAGTCTTGAACTTTATCGAAACCTGTTAAGTACAGGAATTAAATTTTTTTTATTTGATTTTTTTCTTTGTCTTCAAAACTGTATCAAAATATCCACAGAATCACAGAACAAGATGAGTTGGAAGGGACTCACAAGGATCATCGAGTCCAACTCCCAGCCCTTCACACCACCAGACCCAAGAGTCACATCAATTCCTACATTTAAAACTGGGGTTTGGAATTAGCTTATGATATTCTAGTATAGTTTGAAAAAAGTATTAATCTGTGCTTATTACAAAATTCCAGTTATGATATATGTAAATGTATTTCATATCCCTTTCTTTGCAATCTGAGGGAACATTTCTATTTTTTGAACAAAAGACTGCAGATACTATCTTTGATAAACAGCTCCAAATCTGCCAGCATGTTGTCCAGACTGCAACTCCTCTTTAAAAGTATGTATTTATATGCAATATGCTACAGAACAATAGGTCAACAAGCTATCTGTCTTATTCTTTATGTGTCTTTATCTGCAGGCTTTTACTGAAAAACAAATACATGACGTAAATATAAATAACCTCAGCTTAACTAGAGCTAATTTTGAACCTCAAGTGCATACACAGGTTGAGCAAAGTTGAGAAGGTCCCCACAGACACAGGGTTTCACCCTGGGGGAGTTGATGGTTGGGTCAGGGTCCAAGTTCATGAGAATTCACCTTTTTAAGGAGAACACCATCACCAAAAAATGTGGCATACACTGTCATGATATCACATATGATCATACAAGCTTAAGCACATACAATTGGTGTTGGTCTATATTTTTAAACTGCTGCTGTGACCTGCCCTCCCAAACCCATAACCCTCCCCCAAGTCAGAGAAATTAGTCAATCTGGATCCAAAGCCTGGAGTCATTAGACCATGTTTTGGCAGAACCTCACACCCAAAAAGCTGGCTGGACACACAACCAGCATTATGCATTGGCAGGATACTGCCAGCCACATTTCAGAAACTCAGTGGTGAGAGTAAGAATCCTGTACATAAATGGGCTATGAAAAATACATACAGCTACATGAGCAGCAGGAGTACTTTCTGGAATGTGTGCAACCTCACCGTATCAATTCACACACTGAAAAAAAATCTTAATTGCACAGCGATTAAGGAGCTGCTCCACACTAAGCTAAGGACAACCATCAGATGCCTTGAACAGCAACATACACCCCAGAGAGGCTGGAAATAGGACTATAGCAAGGACTTTATTAATAGGTATGAAATGGGCAAACTTCACATGACTTTACCCTTCCATGCCTCAAAAAACAGTCTTTCCTATTGCTTCATTCAAGTCCTGAGAATTAAGAAAATATAATGCTGTAATGTTTCACACTAGTCTGTCTTGGCAGCCTATTGCATTCTGGCCGTAGAAGTGTCTGCTTTCAAACCCTAAGCCCTCGCAGCAATTATCCTGCTCTCAGACTAAACCTACAGAGCATATTTCAAAAGAAGTTACATCTAAACAGAGGGAATTCAACAGTGATCAATGTTCAACAGGCCTCGATGGCAATAAACTATTTACTGCCTTAACCTTTTAAGTTTGCACAAGTGAAGCGCCCGAGAGCCCTGTGATGAATTAGCTGAAGTGTTTGGTTGTGAGCGGAGCAGCCGCTGCTTCAAATCATCTGTCCAGCAACACCGCCCGCCTTGCAGTGCTGCAAACAACAGCCGCCTGCCAGAGCCAGCGCCTTCTCTTCTCTTCTGGGGTTCCACCGCCCAGACGTAGCTTCTGCCAACTTTTACTATGTCCACCACCCCTAATAGAGTAATTCTGGAAAATAAAGCACATCAAAAAGCTGGGCACGATCCTAATCATCTTTTTATTGCCCACTTGATTATTACCTTACAGAAGACATAACATAGAGAGGACATCAGAGTGCACTCAGCACACTCGAGGCTGCAGTAGCTGATTTAGATCTGCCTCCCCCCTCTTGCAAGATTGCCAAAATAAATTGAAAGGGAAAAAAAATCACGCCTATTGCATTAATGTCGTTGTCACCAAGGTTTTCCCACCACCACGCTGCTGAAATACAGTAAGAGAAAATAATCCATTACAGATGGCTGAAGACACCTAAGCCTTGGCAAAGTACTTTTGGAAAGGCTCTCTTTACAGAAGTTAAGAGTTAGTTTTTATAAATTTCAAATGGAATTACTTTGCCTGTAACTTAAATGCAAGACTAGCTCTTTTATTGTAGTTGTCTTGGTAATTCTGGGATTGTTAGGATAGACTCTTAAAACCAGTGAGACTTCTGCAGGTCTTCTGTTTTTACAGTTCAGAAGAATTTGATTTCTAACACCATTACCTGGAAATAAACCAGGTGATCACCACCTTGTCCTTCTAGTTGAAACACCTTAAGACATATTTTTCTCTTTATGTAGATATACATGTGTGAAATCTGTAGGCTAAGATACTACATATACATACTACAGTTAATTCAGGTTTACTAAATAATATAAGGAAATGTAAAATCAGTTTTCTGGTTTGATTTTCCATATAAAATTTGGAGATACAATTTTAATTTTTAATTTAGTTTCTAAAGGAAACAGGATTGTTTGTTTTGTTGGGGTTGGGGGTTTTTTTGTTAAATGCTTCTTCAGTGTTTATAACTCAAATGCTTTAGTATGAAGTGTGCCAGTGTAAGAATCTGGAAGCTAAACTAGAAACACCAATAACAGCTTAATTTCATACAGAGCAAAACACAAAAACATAGCTGGTATTATTTAAACCTGTGGATGATAAACTGAAAGAAGCATCAGCTATTCCGCCTGATACATGCATAAATCCAAGGCAAACACAATTACTGCAGAAGAAGCGCATGTTTTAGTTGCTTCATTTACTATCTTCATAAGCAACAATTATACACATATAGTTAATACTACTTAGAATTCTCCTTTTTCTAGTATAACAAGGTCCCACATAACACAGGCCATATGACTTCACTCAGTGATTCTTATATCAAGCTGTATAAATAGCTAGTAGTTATTTATATCTCTTAGGCAAGCATCCAATCTTGATTTAAGGACTGCAAGTAATGGAGAATCTTTCACTTCCTTTGGTAAGCCGCTCAAATGCTAATTGTCCTCACTTTAAAAAATTTGCACCTCTTCTCTAGTTTGAATTTGTTTAACTTTAGTTTTCAGCACTGGATCTCTGCATAATTGCCTGTGAGGTTAAGCACCCAGTAATACCAAACATCTTACTCCCAGTGTGAGCAGGATCAAATAGCTGCTTCACCTTTGCTTTAATGAGGTAACTCTAGTGGTCTCCTAATGTCATTTACCAGCAAGACTGTTTTCCAGGCCTAGAATCACTTTTGTCTTTGCTCTGAGTTGTTTCCTATTCTCAGCATATTCTGGAAAGTGGAAGACCTGAGATGTTCTTATATTAGGTTATATAAGCAATATTGAGTCCTTATTTCTACTCAGTAGCATCCTGTCAGGGTATCAGCTTCACGGCTTTTCTGGCATGACACTGCCTTGTGTATAATCCAGCACTCACTGCAACCTCTAAATTCTTCTGCAGCTCCTGCTCTCCAGCATACCAAACCAAACCTTCTCCCCTCCTTTGATGTAACTAAACTGCTTTCAGAGACAGAAATGCCCAGTCCTGCAGAGGAGGGAGCTTGGCTAAGGCATCTGCTGGACCCTAAATAGCTCCTCACAGAGACACCTTGGGTTCACATTCCCAAAACCTTTTCTTAGCCTAAAAACTGTATCTTACCCAGTGCACTTACCCTTCTCAACCCAAGTCACAAGAGGTATTAAACTAGTTTGATTAAACCTTTTTTTAATTTAAGAACTTAGAAACAGCAATTTTTTCTATCCGCAAACTGAAAAGCAACTCAAAAGTTTATAGCAAGTTACTAAGGAAAAAACCACTAGATTTGTGAGTGACCAATCTATTTGGAAGCCTGATAACCTGTTTGCAAAGAAAGAGATAAACACAGGGTATCTCACATCTCAAGAGTATGTGAGAATGAAGAAATAGGAAGTGTCTCAGCATTATATTATAATTCCACCTTATTTCAAATAAGTAGTTTCTTTGATGATACCAGAAAATATTCAGAGAGATGGCTAATGATTCCTCAGCAAACACCTTAAAAAAAAAAAAAAAAAAAAAAAGTTATAACACTTTCCAGTAGTGGGTATGGGGAGTGGGAATGTCTGGTTAATGAAACTACAAGTGTTGTTTCTCTAGGGTTTCCAGGAGGGAAACTGGGTAACCTGAAGTAATGAATTCTTGTGTTTTATTTAATCAAATGATATGTTGGGAAACTTCACTGTTCGTTTAGATTTGTGACTTCAGTGGGTCTTTTCGAAAGGCAGTTCCTACACTGTAACTCTACATTAAAGACAAGTGTACACTGGTACCTGGAAAACCTCAGAAAATGGACCTTGAGCTTGGGACCTCGAGAGGTACCACACAGCAGCAGAGACTTACACAGCTGCAGATGGAAAGTCCAATTTCCAGGTGGTCATGACTCGCATCATGGCACAAATCTTGAGCAGAAGTCAAAGGTACATCTCTGTAGCTACTGGAGCTTTCCTTCCTGCAGTGCCACACAAAAACTGTGAGACAGAGCTGAGTCCTTGCTGCGCCTCCCAAAAAAGGCAAATTTGACATAAATAAGACCCCAGCAAAGACATCTGCATCAGACTAACCTCTCCTTCTGGCTCTGCTGGCATCAAATAATCAGCCATTCACAAGCAGAAGCGCTTTCAAACCTCTGGAGCTGATTTGCCAGATTAAGCTGCAATGATGAAGATGGCTCACCTTCATCAGCATGTTTATTGAATTAGTGACCTCACCTGGATTGATCCAAAATGAAAGCAGGGGGAAAAAAAAATCTCCTAGATGAAGCAGACAAGATGACCCTCTCTCTCAGGCTTGTGTCATAAAGTTACACTCCTGTTTTTATCTCCTGAGTCACATCACAAAACCCCTCCATCTAGGGTCAAAAGGAAAAAGACAAACAGCCCTGAAGCTCCTGAACTTCATGAAGTTTGTCACAATGCCTTATAAGACCAAAAGGTTCACTAAATCTACCCAAAATCCTGTTTAAGCAAGGCAAATTTTACTACGGTTCATGTCAAGTCTTCTATGTCTATTCCAATTTCATTTGCAGAGAGGAACACACTGGAAGTAGCTCTTTTTACACTGTAGGGTTTCATTAGGTAATTTGAAAGCAAATTAAAAGTTTTCTCAAGCACAAGACGCCTCTCGTCCTGATTTCATTTGCATTAGTTTCATTGCTTCTATGTCTCTGCCAACATCACAGGATATGCTTTTTGCTAAACTTCATTACAACAGTTTAGTGATTTATCACTCCCCACAAAAGGAAAAAAAAAAGGTGTTTGAAAGCATCATAAGATGCACTTATTTTCTGAGTTAATGAGAGCAATGAGCCCCCCTAAACAGGGACAGCCATCTGGGTTTTTTGGGAAAGGGAAAATAAGTCATAAGAAATGCTCCTTTGGCTCATTTTGAGACTAAGCATTGTAGGAGTGAAATAATAAAAAGTTTATTTTCTCCTTCTTGGCTTTTTCTCTCTGGCATGAAGGGATCTGGAGAACACAAATGAAGTAAACTTTGTAATTTCTGTAATGTGGCCAAAAAGCATTAAAGCTATTGTTTTATATATTTATATACACACAGAGGGCCTTAATTCTAATTTACAGAAAGCAACAGCACACCTCCTTTGGGGTACATGGTAGAATAAACCCTAGGTAGAATGTACAGAGACATACACGTATTGGCACTTACATGTGAGCACACTAGCATCTCACAAACACATCCAATTTGTCTTATTCTGACACCTGCATAAGTCAAAGAATTCATCTGTGTGAATCTGCCAAAAATTACTTTAAAGATTTTTCAGTACTATTGTCTACCAATTTTTCACAATGTCTTCCCAGATTAAATAGGAAAACAAATGTGTTAACAGTAATTTTTTCAAACCATAATACGCATTGAAAAATATAGAATATCTACTGGACCATTTAAATCATCTAATGGAAAACTTTAATAAACTTATTCACAGGGTTTTTTTCACATCCTTCTTAAAATATACCATTTCGATTAATGGCAATTAGCCTCTAACTATTAGAGCATTTTCTTCTGGAAGCAGTCTCTTTCTACAGATAAACCAAAGGGAGGGGGGAGAATCAGACTTAACATACAAGTTTCCACAAGTATCAACATCCAATATCTGCTTTGGGCTTTAAATATAGAGATATCTAAGAATACATAATGACTTTGTTCCAAAGTAGCAGCAGGCAAGTTCCATTAGCTCAGAGAAAATAAGAGCATCTCTACATACATTCATACACCTTTTTTTGGCACTACAAGACAGGAAAAACACATTATGTGATGCGTGGGAGTTTAATTACTCCAGTGCTTTGACTTGATCTGTATAAATACAACTTGTATTGTCATATGTAGTGCGAAAAATAATTTATAAAGAGTTTCCTAAGCTGTATTAGGGAAGAACATTACACATTAATAGGCAAGCTAGTCTATACATATCAAAGGAAAAAAAGAGAGTAATTTGTCACTTTCCAACAGGTGCTAAAAGCCAAACAACAGAATGATACCTGCTGTACTCTGAAACATGCCCATTTTCCTCAAGCAATACCTGTTTCCCCAAAGAGCCCATCCCAATTCTCTCAAGGAGCAAAGCCCCCATTGCAAAGATGAGAAGGCAGTGTAGCAGCCCAGTACAGACACCTGCTGACCTGTTCCTTCTTTTGAAACACCATGTGAAGGTCATCGGAGCCTCAGCCAAAATCCTGCATCCCGCAGAAAGTGAAAAGAGGAACATAAAGTACCTGAGGTTTGTATTTTATAGCACAAGTTCATGGAAGTGTCCTTTTGTTCTCTCAATATCTGCAGAGACCCTTGGCTTTTCAGCTGTGTATGCAAGTATCACTTTTCTTTGCTTGATGCAAAGACACGCTGTTTTGGTTGACATATACCAAGATTTTAAATATACAGCCTTGGAGGACATAAAATTTGGCAGCAGCTATTCTCACTGTGTTATGGTAAGCCCCAGTACTCATACGTCAGGTACACTGTTAACACCATTTCTCACAAAACAGTTCCAACATCAACCTGAAAATCTGAAGAAAAAAGGAAGGCACAGAAACGGAATATCTGGCAAACTTTAGTAGAGGAGAGAAGTGCATGCTGACTGAGACAATTATAGGCACATTTTCTTTCATTTCAAGATGAGAAAAAAGTGTTTCAGGGATGCCTTTAAAAAGAATTTTTTTTTTTCTGAACTGCCTGCTTTTCTGAACCGTTAAAGTGGAGCTGGCCACTCTGACCCTCTGGCAGGGCTGACGCTCACAGAGAAAGGAGCCGAGGCGCGGATGCCTCGGTACAAAATGCTTGCAGCAGGAGGCCTGATCCAAAGTTTGGGGAAGCCAAGAGAAGCCTTGCTCCCGACTTCATGGCTTGTTGGATGAGGCCCAGGGAGTGCACGAGCGAACAGCCTGTTCCATTGGCTCAAGGCACAGAGGGGAAGCTGCACACACATAAAGCAGCGCTGTGATATGGCTGCAAAAAGCCCAGGAATAATCACATAAGAAGTTACTTCAAGAAATGGCAAAGAAGGAGCTTTGTCTTGAGGTTCTGGGAAGATTTTTGACACTGAAGTAATTGCTGTGTTTTAAGCAATAAACCACTGTGCAACTGTTACTGTATCTACAGCATATGCTACAAGACACTTATTTTTTGTGCTTGGCTGTAATCTGCAACACATTCTACAACTGCATGGGGAAAAATAACTGCTTAACACTTATTTGAGGGCATGTGTGTACTCTGAAGCTTTAAAAAGCTGAGTTTTTTATGGTTTCTAGAGCACAGGAAGAAACCACTGACAAAGGTTTCACATTTTTTCAGTGTTTCCATAAAAAAAAAAAAAAAAAAAAAAAAAAAAAAAAAAAAAAAAAAAAAAAAAGAAAGAGAAGCACGTTCATTGAGGGGCTCTGCGTGAGCTTGCAGCAGTGAGAACTACCACAGCGATCCAGATGGAAAATGCATCTCGGTCTCCATGCTGCTCCTACAGGTTTTGACTTGCTGAAGGTGGGTGGGCAGAACTTGGAGAATTTGGCACCTGCATGACCAGAGTCTGTAAAGTTAGCATTTTGGCTATACTGATGATGAGGAATGTTGAATAACATTGTGACCAAAATCAACTGCCTAGGTCAGGCACACACACGTGCAGCTTTTTCCTATATTCTGTACATTCTACGTGGTTTCTAAGGGGTTCAAATACCAGAGGAAATAAGTGCTTATCTGTCAAAGAGTCAGGAAAACAGAACAACAAAGGTGGAAGGGATTTAAAAAAATTCTTTTGCTGTCCTACCCCCAGCTGAGAAGAGCTTGGTGCTTCCTCTCACTCCCAGCTGTTCCTAGTGCATTTGGCTTTAATCAGGTGCAGGGCAGGAACTCAACATCCTGTTGCCTTGCTCTGATTAAGAGGAGTCTAATTCTACAAATTGGCAGATTTCTTCTTTTAGTGTTCTTTATTTGATGAATCATTTGTTTTAAAGTATTTGGAAAGAGCCATTATAGAGGCAGTGGACCCAGCTTGTTGCTGCTTCCAAGTCTATTTATAACTGCAGCTCTAAGGAGTTTCAGCAGACTGCAGTTTCTTCTTTAGCACACAGAAAGAACCATCCTGTGAAAGCAATGGCACAAAGGGGCGTGATAAAATGCCTGAGGCACCCAAAAGTGGCAATATGCTAATAAAAACAAACAGAAATTTGATCAGAAGCTGTATCTTTGAGGGTAATGACAATGTCTTCAATGTCCTTCTAAATAACGTCAGAGTGAACATTTAAGCGATTTAAGCTATTCCTCTGTCCTTGCATTTTACTCCTCTCATACCAAGATTTTGCAGCCACAATTGAACTGACTGAGCAAAGCCTGCCTTCCCCCACACTGTTAGCAGCAGCAATTCTGTAACTCCATAAACATTTGATTTTTGAGGATAGTCACTGAATCAGTTGATACAGTTAAAGATAGCACAAGAGCCATTTGTCAAAAAAAAAAGTATCCTTTTGTCCAAGGTAAGATAATGGCTTCCCTGACAATACAGTCAAAAATACACTTAGAAAAGGTGAACAGAAAATAAATAACATAACCACTAAAGGTGTTTTCACTCCTTCAGCACTGGAAATTAAAATGACGAACAAATGTTTTACTCCTACTCCTTTTCACCCTTTTTTCCCCTCCTATTTTAATTTGAGAGAAGCCAGTCAAAGAAGGGATAACACTCTACCCTGCCCATGCACAGGATTTTCTCTTCCTTCTTTCCTTCTGCTTTGCATTCTTACATTTTAAAACCACAAAAATATAAGATGCTGAATAAAATGGAAGTGTATTTGATTGAAGAATAAACTTGCAATATTAACCTTATTGTTTATAGGAGCTAAGGGAGCACCCACATTTATTAAGAACAGTCTGAAAACCACAAATATCCAAGTCTGACTTGGATACCAATCAGTTTGGGTTCACTACAAAGCAAGGAGCGGCTGGAAAGATCTAGTTTATATATTACTAAAATTCTTTGGAGCCTTGAGACTTTGCTTTAAGTTTTTATCAGCTCCTCATTACAAGCTGCTGCCCAATTTTATCATAAATCATGTGTTTTATGTCTGTAATGATTCAGACCAGTGTCTTCCACACAGAAGTTTTGCTCTTGTGTCTGCTAACGATGAAATGCAATTCTCTACAATGAAAAGTAGACGAAGGATACATCTGTCCTTCAACAAACCAACAGCAGCTTCTAAGAAGGCAGCTCCCAAGTAGAAGATATGCCTGGTGTAGCCAAGTGGTCAACACCTGACAATCTAGAAACCCTCAGAGGAAAAGTGAGATTAAGACCTCTTAGCTGCAGCCCTCTTCTGATAAAAAGCAGCTGCAATACAGAGACAACTACAACCAGGAGAAGAAAAGTTTTCCAGCTCCTGACCTGCACTCTCAGCTGGGTCCTTCATATTTAAAAAGAGTCAGAGTATGCCGTGGGGCAATGAGGAAAGCAGTGTGGTGCAGTCTTTCAAAGAGAAGCTAAAATAATTTTCTGGATCATGTCTGTCCCCCACATTTCACAGACAGGGACAAACAAGGTACGGGAAAAAAATCTTCCAGGGCTCCATCCACCCTTACTGATAACTCGGGGTTGAAGAAAACAGATTTTAGGAACAATGAGAACACAAATTACCACACAGAAAAATAAAGATAACTGGTAGGAGACACTTCCAAACCCTCCCCTCCTTTGTTCAGGGAATAACTATTAGAAGCAAGGTTGGTTGCCAGTCTACAATCAAGAATGAAAATTTAAAAGATATTTTATGAAACCGAAGTGCAGAACCACCATATGCAAACTTTAAAAAGTTGAATTCAAAGAAACTGAGTAACATAATTTCAAAATAAAATATCAAGCTTTATCCCCACCTGTATCTCAGTGAAAACCAAGCAATTACTTATTGCCATTTCATCATTTGAAAAAATCCTATTTATTCCACTCAAATATAGGGCTGGTCAGCAGCAGAATACCACATTAATTTTATTTACTGTGGATTTGAACCCATTTGTTTATGGTACATTTTCATTTTATAAAGTAGGTATTTATTTTTGGTATTTTTCTCTTTTTCCAAGACTAATATTTCCTCATTTCGAAGTTCTACAACTGATTTCAGCCCACTGATAAACATCCAGACTATAAAGCTTGGTCATAAGAGTTACTCTTGTCCTGTTGTGCATATCAAAATCAAGCTTAATTGCAAATTATATTCCTGTTCACTTCCAAAACGTGCCAGATCACAGGACAGTTTTGATATTTGGGGTTTATTGGTTTGGGTTTTTTTTCACTCTGAAGCTCCCAGTAAAATAGCAAAAAAAACCCCCAAAAGCACAAGGGGAGGAGAAAGCTGCAGGGGTTTGGACTTTTTCAGTTGGAGTAGAGCCTCAAGAACAGGAGGGAGGCAGTACTATCCTTAGCATTTCCAAGAAGGCTGAAACAGAGTAAATTTGAGAAGCCTTTGCTACTCTACATTCTTTTTAAGATGGCAGTACAAATTGCAGTTAAAGTGTATAATCAGCCTTTTTTTCTTTGGAGGCTTCTTTCCTATGGTAAAAGGTATATCAAGAGGTTTGGTGGCCTTTTTTGTTTTGTTTTAACAAATGCATAATTTAACCATCAGAGCATGTATGTATTTCTTCAGATAAAAATGTCCAATGTTCTACATGATTAAATGAATCATTAAAATTTTAAGTGATGCATATCAAAGGGAATATTTTCTTCAGAGCCAGCACAATACACTTGGTAAATAAATGCATTATTTCATAAATGAACCTTATATTTATAAATCTCTTTTGCCAACAGAATGAACTGTAAACCAAGACATTCAGCTGGCTACATTTTTACATCCCAGACCATTAAGCTAATCATTCACAAGGACCCTGGAAGCATTTAAAACGAAAAGTACTGATTTTCATCAGTGTAGGGCAAATTCAAGCCCCGTGTATGAGTGCAATATCCTATACACTCTACAGCAAGGCTCCTATTCTTGAAGCAGCAGCACTACTCCCTGCTGTCCTCAGCTAAATGGGAAAAGCTTTCTTGTTTTCTGATCCACTGAAATGACCTCTCCAGGCTGTAGAACAAGACCTTAAAAACTTAAATTTGTGTTGCAAGCACTGGCAAGTCCAGCTCAAATAAGTCGGATTTGTATTCTGAAGGATATGTATTCTAAAACTAGGAATTTTCTTATCTTTAAATTTGTGGTGAGTTCCTCTGAAACCTTCACATGCTTACAGCCTAGTCCATATGGTAACATTACATTGTTGAATGAATCAATATTACTTTTATACATATGCACAGCATAAGATCCAAATGCAATATCATTCCACACTCTAGTTTTCTTCACACTGAACAAACGGCCTACAATAGCTAAAGCCCTAAGTCAAATTTAATAGTCTTTACTCATGCAAGCTACCAGCTGGTCTGAGTTGGCTCTTCCATTTAGGAGCCAGAAAGCAAAAATAGCAATATTTTCTGCATTAAATCTAAAAAATAGAATTCTTGCAATACAATTTCAGAAATCATAGCAATTTGTTTGATTAAAACATTCAAAACATTTTCCCCTTAAACATATGATGGAAGACATGAACCCTTCTTAAAGAATTAAAAAAATCTTAAAGGAGAATCCTAAATCCTTCTAAGAATTGGGGGGAAAAAAAAAATCTTCCCCCTGCCTTTTTTCCTTATTCTCCTTTTACATTAAAGCAAAGGGTGACAGAAGTGTTAAGGTCATTAGCCAGCTGGTTTTGGTGTTGCACATGCACACTCATTAGTCAAAGAGGATCTAATAAGATGTCTCATCATCTTGGGGGATGAAGGAGGGACAGAAGGACACACAGACTTCCTTTGCTGCCAGCATCTTAATTCATTCCAGAACAAACACTCACTCAAACCTGTTATAGGAATGACCCTGCTTCAACAGAAAACTTGCAAATCAAGTCAGGATCTCACCCACAACTTAATCATCCACCAACCACCTAATCAGAAAGGTCTCCTCCAAACCACATGTGCAGAAGGCAGCTGTTCCAAAAGGTGCATCACTGTCATTCAAGAAGGCAGCCATATATTTTGTCACATACAGGCTGATCACAAAACAGCTTCAGGGAACTTATAGCACTGAGGCCATAGCAAGTCACATTTCAAAACTGCATCCTTTTCCACCAAGAGTCAGAGAAACCTGCACAAATTTCATGGAGGTACATGTTTTTCCATTCTCATTGTTCACTTTTTTAAACATAGTCCTGGAGGGCTGGCTCAAGGACCCTGCTGTGCCATGAACTTCCATTGCAGGTTTGGGAAAGTCACTCAAAGCAACAGGTTAAGAGCTTTGCACTCAATTATAACATTTCAGTTCATTCCAATGGGCATAAGACTTCATCCTCAATCCCATTGGTTTCTCACTATTCCCTGAAGAATAAGAAGAATTACTTCTCTTTCAACTTCTCTTTATATTGCATATTGAAACCATTTTCTATTTAATTGTCTTCTTTTTTCATACCTCACCCATCTCACTTGTAGCGTACTTGTCCCTGTAACAAACATCCCGAATTCTTGGCTGCTGAAGCGGCTCCCACCTTGGTGTATTCTCACAGGTAAGTGGAGAATGGAAGCCCTCTAGGATGAGGAAGTTTTACCATGCAGGTTTCCCACTTCTGGAGAAAGTATCTTAAGCACCAGGCTTTATACAGGATAAAGTAGGATGCTATTTCAGCTGGGTTTCTGAATAGAAGTGGTTATGACTATACAGTCAACAAAAGAAACTTCGGAAAGAGGCAATTAAGCACTTTCCCTGCTTCACCCTCTAGAGCAGAATCCCTCTCTCCTATAATTAACAAGGCACCTATGGAGACCCCCTCCCCGGGCTCAAGTCAGGAGAGGGTAAAGTATTTACCAATTCATGTTACCACACTCTAATGTTTCACAGGTATCAACAGTCCACTTGATGGCATCACTCCTGACAGGCATCATGCATGTGCATCTCAGCAAATCTGGGCCAGGAAGAATCCTCATCTCACCTTGGAAGGCTCTGGGAGTCCCAGGCAACTTCAGAGAACCTGGCCTGAGTGCAGACACTGAGGTCTCAGGTCAGGAGAGACGCTGTAAAAACCTTTTAAAAGAAAGTATTTATGAATTGCCTACAGATATGTTCCATAGGATAAAAAAAGAATGAAAACCTAAAAAAACTCCCCGTATAACAAATCGACAAACCAAACCACCAGAAGCAGGCTGGGCAATTTATGGAAAATGTAGGTAGCAAGTTTTCATTTAATTTTCATTCATCTCTGATCAGTGAAACACTGTATCTGTCATTAAAGAGAAACTACCTACAATCTAACTTCTATCCAATTAATTTAATAATGCTATAAATCCAGTGCCTGTAAAATTAATATCTCCTCCACAGTAACTGATCTGTGATACTATCAGAAAAATCAAGCACAAGTAGTTCACAGAGTAATTTTCTGTTAAATTTAAATCCAATAAAAGGACATAAATAAATAAAAAGTAAATCTATGCAAATAAACGTGTACTGGAAGATGCATTTGAGTTTTCAAGAGAAATATTGTAGTGGTACCTGACTATATATTGGTGCTTACATACAGAAAAAGCATAGAGGTAAAATTTTATATGTAGTTGAATATATTTGCACAATTCTTGGTCATATGGTTTAAAGGAAAATAAATACGGTATTTTATTTTTATTAAGAATTTAGAAATCCATAGGGAAAAGATCTATACAATTGTAGCAACTGTCCTTGGATAGCTGCGTGAATAAGCCCTGCTTGGTTACTCCCTGGAATTCAGTTCCTCACAGGTTACACCACACTCAACTGGACTTTCATTTATGCTTCATAATGGGAAAATGTGACATGTTTCCCAATTTAATTAGCACAGATTTTTTTTTTCTTCATTTCCAAAGACAGCTCATGTAGCTGCACTGAGCAGGGAGTCGACTAAACAATGCAACTTACTAGCATGGGACAAAAGGTCATTTGGAAGGGATGTGCCTTTAAGGACTTACAAAGGCTTCATCCTCAGTCCTGTATTAAGAGAGGAAACATATCTCAGTAAAGGAAGGATGCCCACTTTAAATAAGGAAATGAGTTTGCAGGATGTACACATGCTGCTTTCTATTAATGATAAGCAAAGTCTACAGAAAAAGCAATAGACTTCTCCAGCTTTGGCAGGAGTCATCTTCTTGTGGATTACCTGCAAAGAAATTTTAAATAAACAGACTGCAAATAAATGTCCTCAACCTCTTTTTTAAACTGATTTATGTATGTATTATGGGGATTAACACACACTGATTACTATACTCTGTGGCAAGAGATATAATTACAGACTGATGATTTTACATGTAGGCCAGAGACAACGGCAGTGGTTTGGGGCAGCAAGAACTAGTGGTTGTAATATTTTTTTTTCTTCAAGCTAAACTTCACAACTAGAGAGACTAGCCAGACTTAAGGTCTTCTAAGGATTTGCAAATTTCTCTCTTCACGATTAATAAACCTTCACAAAGTGATTATTATTTTCCATTAAAAATCTATCATTTGTTTAAACGTGTAATAAAAACCAGATTCTGCTTTGCAGCAAGGATTGACTATACGACCACAAATTTTAAATAAAAATAGAAGGTATGGAATGTTTTGCTATACTCTCATTTCACTCTTCTGTGAGCACATATTACTTGACCACTGAAGCTCAAGAGAATGCATATCATGCATACAGTTCCAGAAAAACTGCTTTAAGACTGAAAAAAGTCATGAGTAACAATGTGCAGAAATCCTTAATATCAATGTAATTAGTTTAAAATATACACAGACACGCACACACACATTCTTTATATGTAAATCTCTTTACATGCACATTCAGATTCAGGCAGAAGGGTGAGGTCACTGCCTTTAAAAAAAATTACCAATTAATGCAAAAAAATCAAGTTTCCTATCACCCTTCAACAATGACAGGATTCAGTGTTCCCATCCATTATTATTATTACATCATAAAACATTTTGGGTTTCAAAGGATGATTTTTTCCTGCCCCCTCCCGAGTCTAGGATGACCACAAATTCTGGCTGGCATAGCCATGCAGAAGTGGGCATCCCTCCAAACTCTGAGCAGGCACAGCACGGTGTTGGCTTACAGCTGGTGGAGAGAAGCAGGCAGGCTTGTTCCCTGCAGCTTGGACCCTCACGCCCAGCTGGGCCCAGCTCTTGGTGCTGCTCACTTCTCTGTGTGAGTGAGCCACTTGGCACATCCAGGCTAAGAGCTCCTTAACAAATGCTTCTTAACACTGCTTCCAAGATAAACATCCATGGACACATCGGTGGAAATCCACCTCTGTGTAACTGGCAAGAACAAGGCTTACACTCCTTACACCACAAACCCCAACCTTTTCCTCTTTTTTTCATTGCCATTTTTCACACTTTTAAGACAAATTTCCCACCCAGTCTTCAAAACATTAGTAAGCTGCACAGGGAAACTGTCATGGCATGGAGTTATGAAAAACTGCATGCCAGAGTGGCCATTGTTCCTTATTTATCCTCTTCCACCACTTTGCAGAAAGAAGTGTAACAAAATCAGGAGTGCAGGCTCAGACACACACTGAATACTAATACTCAGAATACCACTAGCTGTCTCTTTCCCAGGTGCCAGAGCCTGACAGTTCTAGAAATGGTGACACCTTTTTTGGATCACACGCAACACTCCCATGTTATCTGAAGTGATTTTGGTTTTAAAGAAATGGTTTGAATAAGACTTCAAAAGATCTAGCTCTAAAAAGAAAAAGTCTCATTACACAAAAATCATTTGTTCCACCACCCTTGGAGGTGTCAACATTTCCATTATACACTCATGTGTTTAATCTTTATTATTCAGCTGTAAAAGTTTGCTGTTAGCCTGAAACTTGGCATAAATTTTTTTTTTAAATATTCAGCAGAAGTCAGACTGTGTATTATATTACATAAGTGTTTGGGTTTTTTAAAAAGAAATAATTACCAGGATAAAGCTCTTCTGGGTGCTTGTGTAATTCCAAAACAAACAATTTTCCTTGAAAGTGTCTCTAGGTATTTATAGGAGAGAAGGAAAGAGGGAAATTAAAACTGACCAAGCAATTTCATTTATAAATATAACTTTCTGTATATATTTTTTTCAATCAAGTATTTATAAGGATTTCCAGCAAGCGGACTTTGCACACACGTATGGCAACCAAATGAATATGGATAGACCACAACAGGTCCCAAGAGTTGTTACTGTCTATTGGATCAACAATATGCAAATTGAGAAGGATTTACAAGCTGGACCATAATGGCTCCTCAGGACCCATTACTTCCCAATGGGTAAATAATACATGTTTTCTAAACTATTGCCATGCCAAAATACGTGTTTGCCCTTCAGGCTGTAAAGGTTCCAAATAAACCAATAGGATTTGTCAGATAAATAATACATTTAAAGAAGCAAAATACCTGTTTAACTAAACAAGTAATGCACTTAAATGCTGACCGAAAGATGAATAGAGATGCCATAAATATTGCATATATTTAGAAGTTTATTTAGAAGGGAACCAATAAGCAAGAAAAATGGAAATAAGTTACAAAGCATGAGGGGGGGTTTCTTCCTCCTGAAGATATTTGTGGACAATTCTTTGAAATATTTGTCAGAAATTACACCTGCATTAAAACAAGGGAAGTGAAAGCTACTGAAACCGTGTGCATACAAGAAGCAACGACAGACATTACAACCTTTTAGGGTTCTAAAGGCTGTCACACTTCTCAGGTTGCCTCCATTTAATGGGATGTCCTGTTATTAAGCCATTTTCCTGACCACATCTCAGCATGCTGCTCTCTGGACTGTCAGATCTCCTCACACTTTCCTCTCGGCTTTGGATGAAGCATGTGAGCAAACCAGGAGGAAAACACTGACGAAAAGTGTGAGAATTAACCTGATGATGTTGGGAAATCCAAACCCAATGTTTGGGAAGGAGAGATAATGCACAGGCATGGTGCAGAGAGCACCAAGGAGGAAGGAACAATGAAAAAAACCCAGAAGGGAAGAAGCTAATGACAAAGAGTAAAGAAGGAAAGATGAAAGGTCATGAAAGCATAAAAGGCAAAAGTAAAAAAAAATACCAAAGCAGAACAAGATGTGCTGTAGAATTTGAGATTCTGCAGAGACCTTTGTCTCTACCAGAAGCCTGGTCAACTGAGACATAGTTGAGCAAGGAGAAAAGATAGTGAGTTCAAGTATAATACCAAAACTGAGATTGAGAAGCACTCAAATGGCTCACCTTTAATTTGGACATTCATTTTCTGGGGACATTTTAAACACAGAGGCAGTCCTGATTATTTTATTATACAAATTTATCAGCATCGGATGTCAGGAATGCAAGAACATGCAACACTCCTTTATCTCACATAGACACAACACAGTCTAATCACAACATTACTGGCAAATCTTAATGAAAATTAACCAAGTTACAGAACAGTGGGTTTGTGACTGGCCGGATGAATCAATCGACAACTGCATGTAATAGGAAATGAAAGAGCAGAAATGACCAGAAACAACCAAAAGACAGAATGTAGCGGGAAAAGGTGCTGTGAAAGGAGCACAGGTGATGGAGTCTCAGAGCCTCTGCTTCCAGGAGAGCTCTAACTTTAACCAGCACCAGGCAGCTAAAAGAAAGGCTGCAGTGGTTGGCGAGGAATTCGGTGTTATTTTTGTCCTGCAGCCCAGGTAAACCTTTCAGTTGGGAGAGGAGGGGGTAGATATTGAAGCAAGCCAAATACTTGAACAAGACCTACATTTAGTCACAGCAGCAAAAACGTTCTTCTGTTTCCCTTTGGCTGCTTGGAGAGCACTTCCTAAAGGGAAGGTGGTGGAGCTTGTAGTGCTACTCTTTTCAAAAAGTAACCTGCTGAATAAAGAATTTCTTTCATATCTGCAGGAGTAAAAAAGTGAATGAGATTCTCCAAAGGGCACTTTGCAACCCTTCGTGTCTTAAGTTAACAATAATTATTGAAACAATAGGCCTGGACAAATCACCACTTGTTTGCTGCTCCAGATACAAAGGAAATTCTGTATTCAACCTCCACTTCCTTCAGCAGCACTCACATCTCACCTTTGACATTCAACAGAATATGAAAAAGAATTTTGTCTCTATTTTAATTCAATTTTTTTAGCAGTTTCTTTATATTGCAGGGTAATATTTTAGCAGCTAAAATAGTTCATATTTTATAATAAATTACATCTGGTGATGCATTGGGGAATAAAGCACTTTATTAATGTATTTGCCCTGCAAAAAGAAAGATGAGATTGTTGTGTTTTGACAAGCTTTTTAAAAAGAAATTAATGGTCATGCTCTGGGGTATATAAAAGTTTCAGTTTAACCTCCACCTTTCACAACTTGTCAATAATAAAAATCAGCAGGGCAAAATTAAATAATAAATTTTCCTTTCTGAAAAACATATTAATCTTTTCTGGACAGCTCTTAAGTTAACAAGGTGTTAATAAAACTCTAGGTGTATTGATGCAATATCCAAGCACATGTGTCCAAAGGAATCTACCACCACTCACAGCCATCTTTATACAGCATGCAGAATCATGGACAATCAACCCTCTTGAAGACTTTCCCTGTGCTTTAAATACTCTGGAGAACAACCTCCTGCATGGTATATATAGCTCACAAATACTGTTCAAAAATGCAGGATTTACCATTACTTTCAAAATTAGATGAATGAATCTATCAGGAAAATAAAATTAAGATTTGCTGTCAGATTTAAACCTTTCCAATTACTAGCTCACACATAATAAAGGAGAAAATGGTTAACATGGGACTAAAAAATGGCAGGCTATAATTTTATTTATAATATATACCCATTATCAGGCATAATCAGGTTACATCTAGATCTTACAATCAGCAAACAACTAAATTCTCTATTTACAATCTGCTGGGCAGGGAGGTAGAAAGGATGACTTCCTGGATCCAGAGGTCACTTACCTAAACCTCAGGGTTCACCAAGTTGCATCACTGTACTTTCCTGCAGTGGCCATGACTCAAGGTGTACCAACCTGCTAAAATCCCACTTACTTCCCGAGGTAATCACCTGGCACTCCAAATACTCAAAACTCCTGATCATTGGGAGTTGCCCTTATCCTTTAAGGTATAGCAATTTAAAAGTACATTCACTTCCCAACAGTCTCTATTCCTCAGAAGTTTCTGATGGAGTCGTGTCAGTCTGAAACTCAGTAGAAAAATCCTGCTCAGTCTCCACTGCGGGAGATTGTCCCCTGCTGCTTCCTCACATTATTAAAAAATAACAGTGAACTTGAAAATTGAGTTTGGCTCCTGAGGTGAGTCCTGGTGCATAATCCTTTTTCCTTGCCCCCCTGTCTTCTAGTTTTCCACCTGGGACTCACCCTAGGGAGGAAAGACTGCTGTAACTCACCTGTCTTAATGTCCTGTCTTAATGCCCTTTCGTCTAGACTCCCCATTTGGTGACCAACTGGGATATTTTCCTTTATGGTTCTATTTCAAAGTCTAGGATATCTGTCAGTTTTATTTATATTATATGTGTATCTAGTGTAAATGAAACTTTTATAAAATCATTAGCTAGAGTTAGTTATATGTGCATCAAACTCATGAAACACATGGACCACCAAATCAAACATAAATTTGAGAGTGCAATGGAGAAAGGAAATACCCACATTCAAACCACTACACTTGTCTTGAACATCAGACCATCTGGATTAGATTGTAAAAAAATATAATTCTTTGTTCTTCCTGCTTTTCCTAACTTTTGAACACTTTGTTCCTCTGAACTGACAATATTCACCTGCCTCATGGTTATCTCCTCCTGCTTTTGTAAAATGTGTTTGAGCACCTGAAATAAAGAGCAGTAGAACAATCCACAGAAAGTGACCTCCCTTTGGCATGAGGGCTGCTAGCAACTCACCCTGGATAACTATTTCTCCTGGTCTATACAATTGATAAGAATTAAATTGAACACCTCCATCAATTTAAAAGCATACTAAATTAACGTATATTGTTAATAACTATGTGAAGTCCTTTAAATCAGTCATAGATAGCAAAAATTACCATAGCACAGCTGCTTTCAAGTACTGCTTAGACCACTTCCTTGCAAGGGCTGTCCAATCACATCTCCTGCAGCAGTTATGCCACACCAGTACCTGGATGAGGGACATTGTGGGGGATATTCCACAAAAACTCTGAGAAGTTACACTGGGAAAAATAATCTGTATTGAAGCAATATTTCAGGAAGTATCTAGGTAGAAACTTGCCAGCAGATGTAACATCTTTCAGGTAAGAGGTACCTCAATAATCAGAGATGCCTGGGCCTTTTTTTGAGTACTGGTTGTATAGCATTGTATCCTAGGAAAAAAATCTTGCAAAGTATTTCCATTGTAGCTGTGTAAATCCATCCTGTTCAGATTTAGTCACTGATAGCCTCAATAACTCAAGCTGGTTTAAACATTTTTGCACATTCTTCTCCATCTTATAGGATACAAGGTTTATAAAGAGTTGTATCAAATAGTTCAGATGAGTTCCTTGTATTAATATGAAATTAACATTGCAGGTGTTTCTTTGGAAGTCTTCTGGAACTAAGATGTTAAAAGAATGTTATTTATTTTACTTATAACAGATCAAATAATCAGTACTAAAATTAAAGTTCTCCACTCTTCCACATTTCTTATTAATTTGCTATGTTCAAGGAAAGGAATGAAAACACTGTCTGGTAACAGAATTCATTTGCACAAGTTCAAAGACTGATACATAACTCATTAACAGGATTTCTCATACTCCTTTCAAAGTAAACCAGGGTAAATTCTTTTAGACTTCATTTGTATCCCATGCAAATGCTGAAATTCTGCACAAGTTGAACATTTAACACTTCCTCCTCTTCCTCTATCCCCAGGAAAACCATTCTGATGACAAATTTTCCTCACGTAGAAAAGCAGTTTTGGAAAGTCATCATAATACTGTTCCAGGAGGATCCATGAACTACAGCCTGAGACTTAGCTTTGCCATCAAGGTGACCAAACAGAAGGTGTTCAGAAGACTGCAGTATCATGATATCCAAAACACTCACAATGGTGCAGGGATAATCTTCTCCTGGGCTCCTCTGGTGTGCAAGGTGAAGCATTACTCTGGAGCATGCCAAAAATCAGCAGTCAGCAAACTTCACCCAGCAGACATGAAAGCCTGACAAGCTTCAGAGGGACACTGGAGCCAAACCTGGCTTCATCACCATCCTGGTGGGATTTGTCCTGGCAGAGCAGCATTCCACTCCTGCCACTTGCCTTCTCCAATTATTAATCTCCTGAGGACTGGGGCAGCTTGGAAGTTTTACAGAGCATTTACGAGCTCACAGCCAGTGTACGAGGTAAGGGGGAGGAGTGGGGAGTGGGGCAGCAGGGGCCAGGGCAACACACCAGCCCTTACTCTAGTGAAGACCCCCAGTGCTGTGGGCACCCGCTGAGAATGAAGCGCGTATTTTCAGCAAGTAACATGAACTTTGCTTGGAAACTATCCTTCTGTATTAACCTCTAGCTAATACAGGAGGTGATTAATAAATACCCAATGCCCACTTGCATCCCAAACACCTCCCTCTAGTAAAAAACTAAAGAAACCCTTTGCTATTCCTCTGGTTTTTGATCCACCCAAGACCCTCTTAACTACTGGGTGGTCTGTTAATCTACCCTGCCACCCCACAGGTTTCCAGATACTTGGGTTTAGGTTTGCTGTGCCAACCCCCTACATCCCCCACACTGGACCTCTGTTTTCTGGGGTCTCCAGGCTCAGCAGCAGCTTGTGGGAAGCTCAGCATTTTCACCACTGCACTTGAATTCTGCAGAGCAGGCATGGCTTTAAGTCTTTCTCCACAGTGCCCCGCAAATTCAGTGCATTTCCAAAGGGTTAGGTTCACCCCCATGAAAGCTAGATATTTAACTCCTGCTTAAGTAAGAAAGCAAACATTGACAGAAATTAGTTTCCCCACCCTAAAAGTGCTCTGAACGTGCCCCTCAAAAATTGTTCAAACTCAGTCTACCTTTGAATCTATTTCTATTTCCTACATAACCACATTAAAAAATAGAATGGGAATAAATAGAAATGTAAGCACACGCATTCACAGCCCATATTTATGTTAAGGATATACCACTCACAGAAAGACTGATTGATCTGGTCTGCTATATTAGCACTTGAAACAGATATGCTGATGCTGCCCAGAAAGGGGAGATGGCAAGGGCTAGGGTTTTACCAGCAAGCAAAATTCCCCGTACCAGTGCTCTGAAGTGCAGTCCGTGGATTTTGCATATATTAAATGTGTACACGTACATACATGCTTAGCTGTAATGGGGAAAACAGGTTTTTTTATTTAAAAAAAAAAAAAAAAAGCGGAACCTTGAAGTTGTGCTTGGATTCTTTTCCCTTAAAGCTTATAGGAAACGAACCCCAAATGCGAACAAGCCCCATAGTACAATGCTGTTCTTGTCATGAGTTCTGAATCAGCACCACGGCACATAGTGTATGTATTGAAAAACAGCTGTTGGGTGACAGACTGCTAGCTGGGAAGTTCAAGTTGAGTGAAGTGGTTAACCCACATCCCTTTCCCACTGATAAAGTGCTTTGATAAGCAAGCCATACTGGTGAAAGCTAGCAAAAGAGCCAGGACTGAGACTTTCAGGAATGAATGTAAGACTTGTTTTGTGGAAGCAACCTAAATCTCTTGCACGGCCCTCTCCATTTGTATTTTACCAACCCATCCCCAGTTACTTTTAGCACACACGCCTTCTGATTGCAGCAGAACCAATTCTTTGATATGTCAAAGCAATATCCTGTACCTATGGGAAATAAAACCAGAAAACTGCTATAAAGCCTCCCTTACTTCAATGTTTTATCAAAGTATTTTCTTCTATTCAAAATGTTAGTAGTGGTGTAGCATTAAAAAAAGGTCTGTATTTGAAAAAGCGTGACTGGACTAACTATAAGCAAGAAACATGTGGGCATAATTTTTTCTTCTTTTTTTATTAACAGAAAATAATTCAAAGGAAAAAAAAGATTTCTTGGGATTAATTTCTGATCTTCAGCTAAGCACTAATAAAATCATTAGTTAAATACAGATGTCATGCAGACGTACAAAATACCCCATTTCCCTTTTCACAAATCTTACAATTTATATGTTCATAATCTGTAGTTGATATAAAAAAATTCCACTAATAAAGGATATCCTTCTCTTAGCATCTAATTTGTCTAAACAGTTCCTACACACCTACACACATACAAATTAATATAAGGTGTCTATCCTTCCAATACAATAACATAAAATTTCAGTTAATTAGAAGTAGGCAGATACATATAAATACATCATTACCTACATAAAAAGGCTGAAAGAATGCTGTACTAGAGATACACAATGGCACACTGAATATCTTTTCTTTCACAATATCCCGGTCTTGGTATGTCTGTAGCTCTGGCACTCAAATCCTTTGAAAACTGAAGAAATAAATTGCCTAACCATTGCTGCTTGACCCCAAAGGAACCCACTATTGCTTTAACATACAGTTACTCATCTGTCTTTGCATCAACATGCATGTTAGCCTACATGTGGAGTAAGACATATTCCTAGATAAAAAATTAAAGCTTCTCCAGATGTATGTTCTTACAAAATCATTTAACTTAACATTAGATTTTCTGCTGCTAGTGCTGAATATTGTACAGA
>NW_008238959.1:1176435-1214216 GCF_000691975.1 Corvus brachyrhynchos
TAAGAAAATTAAAGGGTTTTTTTCTTAGCCTTTTGACATACTACTGTCTGATCAAATTGATCAGAAGTCATTTTTCTGCCTACATTTAATCTAACAAGTAATTTCTAAATATCTACATTTAGAACACTTGCAAAGGGATTACTAGGCAGGGAATACAGAAATACAGGTAGAATTCTGAAAAGCCAGTTAGGAACTACATAAAGGAAAAATACTACAAGACACCCTCTTCACAATTAGTAGCTAGCCAGAAGTTTTTGTTAGTATAAAGCAAGTTAATTTTTAAGAAATCTAGGTAGAAGTTCAAGTGAAGAGCAGAATAATAACAGTGCTCCCTAGACTTTAACTAAAAGCATATGGTGCTAACATTCAGAAATGTTACAGTGTTTGTTTTATTGTGTTCTTACCAAGAAAAAGGAGTGCTCAACCATTTTACTTCCTAAGCTTTCTTAATTGCCTTAATTAAAAACTTGGTACAGCAAAACCAAAAAGTGGTTGAGGTTGGTTTTTTTTTCCTTTTTGCACCAGAATAGAACAAAAATCTGAAGAGAACAGACTGCTTATAGGAGTAATTTGAAATCTCTCTGTTTATTTAGGCAAAATAAATCCCCACTGAACTGATTATTGTTATTAAAGTCAGACAACTGATAGAATCAATTTTATATTGCACAGAGTAACAGAGGTCTTACTGTACAGCCAGCAGTACGTATACTGAAGGTTCTGAATACTCCGATCATCTAGGATGGGCAGTGCCTGTGTCTCCAGACCCTAAACTGTACTCTGGCTTCTTGTCAAGTGCCACCTGTTTCTTGTTTTAAGTAAGATTTTTAATTCTAGGTCAGGGGCAAATGCATTTTGCAAGCCAGGAATGAGGCCTAACAAACTGTCCTGTATATTATTGTATAACAAGTAATGAAGGGCCTCACTAGCTGCTTATAGGACTGATCATATTAGCAGGCAGGATGCTGTGCTGTTCTTGAAACGGCTGAAGTGGGCAGACCAGATGGGAGGGACCACCAAAATCCTGCTACTGAGAGAAGAAAATTCTTGCTGTCATGCAGCTCTTGTGTCACTGGGTAAAGTGGAAAAGACTGAGCAGGGAAATGACACTAAGGTCCTACTAGAGACTGATACTCACCTGTGGAAACACAAAGGAAGGACAGAGATACCCATTACTGGCAAAACCAAATCTTTTTTTTTAGGAACTCTGTTCTCTGGCCGCTGTGAACTGGTTATGCCTGTGACCCCCTGAACTACTCATATCAAACAACTTGTGATCATGAAAATTTCAGCTTTTTACATAAAATACCATAGTTATTGAAGGGCGAAAAACAGAAGACAGATAATTTCCATTTTTTCTTACAAATACAAACACGTTAAGTATCTAGAAGAGGCCCAGAAAACCCAAATTAGATCTCCTTTTGAGTCATCACAGTTCATTGAGTCATTAAGACATTGGACTGGACTTAGATGTACTAATAAGTCACAGCACACAATTCAGGGGAATATTCCAGTATCTAGATCACAGAGAGTAGTCCAGGCACCCTAAGGGAAGCACAGAAAGCATGGACTTGAAGTTTCAAGGATTAGACACTGTGAGAAACAAAGCCCTGAGGACACATTAACACTGGAACAAAGCACAGGTCCCTCACAGATTTGAAAGGTAGTCCTGTAACTTAAGAGTAACAGGGTGACCAGCAATGCACTTGACCAGATTTGTTCTTATTGGACAGTTTTCTTACAAGATTTGTTTTCTTGGACAACAGTCATTTTGCTATCAAACTTATTAAGCTCCTTCCACAGAGTTAGGAGTTGCATGTGCTGCAGGAAAAAAAGCTGTCCCACACAAGCATACCCTTTCTTAAACATAAAATGCAAATACTCACTTTACTATTAAAAAAAAAACAAAAAAAACCCAAACAAAAACCAGCTAAAAGATTGAATAACTCAAAACTAGAGGACTACAGAAAACTCTAATTGCTGTGCCATCAGAGGAGATTTTAAAAAACAACCAAACAAAAAACCACAACAGAAAACACAACCCACACAATTGCAATGTCTGTCTTCTTCTAACTCCCACCAACTAAAATAAAATTGCATGGGAAGGGGTTAAGTACAAATTGAATCTCCAAATATTTGCCAACTCACTATTTAATACATTCGGAGGGATAAACCACTGAAGTAAGCAAAAATTCAGCTCTCAAGAAGGCTACATATTTCTGTAAAAATGTATTTTAACAGCCATCTCAGCCCATATTGCGTTACACAAAAAAGCAAGACATGCTACGAAGCAGGTTTTCCATCATGCTAGTGGAACACACACCTTTCAGCTCCTAGTTCTGAAGTTTAAAGCTTTCATTGATGACAATATTACGCTTGGGTGTGAAAGCTGCCTGCCACACACCATCTTGCAAGACAAGCCTCCCTACACTCAAACCCAGCTTTCTGCTCCAACAGCCAAAGACAAGCTACCTGCCTGCTTATTCTGACAAGAATAGGTTTTACTACTGCAATAACTACTGAAGAAATAAGTAGCAAACCAGGTCCAAAAACGACAGAATGAGGATTTAAGTCCATTTTTTCATAGCATCTTCATAACACAAAACTATGTTGCAGCTTAATTTGATGGAATTAGAAGCAAATTAAGAATAGTGTGCAGAGATTGTGTAAAAGCTCTAAAGACCTACCTAGAGACACTTTTAATAAATAATGTGCCAGGATTGTGACATAACTGTTGGGATGTCTGATGGGACTTCTGGAATTAAGACTTGGAGAAAAAAATATCATATGCTCTTAATGAACACATGCAATCAGATGAGTTATGTGGAAAATGAAGTTTTTCATACATTATGAAAGACACAGCTACATATAATTAAAATTTCAGTAAAATAAAATAACTGTAATTCTCCTTTTGAAATATTATCTTCCCTAGTTCCCTCTTTTTGATCTTATGCAAAGGAAGCACACAATGCAAAAGGAGCAATAGAAAGCTTGTCCAGTCCACAAAGCAGACACAAAATTCACTAAATATATTCATTCTTGCTTCTACTGAACTGCATACATAGCATACTCTGAGAAGATATATTATTATACTTAATTTCTTCACACTTCATTTCTGATTTTGAACAATTTTTAATTTAATTTTATGCTTTGAACTTCATAGAAATCCGTCATTTTTGGACAAATTAGAAAAAAATTATGACAGCAGCAGAACCAAGATCTCCTCCCTTCAAGTATGTTTGACTCATGTACCCTCTATAGAGTAACTCCACTGCCCACATTCTTTCTATTTCTTAAGCCCAATTAATGATTAAGCTCTTTGTTACACTCTTAATCCTTCATGTAGAACTAAGGGTCTGTGCACGTTCGTGTATAAAATTTTCACTGCATCAATGATAGAATAATAGAAGTTGGAAAAGACCTGTAATATTTTGAGAGCAGGACCAACTTCTATCAGGTCACCCACAGGCATGTTCTAAATATCCCCAAGGACAGAGTATCTGTGTAATAAAGATAAATCTTATTTCACGTCTTTACAAGAATTGACGAAAGATGCAAAGTAAGCTACGAAGAAAAGAAGGAATTATGTACCTACAAGGAGCAAAAATAACACTTCTTTCAGTGATGCCAGATCAGTTCCAAGATAATGAATACTGACTTTGTAATGTCTCAAGCAGCAACACTTTTGGTCTTCTGAAAACATCAGCTTGTCAGAAATTTCTCTGAAACTTCACAACTGAGTCTAATAAACACATGGAACTCAATCTGAGCTGAAGATGCTATCAAAGCAAATGTTTTAAGCCATTTTCGACAGAAAAACTGTATGCCAAGAACCATGGGGAAAAAAATTGTAAACTTACTAACTTACATTTATTACTCATGAGGAAAATAAATTTGAAGATTAATAATGCTATTACAGCATATCATAATTACCTACTTCATTATTCAAGTCTAGATTCTAGATCCTCCAGGGTACTCACACACCTAACTTCCATGGAAATACGATTATTTTTACCAAATCTGGCCACAGGGAAAGAAGTTTCCTCCTGAAACAGTGTTTCAGCTGCTAAAACTCAGAAACTAATTTGAAATCACACCACCTCTTATCACACCACCAGTGTGCCCTCATTCACACAAAGACACAGGATTGCCTCATATGCTCTATTGTCACGTTTTGTCTTCAGCTGGTTTTTGTCAGACATTAACCATTTGTGAAGCCAGTATTTTCCATATTTGCATTCTACTTAAGGCTGTGGGGGTTTCTGCTTTGTTTTTCTCAAGTTTATCTTAAGATATAGCTCAGGTTTTTTGCAAAATCAAAGCTAGGAAAACTTTTCTTTTCCCCAATGTTTTAAAAATTCTAAACTACAGCCATTCTAGAAAAGCTGCATTGCCTACAGAATTAAAAGTAGCAGCAACAAGATATGAGTATGTGGGTTACAGGCCAGGAACATAGATTTGCTGATCCTACCAAAAATCTATCCTTGCTGAGTTTTAAAACTTTCCAAATGCTAGCACTTGCTTATAATTAACAAGCTTGAGTATTGCATTGGCCCATAAAAAGAGTTTCCAAAATCTCATCAAACAAAGCCCAAATTCAAGCAGACCTAAGTAAAAGGTGACAGTATCTGCAAACCAATGTGCCTGTTGAAGCCTGCAGAGTGAATAGGTTAAAGGAGGAATATCTGGTTTTAGTCTAACTAAACCAGAATAACATCTGTGTACCTCTTTTCACTTGGAAAATGACTGCCATCCCACTCTTCCTGTTCCCAGTTCCAACTATTTGAACCACTGTTCCTGAAACATTCAAACCACCAAGAGGTGGGGACTCTTCCTTAGTATTAATGGAAGTTTTATTAGCAGAGGTGATGTCTCTCAGCATCCCACCAGGTCCTCACACCTTGGCACAACTACGAGGAATCAAATAGATGAGCTGGATATAACCAGGGCACCATGCACAGCATCACAACCTCTCTGCACAGATATTTTTCTGTTCCCCTCATCCCTACTGCTGACCAGATGACTACACAGTGCTGGTCTTCAGAGCACAGCATGCTTGCACACAGTCTCCATCCTCCCCACATCATGATGCAGGTGCTTTCATCCTGCACTCCACTAAAATTTACATTCTTCCTTCAGCTTCCCAGTAGCTGGCTGTCACTGTTCTGCAGGAATTCCAGTATCACCTTCATCTCCATTGCTCCCTCTCCTTCCTCAGATCACCAAGGGACAATGTAGGACTCAGCAAGAGAGGGAAAAATGTGGAGAACATTATTGCCCTGGACTGGCAGTCAGGAACAGTCAGAACTCAGATGCTCCACGAGACAGGCTTAGGGCTTCCAGGAAAGGAATTGGGTATGTTTTTCCCAACTTTTTCGATAAATGCCATTATAATAGAAAGGTTCCTTTGCCTTTTCCTTTTATCATCCATACAGCAGGTGATTTAAACTTCCCCCAAAAATTACTATTATACAGAAAACAGCAGCTTGGAGAGGAATGAAACAACTTTGTGAAAGTTTAAAATTATTGAAAAGTGAGGAATATCCTTGTTTACATTTTACGACACTTAGCCTTCCTCAGTAATTAAAATCCCCCAATTTATATTATATGCCTGTAAAAAGTGGAATCCTGTAATTACAAGAAAAATAAGTAATTATCTCAATTAAGATAACAAAATTTTCTGTTGGAAAAATACATACAAATAAATAAGTCACAGACCTAAAATTATCATATTTGGTCATGAAAAGAAAATATTTGCAGGATACAACAGTATTAGGCTACCAGTTTATACTGACCCCAATCCCAGTACAGTTTAAAACTAACTTTACCTCAGTGCAGGGAGATGCTTTTCCAGAAAACAATAACATGGATTGTTAGTAATGCATCCCAAGCATGAAAGGTTTTTCTCCTCCCTTTCTAAGAGAAATCCCAGGCTGAATCCTTTTTAAGGTGAGAAAAACAACCCAAACAAAAATAAAAAATAAATCAGCCTTATGCCAGCCTTTTAATTCTGATACATGTTTCAGTTACTGGCAAAGAATATGGAGAGACTATGAATTGCTTGGCTTTGTTACGTTTGGGAAAATTCCAACAATTGAAAAAAAATAAATAAGATTCAGAAACAGTTTGAATGTGTAACAAAACTGATACCCAAGACACACCCCAGATTACTGCTCTTATGCAATTGACATTGGCCAGAATCCATATAAAAACATACATCTCTTGGCTTCCTGCTCTGAAATTTGCACTATTCCATTTCAAATCTGTGCTTTTATTCTTAAAGCCAGAGCAAGATTATCATACCACAGTGAGAATACCTCTGCAGAAACTCAATATCGCATATTTGCAAACCTGTCCTCCCTTTTCACCCAAAACCCAATATCATTAAATTATAAACCTATTGTAGGACTACTAAAATGGTTAAAAAATACAAACTGAAAAGGTGGGGAGAAGAACACTAACAGATTCTACTTTTTTTAATGGAATATTTGCAAAAAGCAGTACCATTTGTCTGGCAGCTATGTTTACGATGCAGCTTTTAAAATGACACCTTTCAAATTATGGAATCTCTTTTTACAAATGAAAACTAAATGTAAAATGCTGAGCAGTAAATAGAAGATCCAGCCTGCACATTTTCTAGTTTGTCTTCTTTGGGTGAGAGTTTACTACTACCTAAACCAAAACACACAATTTATGCTGATATTAATGCATGGGGGTTTTGTATTGTCTGACAGACTTCATTGTTTTTTTACAGCCAAGGAAGAGTTTTGAAAGATATCAGCCCCACTATTTAAAATATAAGCCTGCAACATGAGAAGGAAAAATGTTAACAACATATTCAATCCATCATAAAAATTTACCCTATTGCATTTCAGTTTACATGACTTCTCAATCATTTTACAGAATTTGACATTCCTTTGCTGTGAATAGTAGTGGGTATAGTTAACAGCTATTAATTCAGAGTAGTCTATGTATCTGACTACTGTTTTCAAACTTACTGTGTGTTATATGCTGGAAAAATTAAGCATTTCCACAGAAGAAAGCAAAACGACCACTGAGCATGCTGCACATTAAGGCAATATCCAACAGCATTTTTAGTCATCCCAAAAAAATCATATTAATGGGACCCATGATTTTTATTGGAAAGCAAAAAATTGCCTCATATGGGTTTCCTTGGAGAAATAAACAGATTTTTTAAAACTTTCTTGGGAAATATAAACATACTTAAGGCCAGAGTTTTAAATATGTTAACACCCAATGCCAGGTGTGAAAGATACAAGAGTCACTTCCAGCACTTGTCTTCCTGCTCATCCAGCATGGAGAAGACCAGGGAAGGAGAACAACACTCCTATACACAAGTAACTTAGGATATTTAGGGTGATACTCATATTTGTGATTATACCCAGTTGACACAAAATGCAGCAGCCATACAATAAAACATTTACAAATCCACATACCAAAAAAAATGTCAAATACAACAAGAAGATCAAAGACAGGAGGTCAGCAGTTGATGGAGAATCTTCCTTTTGGCAGAAGGACAGCTGTATTTTCTTTTTAATGTAAAAAACAAGCAAATAATCTCCAACATCACTCTGCCCTCAATGTACTCTGTAAAAAGGGCAAGGGATATGAAGGGGAAAAAAAACTTAAGTGGTACTGAGCGTATTTTTTGGAGCTGGCAAATTTAAATATGGGTAGGGCCCATATCAGCTAAATTTATGTTTTTTTCACTCACATGTCTGTAACTTATACTTTATAGTTTAGAAATCACAGCATTGCTTTTCCAACACTGACAATATAACAAAACAGATAGCCCTTACAAGTTAAGGGTGAAAAAAATAGGTAAACTTAATAGCAGAATTAATGATTCATATCATAGCAATGCACTGAAAAAGAAAGCTTCTCTAATAAAAACTTTTTTGACACATTGGTACTGATACCTCCAGAGTCTTTTCAGACAAACAGAGGAAAAAACAGTGCAATATTTGAAGTACTGATAGATAAATGTAATTTCACAGAAATTAGTTTGATTTGGTCACTCAAATTATGCTGAAGTAGCTGAAACCAAAAAGTGATCCTATGCACAAGAATGACACACAGGCTTAGCAAAAGCAGCAAACTATGTTCTGTCAAGACGTTCACAATCTTTGCTACCAAACCCAAGTGATGAGGAAGGCTACAACTAGACTCATTTTGCCCATAAAATATCTCAATGCAGTTATTAAAACACATGTTACATTTAACTTTCTATCTAATCCTTCAATGTTTACTCCATAACTTAATAATCATTGCATTCTGCATTTTCAAGACAGGATGCTAAAAAACTAACTGATTTGAGTAAGGAGAAATGAAGAACAATTTTTAAGGTTATGTGCCACAAAATAGTACCAGTCTGAATTAAACTAATAACAAATATAGTCAAACTATTTAACAAATTTCAGGCAAAATGTATTTTGAGTTTCAGAAAATATGCATACATGAATAGTTAGAAGTGTGCACATGTGTACCTCCATATCACCACAACATTGAGTTTGTTACACAGTTCATAAGCACAACTTGTACAGCTTGGCATTAAACCAGGTAGAACAAATACTTATCTTCTAGGACAACTGTCAGAAAGTTTTATTATTACGATTACTACTACTGGTGATGGTGATAACAACAACAATAATAACAACAACAATAACAACAATATCTACATTACAAAAATGTGATCCCAAGTATCACATCGTATAATTTGGAGGAAAACCAGCCCAATAAAACATGCTATTTTCTGTTTTCTCTGCATACCATGAACAACTTTAAAATTCAGTAATTACCTGAACAACACTTCCTTGCCCTTCCCAGTCTGCTTCCTTTAAAGGTCAACAGTTTCTGTCACCTCAGTCTATGCAAGCCTCCCCAGACAGACACATGCAGGTTAACAGCAAATCCATGTTGCACATGTTAGCAAAGGACATCCAATTCAGAGCCAGTAGCTGAAAAACTAAAAACCTGCCCTAGTCAGAATTTGGGCAGAAGATGACCAACAGGCTAACAGGGAAATTCAGTTGACACATGATGCCAAAAAGGATGCAGGGAGTGCAACAGACCTCCATTCTGGCACATTGGCAAAAAAAAATTTCACAGCACTTAAAAGTGTAATAACCTATAACCTAGTACATAATGTTGCCTTTATACATGCCTCACTCACAGGAACTTCTGCAGGTATTAAGCATAAGAAGTCCATTTCTAAGCCTCTCAGTGTACAACAATTACCCTATTGTCACTTGGCCCACTGTGTGTTGTAAGTCTGATTTCGTGCAGCAATCTTGCTGCATGCTGTCATGTCTGGGTATGACGACTGTGTTATTTTCACTGTGCAAAATCCTACTTCAGGGATGACAGACTCACCCCTACCTTCCTTTTTCCTCGGGTCCCCCTCCCTGGATAGCAGAACATTTTAATCCAGGCACCTTCACAGCAGAGTGATGACATCGTGACCTTTACTTACATTTATTGTCTGAGATGCAGGACCTGGCCAGTGGTTTAAGGCGTTGAAAGGTATCACTGGTTCACTTCAATGCAGGTGTTTCAGAACTGATCCATCACATTTACAGGGCCAGACTCGGTGAAAAGCCAGTCATTTAAAATATTACATTAAAATGTGCTTCTAGTCATCATTTCTACAACGTTTTCCTCAAATTCTTTTGGGAATAATTTGAAAAGTATGTTTTATGCTCAGAAGCAATAGGCCACCAGGTGGTTTTAACTTTTCTTAATTGGTTTGTTTTCTATTCAGATTTTGTTTCTCCATTGGTTTAAGCTCCACAGTTTGATGACAAGACAAACCAGCCAAGGAAAAAAAATACAACAAAAATAGGATAAAAAAAATATGTTTAAGAAAAAAATAGAGAAATAGCTAATATTTCAGAGGGTTAATATGAAACAAAATTCCTTTTAAAGCTACTATTATCAAAGTACATTTTTTTTTAATCCAAGAGCAACAGAAAATAGAATCTTCAAGCAGGTAATAAACTTGCCATAAAAACATATTGGAAAAACTAAGAATTTTTATGAGAAAGCTCATGGTCTTGATTTAAATTTGGCCAAAATGCTGCTGTAGAAGTGGCAGTAGATTAGTTAAAGGATTACCATTACTATACCAATGCAGAAGGAAAATAATAAACTTATTTAAGTTTGAAACTATTAGTAAGCAGCTGCATTACATAAATATTTTTCATAAACAGGTATATTTAATAAAGATCATTTTGAGGTTCAGGGATAAGGTCAGCTTTCAATCTTTTCCTTCAAACGATTTCATGAATAAAGGTGATAAAGAATGAATCAAGCACTCAAAGTGATTCCTATATTTATTTTGTCCTAAACCACTATGGGCTGTAAATCATGGATGGGAGTAAGAAGTTTCCTGTTTCTGTTAGCAACTGAACTGTTCCTGAGAGAAAAAGCCTAATCAGAAGAAAAAAAAAAAAAAAATCTTAACCTCAAATACTGATTTCTAACAAAAAAGTCTGGAAAGCATACCCCTCTGTTTGACTTTTGCTTGAACAAAATAAGTCAGGGAATTTATCATGCAGATTACTGCAATTTGATTTTTCACAAATAAGGAGAACAAAGTAAGCAATAAGACATGACAACTGTTTTTTCAGACAAGTGACAAGAGAAAAGACTCTGTTGACAAAAAAATTGGTGTATTCAAGAGCCATTGCATATTTTCCATTAGTAGCAGGATGTTCATTCCTTTCAGCAAGGAAGTCTATTCATTGTTAAGATTTCCAAAGGTACACCTTCTTTTGGAAATGGGTCTATTTATTAGAGAAATGGAGATAAAGCAACAAACCCAAAGAAAGCATAATGCCCAGCCAAATTTAGTCAAAACCATGCTACAGACCAAGAAATGGTTTATGTTTCCTCAGACAAAAATTAGGGAAGGGCGTCAGCATGGGTAAGCTGAAGCTCTACAGCAAGACGGCAGTTCCACAATCTAGATGGCATTGCCTCTGTCTTTTAAGTTTGGACATCCCAAATTCCCTCTAGTTGCCCAGCAGGTGTTTTAGTCTCTTCACTGAATATATGTCAAGCTTTGCTACCTAAAGCACATCTCTTGATTCCCTGTCAAGTTATACAATCAGAACGAAACAACAGGGCTGCTTCCCACGGCACAAAATTCTCAAGTAATGCTTGCAATACACCTGCAAGATAAAAACCACTGAGGGTGGGTTTTCTACAGAATTTAAGCATCTGAAAGACTTAATGATAATTTTGAAAGTAATCATACTCCTCTATTCTCTTTAACCCCCTGTTCTATTTAACTGAGTGGGATTTTCCCTTTTTTAACTCAAAACTATATGAGTGGGAACATTTAATTTCAAATGCCCAAAGACATTTCACATCTGATTTTTCAACAGGACATATTTCTCGATGTCTACTGCTTGCAGTTATCACTGCTGAGATTCATTTCAGATTACCTAAACCAGGAAGACCATAGTACACATTCTGTTTCAATTCCAGGTATTCTATTGTCCAGGATTTAGGATTGCAATTATTTTGTTAAGCCACATAGTGGTCTTATTCAATATTGTAAAGGTCTGTATGGCTGAATGCCTCTGCCTTTAAAAGGTGGCCTTGAAGTTTTGAGATGTCAGACTTCTAAAACTACTAATTTTGACATTATGTTTTGATCTGGAAACTTCATTTTTCATAGCTGTCTCATGAAAACATCATGAATGTAACAGGGTCACTCTCTCAGCCTTGCATTGATATTTTCAGGAAGAACAGACACAGTATTAGATATTCTTTAGAAAGCCTTCTGCTGAGAAGAGAATCAGGTTGAATTTATAAAGTGCTACATACATATTAAACAAATTTCTCCTACCTTGGAGAAATTCACCAATTTCAAATCAATACGAAATTTGCCACCAGGCGTGTTAGACTAGGAAATTTCATTTTCGTTGCTCTCTTACCCCATAGTAATACCTGTATGCAATTTATTATACTGTTTCACAAAACATTTTATATCATCTCCTAATGAGTTTAAAAGAAACTGGTAATTTGGTTATTTGCAATTTTCTTGTTTTCAATACAAATATTAAAATAATATAACAAAAAAATTTATCCTCAACAGGTTTCTCCACCCATCTCATTCTTATGACAGCCTTTCCAAGTCAACTCTCCTACCTAAAATATGCTGCCATAAATTAAATTTGTACATAATCCCCATTGAAATAATCTGTAAAATAAGTATTAGAGGACACATTCTAATTTGGTTTTTATGGAAAGCATTCTGATCTGCTTTTAATACATTCCCCTAGCTCTAAGTCAGTAGTTTTTCCTGCATTCAACAGAATTGTGAAGTTTTGCACAGTTGCAAATATGAACCCCAAAGTTCTAGTTCTCATGCCTTTTAACTCCAGGTTATTATTTGTGAGCATTGTTTGCATTGCACAAATCTTTAGACACATTTGTAGACACAGGGAAATAATTTACTTCTCAGATTTATATAAACTTTCCACTTAGTGATCATCATATTAGTATGGTAAGTTTAAATGTTCTTTGGATATCTAACACACACACCACTCATGTAACTATACAGCATATGTACCATACCCTTAATGTAGATCACATGGAAGGGCAAACAGACATCCCAGCTGCTTCATTCCACCATTTTATTTGTAAGTGCAACAATTTCATTTGAATTCAGCTTCAGTGGCCATTTTTTCCCCCCACTTGATTCTGTTGTTCATTACAAATTATAAACAGCTGCTTCTTTTATTGAATTTATTTCAATGAAAGCCAGAAAAGATTTGTTAAGCAAATAGCATAAACCAAGTACAAACTTCTGCTACATCAGTTTTCACAGGTCAGTGTATGCACCAGTTGCTTCCTTCCAACTCAATCCATGCCGCACCGATTCACGTAACTTATCACACAAGAGGAGCACACAGCAGTTAAGAAATGCATCTTAAATTCAAGCACTGGCTTATTAAAATTCATTCATCTGCCTACCTCATTGTAAGGAAGACTTACTAAAGAACATACATAAGGTGAAGGCAATCAAGAGAGAGGACTGTCAGATGTAGTTAGTTGTGGTGTTCATTCTGACATGCATTTGGAGTGTTCCCCTATTTTGTGGATTTTAATAAGAGCAAATGCTAAAAAAACAGCATTAAGAGCATATGAGTGTTCAGCAGAGGAATGGTGAAGCAATTCCCATGTTTTAAACATTAAGTTAGATATAAAGCCTAAGGGAAGTACTTTTCAGGCATTATAGTATCATTAGCATCATTAAATTGAAAAGCTGTAGTTCCTGCTAAGAGATTACAGAATTTGCTTTGACTGAGTCACAATGCTATACAGTTTTGAAAAACCCTGTGGTTGGCTTCTGAATGTTAAACTTTGGCAACACCTTTTAAATTTATGCTGAAAGAAGAATATCAACACAACACACCACAGTAAGGTCCAGATATTTGAAAATAATATGAACCTAACAACAGAAATTTCATAACTAAACTAGCTGTCTACATTTATTCTGAATTCTTAGACAAACAGGATTTATCAAAAGGTTCACAAAGTAACCATCCTAAAATTATCAGAAAGGCAATGCAAGACATATTCTGGGCTGCAACTGTGGAAAACAAGCACACAACAGATACTTAAGACAACAGCAAAAATGGATTATACAGGGATTAGACAATTTCACAGAAGCCAAATTTGTTAATGGCAATTCAAATAAAGAGAGTCTGGACATCTTTTTTTTTTTTTAAATCACCAATTCACTTGCTACCATTTTCTTCTTAATTCAGTGACCTGATTGCCTGGGAGCTCTTTCCAACTCCTTGCTAACTCAAAAATGTATTAATTTATTTCAAGATGCAGATACAGTAGTTAACTGAAAGCTCTGGATTAAACCCACAGTATCAACATTACACAGTATTTGGTCTTGACATCCAGAGATCCAGAAGACAGCAGATTTCCTGTTTCTCTCTTCCTGTCTGCTTCCTGTATCACAAATCAAAGTTTCTGGTTTGCCTTACCTTCTCAGGACTTTTACTTAACTCTCAGAAAACTGTGTTCTTGCTGTCAAATTTTGAGCTTTACCTTCTTTCTCTTCATAACTGAGAATCTGAAGACGCTAAGTTCATCGAGAAATCCTCTATAGTCTCAGAAGAGTTCAATATCCACCTGAATCTTCAGACTGTCCCTTGCTGCCCTCTCTGCTCCAACATTTGAGCATGTTTTTTTTTTCCTTTAAATCTACATTTTTTCCTTTAAATCTTACATTTCTAACGTCACAGCCTAACATAACCTGAACACAAGGGGTCCCGAGCAGATCATTAACATCTCACTAACATCACTGAACTAAAACTTCATGGGTTTTTTTTTTTTATTTTAAGAGAAAACTACCCTGAATTTCAAAATACCAATATCCTTTGATTTAGGCCATTTTGAGAGAAGTTGTGAATGTTCCTTCCCTGGAAGTGTTCAAGGACAGGTAAGATGGGGCCCCCGGCAGAGTGAAAGGTGTCCCTGCCCATGGCAAGGAGGCTATAACTAGATGATCTTTAATGTCCTTTGCAATCCAAACCATTCTATGGTTCTATGTGTTTTCTCTGCCAGAGAATTTAAGGTTCTTTTAAAAATGGGGACAATGGTTAATGCAATACTAAAACAAGGAGCACAAGAGCCCAGCCCTAGTATGGGCCTACAGATTTTTATTCCCATGAAATGGAGGTTCACCAGAAGTTCCTAAAGCACTTCTGACAGATGTGCTGTAACCCCATGGCAGCCAGGCAGGGGCTGCAGCCCATGATGTATGCTGGGCACCTGGGAAGCCTAAGGGTATGTCAACTGGCAGCCTCACAGAAGCAGAATTTTTGGCTTTACCGGAGTCCAGTGAAGGTGCAGCTGACTCCATACTCCAGGAAAACTAAGTAAACTGGTCCCTTACCTTTGGCATTCTTGACTTACAGAAGACCTTACCTTTGATGTGCCTTTTCAGTCGTGATATACAACAGCAACATACGAACAGCGACAGCCTGAAGAACCATATAGTGCATAAAACTAATTGACAGCATTTCCTTGGTCATCTACTGCCCATCATTTCTTTCCTACTTGTGCTGTTATAAACATGACATCATAGCTTGTTTCCTGCTGGGGTACTCTTGCGCAGCGATAACAAACAAGTACTCTGCCAGTACCAAAATCAAAACCAACTGCTTGACTCCAGCAAACGGACAAGAAAATTCCAAACACTTAGCAAACAAGTATTGAATTTACATATTTTAAAATCCCTCCCCTCCACTTAGACTACTCCCTACTCTGCCGTTTTAGAGGCACACTTTTAATAAATGTTGCTGAAGAAAACAGAATTTAAATATTTTATTTATGGCTGTATATTCCACACAAAGTGTGAAAGGGGGAAAAAAAGCATGCACACCTAAATATAATGGGCAATTTACTGTGGAAAAAAACCCCAAACATACAAAAGGAGAACTTTTTAACTCCTGTTGCACAATTTGTTTTAGAAACATGTTAACAATGTAGGAAAAAAGGCCTTGATGCCATTTATACAGCTAACTCTTGCAGGCATGTTCCAAGTCCTATAAAGAAGGTTAATGCTACAATGGCAGTGAGAAACATGCAAGTCAAAACACAATCTGGGAGGAACAAAGCACCCCATACAACCCAAATTTCAGCAGCACTAAATAATATCCCACCTGTCAGTATG
This sequence comes from Corvus brachyrhynchos, assembly GCF_000691975.1. Taxonomy (NCBI): domain Eukaryota; kingdom Metazoa; phylum Chordata; class Aves; order Passeriformes; family Corvidae; genus Corvus; species Corvus brachyrhynchos. The sequence goes on from NW_008238959.1 coordinate 1,192,160, forward strand.
TCAAACAGCTTGGCATGTTTCCATTACAAGACAAAAGTCACTTTTGTTTGTGTGTCAAATGTGCTCTGAGCAAAAGTGAAAAAAAAAGAGAAAAGCTTTTGGAGAGTAGAGACAGTTCAGAGAGGTTAAAAAAAAATCAACTGATAAATAACAACCATGCTTACCACCTTTGTGCTTATGTTCAAAAATAGCATTTTGGTCAGCCAGATGTTACAAATATAGTTACAAACACGCATAATGAACAAATTTAGACATCACTGATGCATGGAAGATAACACAGGGTGGAACATGCCCTGCAACTTAAAAAAATTCACTTCAATTTACAAATGGGATCCAAACAGACATGCTTCCTAGTGCCTTTTTTTCCATTTCTCCAGAATTCTTTTTGTGTGCTGATATATAATTTTCCTATAATCAAGAAAGAAGGGAAGGGCAGAAAGAAAATGGACAACATGATTTATTGTTGCCTCTATTGTCTAATACAATTTCACAAAATAAACTGATTTTTAATTTTTGCTTTAGCTTAAATAATTTCTTCTATTTATTTTAAATGTGAACATGGAACTCAGATGGTGACAGAACAGATCATTTTTCTCTCAATACAAGATATACCTTACTAAGGAAACTGGCGATCCGTCCCTGGTTTCAAAACCCTTTGTTTATTATAGTCTCTTAGAAGTGACAATAATTGCTTTATTCCAGAGCATAGGCTGTCAGACTACTAGATTCAGGGGACAAGAAAAATCAGAGTTGGAAAATGTAAATGGAAAGATAGATGGCAATACTTCACTGTTCTGCCCCTGGATGCCAAAGAACTTTACAGATGTGAATTATAAGCTTAATCGTGGAAGACAAGTAATATTTAATGACAACAGTGATTCCTAATATGAAAAAAGAAGCAGCCCCTGTTCCAAATTCATTGCATTCATTTACAATAAGAGAAAAAAAAGAATAACCATGAGAGAATACAAAATAAATTTTAGAATTACAAGAAAGCATTTTAAGTTGCCTAAATTTTACTAAACTTAGATTATCCTTGACTAACTAAGAATTCTGGTGTTGTTCCATCTCCTTTATCTCAGCCATAGGTTTCTGCATGAGACTCAGGGAGTTTTCATCTGCAGCTGAGCCTGGAATCTGCCCCATCCAAGCAGACTCTGCAAGACCCAGAGAAGCCCTTGCTCACAGTTACAGAGGTCCTGCTGCATGTAAGGCTGTAAAAATGTGCAATGGAAGATTTCCAGGTTTGCAGAGCAGCTTAAGTAAAGAGAGGACAATCTCTTGCCTTTGAAGAAGCTACCTTAAATTGTCCTTAATCTGGTTTACCAATTTGGTAAATTTTTCATGGAAACATAACCTGGAATCTTACCTAGCAGGATGGTAGACACTAAGCAGCTGAATAAACACACTAATTGGCATGATCAAATCAATAATCTTTCTAGACACCTACCTTAATTCTTAGATTGAATCTCCTCTCTCAAAGATTACACTAGGAATTTTAGATAGTATTTCTGACTGTTGTTTGAATCACTTTTGGCTGGTTTTCAACAGTTGGATCAAAATTCAGAGTGTCAGATTCACAGAAAAATATTATCCTTTTAATTGTGGAAGTCAAAACATACAAAAATACCTAATAAAATGAATTGCGGGGTATTGACTTCAGTCAACAGAAAACCAAGAACTAAACAAACCTGAGACAAGATTTAATATTGCCCCAAATTCTCTGTTAGAGATAAAAATGCGTTAAAACAAGACAGAATCCTAGACCCTCTAAGTGAGATAATAGCCACCCACAGAAAAATGTCACCTGAGAAGAAAAATAAAATAATCCTCATACCTTGCAAAGTAACTGGGCACAGCTTTACCAAGTTCTTAAAGCAGATATATCTGGACACTCGTTACTGTCAACTACAGCTCATAACACTATGTCATATGCAAGAAGCATGGGTTCATAATAGTGCTCACCTTTTAGCTGGATGTTTTGCCTAGAATATTTTCAGAACATTAGTGACTGTAGAAGCACATATGGAAACAACTCAGCAACAAATACCTGGTGTGACTCTACCTCCCGTGTGAAGGAGGAACGGGGAAGTCAAGAGGACAGTTACAACGGCAGCCACCAAATGGCTATTCGAGATGATTTCACCTACTTTAAAAGGGGTAAAAAAAATGCTCTACATGAATTAATGTAGAAGTCAGGCTCAAAAGCAAAGCCAAAGCACTTTGAGCCTGTCATTGCTCCATAGGAGCAAAACTTGTAGCTGTTTAATTTTTTTATTGTTATTATAGTTATTTAAGATTAGTAGGCAACTCATTCATATCACTGAACTGGATGAAAGGTGTTAGGAATGAAAGAGACCATCAATTATCTCACAAGGGAAGTCAAAGCATTTATGCTACTCCAAAAGAAAACTGCAAAGATTTAGAACATATGACAGACTGATAAAAAATGTACTTCATGTCCAGAAGGGTAGCCTTCGTGAAATTAATCTCACATCATGAAGATCTCAACCAGAAGGTAAGTTCAGCTGTTCTGCAACTGAGACCTCAAATCAGAAGAAACTTCTGTGGTAATACACAATTAAATTGGGTTAAAAATACTTTTTTTAATAAGCTGTCAAATATTTATTTGCATACTTTCTCTTATGTAAGCACATGCTCATTAACTAGAAGGATCCTAATGCAAACAAATTGTGTCAACACAGGAGAGCACACTTCTCAAAAAAAAAAAAAAAGAAAGAAAAACAAAACTCCAAAAAGCAGTAACACACTGAGATTCTGGCTGAGTCAGAAGGCAGACTAGCTGGCAATATAGAGAAAAAATCCTTTCAAGCTGCCATTTTGAAGCATGTTAATCTTTCTATATCTATACAGAGCCACATGTTCACGGCATGCAAAAAGGAGTGAGAAAGTGAAATCCCTGGCCCTACAGAGGTTGTTGCGAAGGAGCATGGTGGGAGGGAAGGGAGGGAAATCAGAGGAAAAAGGGGAGAGCTCATAAAATGTAAGGTTTAAGGAATGACACTGGAGCACATCCAAGATAAATCTCCATTCTATTTCATATTTTTGGGAGAAGCAGCAGGTTCTTCACACTGCATGGAGTAAGATCACAAAATGCCAAGAACAACAGGCATAATTCTTTCAAGATCATTCCATCAGGATTTTGCAAATGAAAACAGATTGAAATATCTGGGGAAAAAAATAGTTGCTGAAGAGAACAAAATTTTCACTTTGCTTCTCTCTCACCACCAAGTTGACTTTACTTTCCCTCATCTCACAAAGAACTTCTAAAAGACAAGGAGAAAAGCTGGCAAGTGAACACCAGACTACCTCATCTAGGTGAAAAACTGAACTGTTCACTGGCTGTCTTTTTAATATTTTATATGAGCCTTTCCAAGATTTTATTGGTTCTCTTTACGTACTTTTACTATCAGAGGCTCACTGATCTTGGAATATAAGCTAACAGTTGTGGTTTTACACCACAATGTTTATATTAGGCTGTCAGTGCACAAAGAAAATGAATACAGCTCCCACCTGCAGCTCCTGCTGTTAACTTATGCACATGGCACACGCGTGCAGGATTCATGAAGAAAACCTCTGCTGCATCCCTGGATTCCCTGGGAGGCCTCTCTCCAAACATCTCTGGCTATATTCACTCTCTGTGGTATCCCAGTGGGGCAGAACCAGGGCTGGCTTTAGGCACAGGCAGCAGCAGTCTGAAGTTGCAGATTGTTGGGGAGCAGCACAAAAACTCCCCATGAGGCTATCCATACCCATACATTCGTTGCGTTGTCAGGCGGCTGGAGAGCCAAGTGGGCTGCTACAGCCCTGAAGGGAGAGGATGAGGCAGCAGCCTTTCCTGGCTGCAGCAGGAGCTAGAGCCATCTCCTACTCCCATCTGTGGAAAATAAATTAATTTCTGCTACACCATGCAGAAATTTTGTTCTACCTCTAGGGTAGAACAATTTACCTTTAAGTCCTCAAAGAAACAATCAAAAAGCCCAAAAAATATTCTGGAACATGTATATTACAACAGGTACAGATGAGACTGCTTTTAGCTGGTTTCAGAATGTCATTCTCTTTATTTCCAGGAAGAGTTATATACTATCAGATTCCCCTGAGTTTTATGCTTTTTCTTAAAATTCCAGCTCATTGGCAGAGAGATCCTAAAAGCTCATCAGAAAAATGTTACTAAGAGTCTTCAAAGTTTTATTCAGTTACAGTTATGATTGCTCCCACAGCCCTTAACTTTGTATGCTTTTGATTTTCGAAGTTTGTATTTGATTTTTAAGTCAGATTCATGATGCACAAGACTGTCCATACTTTAACAATTGAAGGCTAACTTACATAAAGGATCAGAAGACGGAAGCAGCTAACCAGTCTATGACAAGTTTTAATGTAACTTTTCTATTAAGATCTTTTGCTTTCCTCCTTGAAAGTGAATTAAGAAAAAGGAAACAGTTTTCAGCTACAGACATATTATAACATTGAAGATGTCAAAAAATCTACTCATTAAAGAAAGAATTTCATGACTTAGCAGCTGTGACTGTCAAAACAAGTACATGTCTGTCTTCTTTTTTTACCTCAGATTAGAGAGGTTCATCCTATGTCAGGATTCTGAGACCATATACTAGCTTACACTATGCTTGTAGGACTACATTTATAACTGGAAAACACAAACAACAATCTCAGCAAGCTAACATAAGTCAGCTGACAGATATGGTAATACAGTCAAATGAAAATTCATTTTTTAAAAGTTACTTGACTTGTAATACAAATTGCTGTTTGATAAAGTTTAATTAGGACCAAAGCTGCCACTACAGTCTGGTTTTTTTGTGTCAATAAAAGCTCTCAAAATTCTTCTGTCAAGGACACACCTTTTCAGCCGGTCTCAGCTTTTTTTGAGAAACTTGACGGGTGTTTTTTGCATAGAAGAGGGAAGACAAAACATACTTCAAGAGATTAAAATTTAATTCTTAGCATTTTTGGCAACAAATGAAACATATTCATCATGTACCTGTGAACAGGGCAGCCAATTTAAAAGATGGTACAATAATGTATGGGGAAAATATGTGCTCCAGTAAGCAGCGAAATGAGTTATACTGTATGTAGAGCATCTGTTAAGTTTAGCAGATCTTTCCAGAACATTATTTCTCCCTAACACTACAGTGAGCAGAATATCACCCCAATCTGACAGAAATCAGGGGGATTATCTGTGATAGCCTGAAGAACAGCATTACTGAAACACCTCAGAACAAGAAGGTTATTTGTCATCCTTACCCAATTTTAGTGCCTGACATCAAAAAACTCTCTTGAGTAAATAAGGGGATAAATAAGGATAAATGCAAGAGAACTGGGAGACAGATTATTGCTTTTAAACAACCTGTTCTTGGAATCCCATGACAAAAAAGAAGGGATTCCTTCTTTTTTAAAAAATCAGAAAACATATCATGTCTACCCATCAAGACTGCAGAGAGGCTTTCTAAGAAAGAACACAATACACAGTAAGGTCTTAAATACCAAAAGACAAAATGCAACAATGGCTAAACCCACATGAATTTGAGTAGCTGAATTGGTAACCCCAGAAAGACTACTTCAAGGTATGCACAATAGGCTGAATTCTAGCACTACTTATAAAGCAGAACTGGGGCACTTCCCTGATGTGAACACTGGCTTAGCAGAACACTGGTCATTGTATTTTCTGTTTTAAACGTGGCTACAAGAAAACGTGCTATGGGGTAAGACTCCAGCACCACAGGCAGTGCCACCCAAGCATGGCAGGAACAAGCTGCATACGCTAGCAGGCAGTGCACATCTGAATGTATATACAGAAAATAGCTCTGAAACATGGAAATATTTTGCATTGCATTTAACTGATGACCCATGTTCTCTGGCAGAAAGCCTCCTGAAACTGTACTGTAGTGCTGTTCAAAATACCCCAAAATAGACAACTGTCTATTTTGCAGTTGCTCTGCAGATGTGGCACTGCCACCTTTTAACCATCCTTGAGGCAACAGCCTATGGATACCACAGTCTGCAATCCACCTTGTCCCCCACATTTTACTACCGTCTAAATATGTACTTCAACATTCTTATTCTATCTCAGTGAGATGTGAACTTGAGTGACAGGCTAGGACCACATAAAAGCTATGAAAATATTGGTTTTCTCTTCTTCGTGCCCTTTCCCCTCTTCTACACCTCCATCCTCCTAAACAAAAGGCATGGAAGAGGAAGAAAACTATTGCTAACCCAAGTTACTGCTTTGGGGAAAAGTAAAGACAGGCAAGGGAACGAAATATTCACTCATCCACACAGTGAAGAGATAACATCATGTGGAGCACCATACTGACCTAATCAGATGAGCATTAATTGTGCTTGTACGGCTGAGGCAGGACAACAGTTGCTTCCAAGTACCATCAAGAAACACACTTTGTCATATGGCAAAATTACTCTTTTCCAGATGTTAAAATGGAAGTCTCTTTACAATATCTTTAAACATGTATAGCTTTCACTTTGCACATTAAAGGCAGCTTTAATGCAGCATTCCAGGGTATTAATAGTAAAATCATACTTCTCTAAACACAACAGTTTTGGCTGATGCCTCAGTATCATTTTGTCCTGTTAAGAAGCTTATATGTTCTTGTTCACCTGCCATGGTCCAAAATACCTGCCAGAAACTTTTCTTGTTCTCTTGGCCATATTTTTTCATGAATGAATTCGCCAGTACATTTCACGGTGATGTTTTGTTTTCAAATCACAAGCATAAAATTGTTTTAAATTTCCCACATCTCTCTTTATATACACAGAGGTTGCCTTTACTCCCTCTTCTCATATATATAAGTTGGCAAGAGAGGGAGGGGAGTGTTTGTTTGGTTTTTTTTTTTTTTTTTTCCAGTTAGCTGGTTGGTTTTTACTTTTCCCATGCATCTGTTGTGGTTTTACTCAAAGTGCCAAACATTCAAGTAAATTGCAGAGCAGATCATTAATACTGTTACAAGATTACTGCTTATTTGTAGAGAAAAAAAAAATAAAAGTAGCCTGACATAAACTGAGTAATATCAGAAGACCTAAAAAAAGCATTTTTCTAATGAAAGGAAGGTGTATGTGCTCATCTTACTGTCACAGAACTATCTTCTTCATACCAACTTGCTCCTTAAACAGTAAGTAATGTTTTGTTTTGATTTTTGCAGCTGAGTGAACTGTATTAATGGTTTCTGCCAAAACAGAAAGCTCAGGGGAGGAACTGAAGTCCTAATTTATATAATCAAAATTAATTGGTAGTTTATATCTTCAGGGATTATAACAGGTCATTATATTTGATTGAAGACAAAGGACAAAACAAAATTTTTAATTAAGGTTTCACATTTAGTGGTGAAAAACGTAAGTTTTAATGCTTTGCATTTTAGATAGGCACATAATATCTCTGTGTTACAGTTAAAAGGGGAATCGGTGGGGTGGAAAAACCTCCTAATTACATCTTCATGAAATGAAGCCAAGTGACAAAGCAGTTGCTGCTGCTTATTATATAGAGCTGCTTGGCTATATTGAATTAATTCTTTAGCACTTTGATTTTCACACCCTGGTTTATAGGCCTCTGATGATCCACAAGCTCAAAGTTAACAGTCTACAGGACCAGATCTCATTTAAGTGTTTTTAATTAGAAACTCAGCAGAAATACACACAATCCTCCATGGAAAAGGCAAAGGGTAAACAGTGCCCATTGGTACAAATGCCATGGGAACCACTGTCTCAGCATGATGTTAAAGGGTTCCTGAAACAATAAATACCAGTACAAATTTTACCCAGTAGACTGGCATCAGGATCTTAGTCACCTGAAATTTAAGGAAGGGTTGGGCTTTGTAGCAGATATCTAGGAACTGCTTTTCCAAACCACCCTAATAATAGTAACAGACTAATTGTCTCTTGTACACCAGACTAACGGCTGGATACTGTCAATGCCTCCTCAGGTCCAGTGGAAGATGGGATCAGCAACAAGCCAGGTATGTGGGAAAAGCTGTGCTGCTCATTACTGGCCTCCACAGAAACACCTCACAGGACTATGGATGCCCAGTTATAGAAAGCCCCTGTCCCTCAGGAACATTTGCAGCAAGCACACTAACATTCAACCAGAGAAAAATGAATCAACATCCAGCAAGTTCCAGCTGCCAGCTCATCACAAAATTTTGAAAGTGATAAGATTATACCCAGAGGATTAGGACACTAATTTTAAAACAGCCTCCAGTTTGCCCATACAGATATAAGACAGAAAAATGCTTGTTCCTCCATTTCATCTCAGATGACTTGTTTAAGAACATTTTGTCTGCTGTGTTCACACGCCTTTACCTTGGTGTCATAGCCAGGGAAAACCCATAACAAACTCCTCCTCATTCATGGAGATCCATAACAACAGCAACTTTTTTCGAAGTTTACAAACAGACGGAATTGTCACTGGAACAGACAGTGAAGATGCAGTGCACTTTCATGAGTAGCTAGAGCAAGGGTAAATTGAGTAAATCAGGAGCTGTGACTTTTTTCAGGAGTTTTTAAAATTTTTTTTTTGCCCCTTAAAAATATACCAACCCATTTCCAAAACCCACAAAAGCAGAAGAACCCTCCTATGGTACTGTAACTCTGCGGTCCTGCAATTCAGTTCCCTATTGCTCAATTAAAATCCATCTTTAGATTTAAAAACAGTTCCAGTTTTCTTCCTTAAGGTTCCAGGCTTACCTGAGTTACCCAGTGCCAAACTGTTCTACTGATCTTTTGAACAGTAAGAATCTTACTACTAGACAAAACAAGATGAATCCTACCACCAGAAGTGTATTCAAGGGTATTTCTAGCCACAGACTTTCCAGTTAGCTATGCTCTTCCCAAAGAATTAATCAAAATGTGTTAATCCATCTGTGGAAGCTTGATGTCACAGTAGCTTTTCTGTAGGTTAGAAGAACAGAAACCAGACTGTCTGCTTGGTCAGTCCTCTTGTGGGATCTATGCATCTGTTTTTGTATAGATTTGTTGAATCCAGTTGTGGCATTAGGCAGCTACCTATTCCAAACCTCAGGTTGCAGTCACACTGCTCTCTACACTCTCATCCCAAAGCAACAACAACATCACCAGCACCAGCCGGCAGCATCTTCTCAAAAAAATATTCTAACTCCCAGATGGGCTGAGAGGAGGTTCCTAACACATTTTTGCTCTCATGGCTTTAGAACTTCCAACAGCAGGACAAAGGCAGTGTTGGTGGCAGTGGAAAACCAAGAAACCAAGTCAGGTCTTGCTAAAGATAAGTTTCTTCTTTGCCAGATCAATAGTGAGTGCAGAGGTGGAGTAGTGCTGGCACACCTTCTGCCTCAGCTATGTCTTCCCACAGCTAGGTGGAATGAGATGGTAAGCATCTCCAGAAAATTCAGAAACACTCCTAGCACCTCAAGATGGCACAGACTGGACTCATGAGACTGGAAAAAACAGCTAATTTTAAACTTTAATTTTGGAGCACAAAGTAGCTGCTCATAAATGTGTTCACACAATACCTCCAACATTTTTTATCTGCAAGTGCATATCTTTAGGAAGTGACAACTTTTCCAACTCTAGGAACAATTGCCAAGGTTTGTTTTTCCTTGTTTAATTAATCAGGATACCAAGATCCCTCATTTTCCATGAAAAAGGATTTTTTTTCCTTTCTTTTCTGATGATACAATCACCTCCAAAATATTTTAAGGTTTAAGAAAACATTTTAACATTTAGGTAAGACCAGCATAACGTATCATTTTTATAAGCCAAGAGCTGCCTACATAGTGAGCACTTTATTTGGAATTTTGTTAATAGCTCACCATCTGTACCTTACCGAGTCATTGCTACTGACAAATAACAAGGAAAGGAACACTCAAAGATTCTCCAAGAATCTTAAGAGATGTTATGAGAAACAGAATTAAAAAACCCAAAAACCAGAGGCTTTGTTCTTCAAAGTCTGAGTCAGCTTTTGTAGATGTACAGCAATTGTGCATACTGCAAACACAAGAGCCAATGACAATAATTTTCAGTCTATTTGTATACACAATAAATCAGTGAAAAAGAATCCTAACAAAAAGACAGGACTTTATACAATGAATTTCAAATATTTTAACAAGCGAGCATTGCACTACCCTGAGTATCAGAACTTCAGCTTGGTCTCACTTCCCAACAGACAATGGCAAGGGGAGAGTTAAAACTCAGGACTGCTACTTTTAGCCTTGTGTTTTAGCCATTAGAACATGTTCTCTACTAATCTCATTTTTGTTCCTAAATATTTTTTTTCAATAGTGTTGATTGCTCAAAGGCTCCTATCTGCAGAACTCTAATGAAACTACAAGAAGTTTTTAAACTTAAGGTTGAATTATCAAGTATTTTCAGGATATAGAAAGCAGGAAACAGCAACACATTATGCAATACAGCCATTATATACTGCCATAATAAATATTTAGAAATTCCAAGACTCTCTAAAGAAGCCTTTCGTGCACAGTATCAGCATTCATCCCTTCAGGGTGTAACATGCAGACTGCTTCTCCACAGGGAATTTTATCTTATTTCATTTTCATATTGCATTCCACCTCTATGTCGCCAACCAAATTGTTTCCTGTTTTATTGTACAGAAGACCAAGAAAACGTTTAGTAGTCACTATCTGCTTTTAATGCATACTGATCAAATTACCTAGGGCATCTAATATATCTGTTGTTATTTAAATGTAGGAAGTCAACTGGGTCACACAAAAATATTTTATTTTTACATCTAAATTTTATGCCTAATATTGAAAAAGATTTTAACATCTATTAGAATTGCTTTATTTTCAAAGTAAAAACCTCTGATTTATGTTTTTATGATTATCAATTGCTTTACTCACTTAAGAAAGAGCAGTTTCACTTAATTCAGAAGGTACCTTTTTAATTTCATTTTTCAAGAACGGCACTGCAGCCTTGACTCCAATACAACAATACAGTATTATTATTAACACTCGCACAATCTTCCCTTCAGAAAAGGGACTGTTTCTCTAACTGGATATCATGAGGGGAAGTTAGGATTTTTAAGATTTTTTTTCAAATAAAGTTATATCAGAAGAATAATTTTGTTAAATTTCTCTATTCTCTCATCGAATCTTAAACAAAAATGTGTTAAACCCCCCTAAGTTTAATTGTGATTAACTGAGTTATAGAGGCTTCCCACATACTAGCACTGTTCACTAGACCAAGTAGCATCTTAACAACACATTAACTCATAAGGTTTGCCATACTAATGTTATACAAAAGCAACAGAGCCTTAATGGCAGTAACTTGTGGGTTTGATATGTATGATTCACAAATAGCCAATAAACATCAACTGGTAACTCAACAAAGTATTAGTTAGCATGTTACTTTAAAGTAAAATGGAAATTACAGCTCTCAGCGCAAAAAGGACTTAAACAATCTCATGCTTGCTCTGCACTAGAGATGGTTACAGCAAAAGTGTTATTTTTATGTCTATGCTTCTGAGAAGAGTCATTGTCATCTTGACTGCTTGAATTAGCAATTACTACTGGTATATTAAACAAAACCATGTCACTGGCTTATAAAACAACAAGTGTTTTGCTTTCTCTTCAAGAGAAAAATACCAGTTCTCCTACTGACACTGCTGCAAGAAAAGGAGGGAGAAACCATCCTTCTCTCCTCCTGTGAACAGATCAGGCTCTGGCCATGATCAGGAACACATCAGGCAGAGCACTGATCTAACCCAATACAGCAAGTACTGCATGCACCTGTAACACAAACCCAGATGTCCACTACTGTCCCAGAGGAAAAAACCCCAAACACCTCAACATAGAAGTCAAAGCAATAAAAACAAAACCAGGGGATTTTTTAAAAAACAAACTAAAAAAAACCTCAATCCCCTTGAGCTTGGGGTACAGCCACATCATGACTTGAACGTGCTATTAATAGTGTCTGACACAGTAAAAACAGTTATCACATTGCAAAGTCTGAATTATTCCCACAGAATTCATCACTTGAAAAAGTCTAAAGCATTTATTTTTCCAGAACAGTTTTATAAACATAACCTAGTCATTAGAGCATGCAAGCATACTTTCTAAAGCGACCCATGCAATACCTGTTAAGTCTAAATGGCTGTAACACACATATTCTGGCAGGGAAGCACACGCACTTCTGAGACCAGCCCACCTTTGAACCTCTTCACTGTAGCTTATTCTTTGAAGTAGGAAACCATAAATGGAAGTTGTTGCTTTCTTCACTTCACATACAAGATGAAAGGTCCTCACAAAAAGCATGTCAGATGCCACAACAACAGATCTCACATGAAAGGCAGCAAAAATAACGCAGAGGAGCTACAGCTCTTGTCACATGGAACTACAGATCTATGCTAGCAGCACAGCCCAAAGGGACACAGAAACACACCATCCTACCTTGGTGATGGAGTTAAATGCTGATGCTTTTCACTATGAAATAAAGCCAATTTTTAAGAGACAGGTGGATACTCTGCTCTGCACAAGTTTGATTCCAATGAGCTAGCTCAGGGAACATCAGCCTCTTAGCTACAGATATGCTGGAATATGCCTCAGAAGTGTGGGGTCTCTACAGGAAGGATTTGAAAAAAGTTAGACTTTTAGATTAAAAGATTAAAAAAGAGGACGTTTTAGTTTTAAATATTATGCATGAAGACACTCCTGGTTGGGTGTAAAAGAGTAGAAAGGTAGTTTGTATCCACTGTCAGCTGCTCAGTAAAGATCTTACGTCATCACAGGTAAAGCAGGATGATGGTTAATAGGTGGTGAAGAAGCCTGAAGGCAAGTCAACAAATTACACCCAACTTTGTTTTCAGCTTTGAGAAACATACTGTAACTTTTTTTTCCTTAAGTTAAAAATTTTACAATTTATAGGCAAATAATGAAGAACCCTCAACCAAGGGGAAAGCAACTCCAAATCCAGTGCAGTAGACCTTCCTATTTACAAATTTTACAATTAAAGACAAAACCTTAGAATCAAGTTCAGAACAAAGCAAAAATGAAGACTATTAACTTTACATGTACCTTCTTATTAAAAAATCCCAAACAACAACAACAACCCCCAAACAAAACAACCAACCTAACAAAAACCCAATGAGAAAAAATACTATTCCTGTATTACTGCAGAGGAGGTTGTAGTTTCTGTTTTGGCTTGTTTTAACTAGAAAGCCAAAATCATAGCAGCATTACAGCAAGCAGGCTGTGTTAAAAGCTGTAAGAAGGAATTGAAGCAATATTTTGCTCAGGTACCAACACCAGCTGCACAGCACGCAAGCTTCTGCATGCTTGGGATCTTCCTCTTCTGAGCAATACCTGAGAAACATACAGGAAAAAATAATTCCACAATCTCCTGTGACAGTAACCATGCATGCTAAAAAAGAAAAAAAATCAGGTGGCACTTAAAATATTCAACCAAATCTGGAGTATTTGAAGGTGACCCTGCTTATTGCAGAGGGGTTGGACTGGATGACCTTTAAAGGTCTGTTCCAACCTAAACCACTCTGATTCCATAATTTTATTTAATACACAACCATCATCACCTCCGTGGCCTTCTTCCCTTCCTCATATCTACATACATACAAATACAACTGAACATTCCTGGCCAGGGGACTATATAAGCCTACAGCTAACTTGTACTCAGATTTGACAGATGTACACATTTTTTCATTTTAAAAATTGAATTTAATTCAAAAATTTTGTTCCTCAAGAACAAAAGTTCCTGGAGAACTTTTCTCTTCCAGGAGCAAATAGCACAGTCTAGGATCTGTCTCTTCCTAAGGACTGTACCTAATGATCTGTGGGCATACAGCCGTCACGGAACTCATCCTGTGAAAGGTGAGGCTCATGTCTCCTGGGATGAAGCCCAGATATGCCTTTAGTAAACAAGTCAAATATTCTCAGAGTTGACTTGGCATCAAAAGGAATATCTAGCTCAGGGTGAAGACACTCTTCACATAACTCTGAAAGTTATGCCAGCTTCAGCTTTTGCGTACTCTGTGCTGGCGTAGTTACAGCGAGCTGCGGTCACAAATCACTGTAACTGAGAATGCGCCTGCAACGTGCTGCACAATCTTCTGATGCAACTTTAGTTTTTTTAAGCAATCTGACAAAACACAAATACCCTGAAAAAGTATTTTCTGTTCTCCATCATCTTTTAATTATACTGTTCTTGCCAGCTGCTTTATCTGAAAGCTGATTTTGACTAGACAGATAAACCTGCAGAATGGCGCTGTTCACATTTGCCCTTTTTGTTTGGTTGCATTTTTGTTGGGGGTTAATGTTCTGGCTTTGGTTTGGGTTGTGATTTTTTTTTTTTGGGGGGGGGGGTTGGGGTTTTTTTGGGTTTTTGGGGAGGGGTTGTTTGGGTTTTTGTTTGTTTTGGGGTTTTGTTTGTTTTTGTTGGGGGGGTTAACTTTGGTGGTGTTTTGGGGTTTTTTTGGAGGTGGGCTAGTATTTCTACCTGTATAATCTCATTGGTCCCTGCAACTATATTCAGAAGAATTCCAAATGGATTCAAGAAGACTGACACAAAACACTAGCCCCAAGGAGCTTCCATTTACATTTAAAACCACCTTGTTGGCAACAGAATTATTTAGTGATGAGGCATATCATGGAAAAGGTATAACAGGATGTTGATGGGGGTTTTGTGCATGAAACCACCACTCAGAAAGCATTATCCCCACACTGAGTCTTGCTTTGATGCTTGCAGAGCATTTATGATTTTCTATTTTAAAAAAAGGTAGTGTTCAGATACCCACTCTTAGTCCTAAACATGAGATAATGGAACACTTTCCTAACTTGCTCTGAGAGCAGGTTTATGTAGAACACCAATTTTTGTCAAAGCAGAAACACAAAATGGTTTGGGATGGAAGGGACCTTGTAGGTTACCTAGTTCCAACCCCCCCACTATGGGCAGGGATAATGATGATTGCAAAATTCATCCTACTGGTTTCATTCTGTTTAACATACAAATAGGTGACTTCTCTCCCATGTGTATCCTGTATCCCCCTTCCCACTAAGGAGTTCAGACCTGAAAAACTAACCAGAAGCAAGAGTGAACTGCTGCAGATCACTGAGCTTTCAGTATCTGTATATTTTGTATTTTTACATCTTATTATTGTTGTAGATAGTTCTATCCACTAGCCCCCCTGGGATAAGGTTTGGCCTATTTTTCAAGAGCAACTTGAAGATTAGGAGGTGGGAACAGATGGTTTTAGTCAAAGCCCTTTAAATCAGTTCCAAAGTGTAATATTTTCACATACTCCCCATGCTTACCACCCATCCAAAAAATAAAAAGAACAAAAATCAAAAAGTGACAGAAAAGGAGAAAAAAAGATGAAACAGCTTAATTTATTCGGTCTGGCTTTTGTATTTCAACTTGGTAAGTTTTAGTATGTAATAAAACACCCAATCTACTGCACTTGTATCATTATCATTACATTTAGCACATGACATGACAAATACTTAAAATCTTTAGCATTACTAACATACAGAAAATACCTTTGATGATATTCCAAGTAATTAATCTGTGCCACACAATGCAAGCAAGCCTTATAATGATGCAGTTCAACATGGATGAAATGTGGTATCTAATAATAACAATCTAATAAACAGTTAACAGAGCACTCTTTTCTGTTATCCTCTTCTTAATAATTTGAAACATCTTTTGTATGACAGTTTCTCACACAGTGCTATAATGAAACAAACCAGGGAAGAGAAAAAAATTTAGTTAGGAGATAACATACATCGGATAAACAGTACAAAACAGGAGTGCAGTTCGTGTAGCCTTGAGATTTCATTGCCTGTCAGGCAAACGATTTCTCATTCAAAACACAGCATTTTAAAAAGAATTACTATATGTTTCCATGTTAAGAGAAACATAATAATTAGAATCCTGTCAGAGAATTACCATTTCATGAAGATCCTTAAAATTACAATCATTGACAAAAACAACTATTTCCCAATTGCCCTCTTATTTTCAATCATTTTTAAAGCACAGGGTTTTAAAACTGGCTCTATTTATGTAAAAGGATAGTCAAAGACAGCAGTACATGTACTAATAACAATTTCAGTGGACAAAAGAAAATGTGACCAGGCCACCATAGATTGTCTGACGAAAAAAAACCCTAGAAACTAAAGTTTCTCCTTATTTATAGCCTATGCTTACAAAAAAACAACATCTGTGCTCAAGTTTTTAAATTAATCCACCCTCATTTATAGCAAACATTTTTAACTACAATTTTATAACATACTGACTAAAATGATATCTTAGATGAGCAGATTTAATTTAGTGAGTATATAGTTTCTGATTTTATGTAAATATAATCAGGTTGTACAGATTGCTTCATACAGGCAAAAAGCTAAAGAAAGCAAAAAATTAGCACTAATTCATGAAGATCAAGAACCTACAGGAACCACCACCAGCACTTTGCAAATACCAGTCCAATTAAAGCTAAGAAAATGCACATCAGAAAGCTTAGTATTAGTGGAAGTGAATCAAATATATATTTCCACTTAACTGTTTCACTTAAACTATGGCCTGACGTTACAGCACAATACTGCTGTCCAGAAGAGATGTTACAACCACAGCAGAGCCCACTTAGGGCTTGGAAGATACGTGGAGAAGCATCCTCTGTGCTGGAGGCCTTGCCACATACTCAATACAGCAGGTAGAGATTAACACACAAACGAACCCAAGGGCACCTCAGCACCTCAAAGGTGTCTAGTGACAGCCAAATTCACTCACACTCACGTGCTCTCTGAGATGTTCTTCTCAAACTCGTAGGCGTACGAATGAAAGCTACTTCAAAAAGACTAAAAATTACTCGTGACTTTTTTTTCATAACATTTAATGACACTATGGAGAAAGTTCCTCTTCAAATATTAAAGGCAAAGTGTTCATCCTTCCACACCCCACAAAACCAAAAGTGCCAGCTTATATAAAAAAAATAAATCTAACCATAAATTAAAAGTTAAAGTACATTTAAGTAAGTTTCAATTGCTCCCTTGCCTTGAAACATAATTACATTTTCAATATATTGTCCTCGTAACCTTTAAGTCTTCAAATTATTTGTACTCCATGGCATTAGAAAGCCACGTTTCACTTTGTTAACAGTGCACTTTGTGAACATGTTAGCATCTAACAGTAAATATGCACGTGTAACATATCATTAAGAAAGATACCCCTCCTATAAAAATATTAGCATTTGCTTAGAAAAGTCAACTTTAATCTATACTTGCTGACAGAGAGGATAACATATTGCAAGCAATTCTGTTTTATCAATGGGTGTCACTATATTAAATTTTCTTTTGCTTCCCCTCCCCCCTATTCTTTTATTTTAAAGCAAACCATTCATGGATTAAAAATATTTCAGCTTTATTAAGGAAACCACTGATTCAATGGAAAAATTGCCCTGTGAATGAGGACAGGTTTTCATACTAGATACTGTTACATGGACTTTTCAACCATTAAATTGCAACAATATTACTGTTCCTAGATTGCTAAATCTACACTGATACTATCATAAATAACTTCTATTGATCAGTTGCATGTCGTTATTGGGAAATTTTGACTTCAATGTGAGTTGATGCTAATCGTCAGATTTTCAATTGTTTATTTTAAACTGAAGCACTGGAGAAAAAGTTCAAATCATTTGTTTTGATTTATTCAGTAAAAATAAAGAATACCCTACACTAATATTTATAGAGGAATTCTAGTTCAGTACCTTAACCACAAATGTAAGGCAACGAATTACAAGTAATAAACTACTTACACAATTTAAACACAGTTAACAGTAGGCGGATTCTCCGAAAACCACCCAAAGTTTGTCTCCAACTGACTTGTACGACGATCTTTTAAATCCTAATTAGCATTCAGCTTTTACAGGCCAAATTTCTAATACATATTCCTTATCATTATAAGCTATTAAAATAATATAATGCAGAAACATATACAGTAGTTGCATTATAAAATGCAACCATTCACTGGAATTTGCAGCATTCAGTAATGGTGCATCTAAATGTGACTAAATGAAAATGCACAACACCTAGAAACACTGGTAGCTGAACAAAATCAAAGTATTAGACAGAGTACAGTAACAAAAACCTGCAAGCATGAAATACTCCCAGGCATTATAAAGAACCCCTGCCAGTGGTGTTGAGTTGCCTTCAGATCACACCTCATGGCAAGTCAATCAGTTTTTTTTCATTAAAAGTATTGCAACCAGCTTCAGGAACATCTAGTACATGGAAAAAAACCCAAACAAAACAAACCTGAAATGTTTTACAGAATTCCCTGCATAGTACTTTTGAAAGTAATTCTCATTTATCAGCTATTTACATACTGCATTGTTTCAATTAAGTTGTAACTTTTGAAATCTGCAGGAAGAATTATATACCTTTTATTTCAGATAAACTTACAAAGACTGCTACTGTAATTCAAGTTTAGACATGGAAGAGATAACAGTATAGATCAGTATCATAAAAATCAGCATCTTACATTATCCTCTACTCAACACAAGTTTTAATCTATTTTTTTCAGTGGAATTGGGATTTTAGATAATGTGCGTTTAGTAAACTAACTGAATCTTTTACTAGCTCCAAAGACTTAGGTATGCTGAATGTATGCAATGTTTCAGGAGCATTTTTTAGAGCTTTGCAATTAAATTTTACTGCCCAGCTAACTAAATACATAGGTTGCATATGCCTTGTAATTAAAATACATAATTTCTGGAGGATGTTCTTTGCCACAGTGGAGTTTTAGAAACAAATCAAAGGAAAAATATTACACCAATATAAAATTAGAAAAGCTCCACAGAACTCACAGCTTGTTACACAAACACACACAGAGCCTAAAAAAAATTCAAGAGTATTAAGCATATTAAAATCTTTAAAGCAGTGCTTAAAGCTTCTAGCATCCTTTAATTTGTTTTTACATCCTTGTTTGATGCTGTAGTCTTTGTTCTGATGCTATGCCAGTGAAATTGCATCACCATGAAGCAATATTATGCAAGAACGTCTGGCTAAAATTAAAATGCTATTTCTCAGCATCACATACTTACAGGAAAAATGCAGTTCAGACATTCACAATTCAATTATGCAAGCCAATATATTTGGTAAATACTTAATGAAAAAGAGGGTAATGGAAAGCTCGTATGCATAGTTGTATAGGAAGATAAACCACCAGACTACTCCTGTTGCTGTAGTTACTCTTTTGGAGTCCAAGTCTATCACCAAAGATGCTCAATACAGCTCCACTTCAAAAAGCTGGAGCACTAAAAACTATTTGAAATCGGGGAGTTCTTAATGTAAGGGCAGACAGTAGTGGATTGTTTTTTAAATGAAGCTTTTTCCAAATAATCAGCTATTACATAAAACACACCTAACCTCTACAAAACAAGTTGCATGTTAGAGCACAAACACTGATCAAGATATCCTTTCTTTCCAGATCTGAGTGTTTTGCACGAGCAGGGATAAGTTCCTATGTTACAGTTCTTCAGTGTCTAAAGAAAACCAAGAAATTTCCTAAATAACTGTTTCCTGCCTTATAAAATGTAACACAGCATCATCACAACAAGATTAAACTGCAGCAACAGTCTTTAAACTGTCCTGATTCCTAATTCAGATGGAGTATCAATAAATACCAGATGTACACTGTTTACAAAGCAAACAATCATCTCATTCACAGGAGACACTCAGTTAAGATACAATATTATCTACAGGTTCCCTCAAGATTTTTGCTATAAAAATAAAATCGAACACAACATCAAGAGATCCTAAACATCCCAAAATAACAACTTTCACTTTTTCCTAGCCATAAAATTTATTAACAATAATGAAGTAGCAAAAAAAAGTCTCACTACAGTTCTGTAACTTATAAACAAATAATGTTTCCTCTTCCTTCAATTTCTAAAATGCTCAAGGAAAAGTAGAAACTTGTGCCCATGGATTATTGTAACAGCGGAATTGATCTCTGTTCTGTCACTCCTGGCCACACAGCCATTCTAAATCATAGAGGTTCAGTGAGTTTGACTGCGCACATCTCACTGCAACAGTTCTTTCACAGAAACGTTTTGTGTGATTTAACTTTTCTCAATGCTGTTTTACACACTAAGAAAAGAAAAGAAACCATATTTTACTGCAGAAAATCCTTTATTTCTCTTGCTTTGCATGCCTGTAAAACACTGAGAAGCTTTCAGACACACAGCCCATTTCTTCCACAGATGAAGGAAGTCGAGAGGATATACATACATTTTTGAAGCTGCATAAACCACAAAGCCAAACTTGCACAGAACAAAGAACAAATCTAGCGTTACTCAGCAAGGAGACTGGAAACATGCACACACACATACACCCCGACAGTGCTAATGAAACTAAAGGGAAAAAAAGAAATACTGCTTTGTTATGCAAATACACCATTTCAAAATTGAGAAAATTAAATGATGTCATTCAAGCTAATATCCTTACCTCAATGGAAAAGTGGCAAGAGACAACACCACCCCTCCCTCCCCAGCAACCCCCTTGCAAACATTTCAGTGAGGTTTGGCTTCAACAGCAGTCTGTAGCATTTAGCCCCAAGAAGATTTACCGAGCGAGTTTTGGAACTGCTTATTTTAAAAGTTTGCATTTGTTCTGCCAATGTAATTCATCTACACAATCAGTGCAATTCATGTATTATTGCATAGTCACAGATTTTTCATAGCTTCCATTTCTAGTGTTCAGAACAGCAACTTAGTAAATGGTTTGTAAAAATATAAAAACACAACCATGTTATTTCTTCCAAGAATTTAATATGTCTCCATGCAAGCATATTCAGAGACACAAGGAAAAAGAAATTTAAAATTATATAACAAATCTAACATTTAGCAAAAGAAAAAGTGTATTAAAATAGCTTCATATTATTACTCATCCAAAAAATCACACGCATTTCCTTAATTTAATAGCAGTGCTTGGCTGGTGTTCATATGGCAGATATTGCATATAATTGTTACACCTGGATTTTTCTTAAAATTGCCACTTTAAGACATTGAAGTATAATAAAGCCAGAAAATGAATAAAAACCCCAAAACACACACAGACCTGCTCATTCTTCTGCATGAGCAGTAATTTAAGCACAGTGAAAAAGCTCTGAAAGTCAGAGCTATTGCATTAACACTTTCCACAGGGTATGATAAACGATACTGAAAATCACCTACACTCTTGCAGACCTGTGTCACCCTCCAAGCTCAGTAAACTGCAGCAGCTAGCATGATTTGCAACACTTCAAAGTGAGTAAAATATAATTTTCTTTAAACCCATAAAAAATAAATTACACAGTGGTTTGGGTTTCTTAATAGCTTGATGAAGAGGGTGAATGGATCACTAAAATATCAAATCTGAGGAAAAGAAACGTAATTATATGAGAAACAAGTTCTTATCAAAGCAGAAACCTGCCAGGTATCCCCAAGTTGCTGCAATAGTTTTTCAGGCAGCTGGGTTAAAAAGCACATTTACAGAAAGTAAACCCTTAACGAGGTCTATCATAAATATAAACAGTAAAGCTAATGCTCAGCCAGGATGGTTGCACTCAGAGCTGTAAGAGAAATAAAATATGTTACAAATTCAAGATAACACCCCATATTGACTTTTCTAGCCTTGACATAATTTGTAGACCTATCATGCTATACTAAGATATTAGTTGCTATACTAATTACTACTAATAATAATTTCTCCACTTCTTTTGTATCTTTCTACTATGACATCTTAAAATCTGAGGGCTTGAGCAATCACTGACATCAAAGCCTTCAATTCCACCTTTTATTTTGGGATCGCCCTACCCCAAAATTTTAGATGCAGATGAGCATACAACAAAATATGTTAATGCCTATGATGACTGCAGCTATTTTGCAGCCATTAATTTTGCACTTAATAATACTAAGCCAAACCCTGGTCTAGTTTTATTAATCAAACACTTCTAGAGACAGATCTGCAGCTTGACCCATTTTAATAGCAAATCTAATTTTGGGGATAAAAGGAGAACAGACTGCAGCTCTTTC
>NW_008238959.1:1214271-1241148 GCF_000691975.1 Corvus brachyrhynchos
TAAGAATGCTGACATTTAAGTAAACCTTACCAAAGAATGCTTGCCTGATTGAGGACTGACATTTCCTTTCTCTAACTCACTTAACTAAAAAATAGGCTTTCTGGCCAACTCCTACAGTACCCCAAGGCAGCTGTATATCACTTTCAGTTGCAACTTGTGAATACTTTCTTTTTCTTTCTGTCTCTTTATTTTGACATGCATATTATGTTAGCTGATTTCAATCATGTTGCATGAGTGGATGACATACCTTAAAAGATTAAGTTTTGCCACCTGGGACTACTCCAGAAATTCAGTACTTTATAGCATCTCATACCCTTCTTCGTCCTCTATGCGCCTGCACTATCAATAGTAGCTTTCTTCCCTATTTTATGCCTAATGACAAGTCTTTCAAGGCTGCAGTTGATACAAGTCAGCTTGAAGTGTCATTCCCCCCCATTCCCATTACAGGATGGAGCTGCTGCATTGTGTACAACTCTCTGCTGCCATCTATTTGACACAAGAAATACAACGCTGTGAATGCCACAGCTGGTTTTGCCTTCCCTTTCCCCCACCTTTCTCTTCCCTTGCAGCAGCTGTTAGAAGAAAACTCTCAGGGAAGTTTTTGATCACTCCTCCCTGCTCATGCCCAGAAGCAGAAACCACTTTTGCACTAAAAAAAAAGTAGCTACAATAACAGCAGAGATTTGATTATTGCAAACAAAAGTAGAATTTTATGATATACCACTCTTTTCTAAAAAGGGAATCCAAATTAACAAACTTCCATTTATAGGCCAGCTCTAAATAAAGTCTGCTTTAAAGCAATTATTTTAAAATTTTCAATTTAATTATGTAGCAGCAGAGCTCCCAGGGAGCTTGATTTCTGCAGGTATCCAGACTTAACGGGGGCCATGGTGCTGAACGAACATGGATTCACCAGCTGTCCCCCTTCACTACACCAGACTTAAAATTCAGAAGTCAGTTAGGAAATCAAATCACAGAGCCTCAAAGCAGAAACCACACACAAAGCATGAGATGAAGGAGGTGGTACTTTATCCGTCATCAGGGTCACAAAGATAAACACCACTTCATTCATCACAGCATTCAGCCTGCTTTGTATGTGACTGCACAACACAAGAACAGCAGCTGAAAAAGGTCCCCAGCTTGCATTCGTGAAATATCATGCAAGAGACACCCGCTGAAGCCGCAAAAAACCTCTAAAGGAATCCATAATCTTCAGTTACAGATCCACGACAGTGTACATTCTGCTCTTTAATTACTAAACCATACGGAAAAGTCCTGTCTCAGGGCTCAGTCTGGTCCTTTTCACATCCCTGATTAAGTACTACTTTTTTTTTTACATGGTTGCTTTCCCAATACACTTAAGTAACATATTTGTAGGAATGTGGTTCAGCATTTACCCTGGAAATGATTCACAAGATAAAACAGCAAAATGAAACACTAAAAAAGCGCAAACTTAGCAAGCTTTTCACACAAATTATAAATAATGTCACCGTGATTCAAAAAAGCATATGAACTCTTGTGCATTTTTCTATAGAGAGGGAAAGAACACCTTAGCTCAGAGCAAGAGTAGGGAGAAAAGGAGGGGCTTTGTTGCTGTAGGGAGGGTGCAGATAAGGAGAAAATGAGAGATGTGGAATAGGAGGGCACAGAGGCAATACCAGCCAGCAGCAGAAGTTATGAGAATTCTTCTGTAGTATTAAAATATACCCATAAACATAATGCCTTAATTTTCCAATTGGTATTAACATAAATAGCACTTGGTTTGGGGAGCAATTTGTTAATGCTTGTATTTACTAATAAATCCTAGTACCACTGAGTGCATTATTCCATTGTTCTTTTTATGTATTCATAACATTTGCAGCCATAATACATATAGTTACCTATTAAAGTTAATCTGTTTAATAAAATTAATAGTTGCATTAAGTTCTTTACTAACACTTGGTTTTAAATCTATTTAGTCTGACAATACAAGCTGCAATTACCAGATTGTGTAAAGTTGCCATAAATATTTAGTGGACCAAGTGAAGAGACATATATAATTCCAATTGTTAACTATTACTAGAATTACCTTTCCTTCCAGGCCACACAGAATCTGTTCGAACAGGTACTGCACATATTATACTAAAAACATTCCCCAAAATATTTTAAGTGTAAAGCTACCTAAAACCCAACCACTCAAAAGGAATTAGATTACTTAAAGAGTTTAAGGTGCACACAGCAAAACAACACATATAAGAATTTGAAAGAATCACTCAAGAGGCTTATTCTGCCCTCTGGTGCACTCCATCCCACAAGGACACAGCATCCTGCACAAAACCCAGGAAAGTATCTGAACAACCCCAACACTCTGAAGTTAAAGCAGTTAAAAGGGTGTGCTGAAATAAATTAAGACAGTTCGGCACCCTGCAAGAAAATACCCTGTATAATACCAGCATGAGCAAAAGCACCGAAACACTCTGCAGGATAGAAGGTAGCCCAGCTAGTTTTTATTCCTCTATATTGACAGCACAGAGCCTAACTGTCCTGCCTCAGGACCAGGACCCCATCATCTAAACCCCTGTGCAAATACAGTATTTGCTGGTTAATAGAACAATTTTCCAGCGAGGTTGTGCTCACAAGGCTGGTGTTACGAGCTGCCACCACCAGTAACCAGATGACAGGAGACTGACAGGCACCCGAGCACACCACAGAACGTGGGGCCACAGGCCCACGCAGGGGTCCTACGCTAATCAGAGGCACCCTCGGGCAGTAGGCTCCATAAATATAGCCTGATAACAAAAATCAGGTTTGGAAACTCAGTGTTTGGCTAACAAATTGAACAGCCATACATGCTAAAATAGAAGCAATTTGATATCATATTGAGACAATAAAATATTCTATAAAGCATAGCTGTAAAATTCTCTAATGGCATGAAATTAAGGTCTGTTAGGCGTATTTTTTCCTGTGAATAAGTTGTACTACATTTCTACAGAGTATTGCTAATATTCTTTAAAATTAACTAGACTAGATCTTGTTACAATGAACAGCCAAAATTCTTGTTCTATAAAACATACAAAAAATCCATTCATTTTCTCAGAAGCTGTGAGCTTCTGTGACATTCATAAGTTTAAAACCCATGCTATAACATAACAGCATACTGAATGATAAGAACCACAAGGTACAGTACATAAACCATGAATTATGCAAGCTGTAATGAACAACTATAAGCTTTGTTACTAATGCAATACTGGCAAAGCTTTACAATTAAATGCTTGAACTATTTAGCCTCCAGTTTCATATAAGCAGTAGTGTATTAAATAATAAAAAAAGAAAAATTTAAGAAGTCTAAATGCCCAACAACAACAAACACCATTCTTTGCCATCAGAAAGCATTGCAGGATCAGAACCAAACTGCGTACATACAGTTAGCACATAAAAACAGAAGTAGCATCATTAAGATTTACTTGTTAATGATATTCATGTGTGATAAAAAAAAATCCACCCAACAAATTAGAGGAGCGTTCCTGTTTAACACATGGACCACATTATCAAAACCCATCTCCAGGGCAAAAAGAATTATTTTCAGAATTAATCTGTCAAATAGACAATGACAGCTATCAGAAGAAGCTGTTTAGCTTCAGTGTTACTGAGATACCTGAAGCTAAGGAAAAACAAATTGAAGTGTTTCCAGCTTTAATAGAGAACTGTTCTGTAAGAAGGTCACATTCCCAAACCTGGCTATTGAACAGCATGAGGACAGACTTTGAAAGGATCCCAGAACTCTGCATCCAGACTTCAGTACTCAGTTCCATGCTGTTATTTAATGCCTTGACTTTGTTCATAGCTAAGCAGTCACTGTACATGTGCAGTGATAATGTCTTCATGTGAGACTGCCTCAGTGTTTCAGCTACACTATCTGCAGGGTTAGAAAAGTGATGGGGGAAGAGTACTGCCCCTACAACATCACTGATAAAACCTGCAGGAGAGAGTGAGCAATATATATTTTTAATTAGCAGATTCACTTGTGTACTAAACAGGAGGATGCCCGTTTCCACGCCATGTTCCAAACACTGCTTTTTTTACTATAAAGTTGCACAGCACCATCTCCCCCCAGCAATTATCACAGCCACAATTACAGCTACAGGAAGAAGCATCCCATAAAAGACTGTGATAGGAAATGAAAAAGATGACCTGTTTCCCTTATGGTTCATATTCCTCAGACCACGAGGAGTCTGGGGATGCAAACAGTCTTTACAATGTTACATAGTAGTAGATAAGGCTTTCTTCAGATAATCTAAGAAAGCTCGTACTCATATATCCTGGTCCTCATGGGTGAATTTCACCATCCTGGTATCTGTTGTGGGAACAACACAGGAAGTGCAAGCCAGAAGGTTTCTGGAGGGTATTGATAACCTGACGTGGGTGACTCAACAGCTCACAAGGGGAATGCTATGAACAGAAAATTACAGTCAAGGAAGAACTGGTCAGGGTAGTCTTAGCCCACAAAAGGCTGAAAGACTGGAGCATCTGTCATAGGAGGAGAAGCTGAAAGAGCTGGGGTTGTTTAGCCTGAAGAAGGCTCAGAGGGTGATCTCCCTGATGTGTCACCTGATGAGTGGGATGGGGAAGGATGACTGAGACAGACTCTTCTCAGTGGTATTCAGTGACAGGAGGTGAGGCAATGGTCAGAAATTGAAATACAGGAAACGTGCCATTTAAAAATATGAAAAAATTTGTGGTGGCGTGTGCTGGATTTTTACTGCAAGAGTGAAGAAACTGCACAGGTGAGGAAATAGGTTGCTCAGGAGGGTGGTGGAATCTCCATCCTACTTAACACTTGACTGGGCAAAGTTCTTTGTAACCTGCTCTAGATGACTCCACTTTGAGTAATGGGGCTGGACTAGGCAGACTCCAGATGTCCCTTCCAAAATTCAACCATTCCACAACTCTGTTGAAATTATATGATGTAAACTTTTGCTTGTGTACTTCAAGTTTCCCCTCTCAGTAGACACCCCACTTTCCCACCAACCAGCATGCAAGCTACAACTTCAGGATGGAGTAAGAGACAAGGGTGAGCACAGACTTTTGCATAAGTTGGAATTTTCCTCCCTGGGCTCTGAAGACCTATGCACTACACCTAAACTGGACCAGGCTATTTAATACGTGTCTACTAGGACAGCAATAGCCATAAAACCAGTCAACATTTAACTGTTCAGATGCTGAAAAAGTTTCACGTGCTAAAAGCAAGGTATCTTTTACTAAGGTTATACTGCCTTTTGGATTTAGGAATTTGTCAAAAAATACTTGCCAGCTTCACCAGTTCAATACAACTCAAAACAAATAAGCAAAATTTTAGAGTGCAGTCAAACACTGATGAGATTATCTGTCCTTCAAGAAAAAATAGTTACAACTTTATATCTGTGTTTGTGCCTCCTCTGAAAGACTGTGCAAGAAGAGACATTTATATCATTTTAGACAACCTACATTTGGATAATTGATTTTGAAGACATATCAACGGAGGGATATGAATATACAGTTATGGATAACAGAATTTGAATTAAGCCATCTGCATGCTACTATATACAATGACAGATAATTATTTAGAATCGATATACTGTAAACTCCCATAAAACCAAATTAAATGAAAAACAAAACATGGTCAGTTCACCAGATTCCCAAAGAACTAAAATTCAAAGCAGGAGCACATATAAAGACTGGATAGAGAAAATGAGGCTGAACTGTTTATTTAGTAACCATGAAGTGAATGTGCTACTGTTTTCTGACCATCCCATGGTGAAGCCACGGTGCAGAGAGCTAATCCCTGTTTCTCACCAAAACAGACAGGAATGCACACTGGATAATTTGTTCCTACTGATGATATCATTCTGTGAAGTTTACTGTTTTTAATAAGGAACAAGTTTCAGTCTTCTCTCACTTTCTCCCATGTACAAGATCAGATCAGCCTCTCAGTGACCTACTTTATGAGTCACAGTCCTCACTATTTATGATTCAGAAAAACGTCTTCTCTGACAGTATTTCCCAGACTACTGTGGGTTCATTCCAAGAACCAATTTCATCTTCATTGGTTTCCTACAGGAAACCAGATCAACTTCCTATGATTTTATTTTCCTTCATTTCGGCATGGCCTACATAAACTAACTGGAAGTGAGAGTGATAGAAAACTTTATTCTGCACAAACACAAGCCAATACAAACACCACCAAAAAAATCCTGAAGACGTCACCAGTTCAAAGTGACCAGAATGTGAAGCAAGCTAAGATTAGAAGTTCTTCTCCCTCCTTCTCCAAACACGATGCACACAAGCAAACCCAGTAAGTTTATATAACCACAGTTTAATGCTAACAGCTGTTCAGGTCTCTGGTGACGACATTCACCTGAACAGATGGTCAAGTTCTACTCCCTCTTTCAACACTGGGAATTGTTTTAAAATGGTAAACTCTGTTGGACTGTTTGTAAGTTCTGCCAATAACACAGTCAAGGCCCCCAGCCACCTCAGTCAACAGACTCGGGGTGCCTACCTTCTCTCCTCAACTGCAACAACAGAAGTACTACTGGAGATGCTAGGAAGCAAGCACACCTTGAAGAAGTTCATCTAGACTTCCAGTGGGACTGCTAACATTGCCTAAGCATCAGCCTGCTGCATCCAGGCCAGCTTCTAATAGAGCCATTTTCATTGTCCTCCGGGACACATTAGATTTCCAAAAGCCAAGTCTCAGTGCCAGATCTGCATTGGCTCAGAATCACAGAATAGTTTGAGCTGGAAGAGACCTAGAAGGTCCAACTCTTAAGTGAATCGCCCATATGGGAATCAAACCCACAACCTTGGCATTATTAGCCCCATGCTCTAACCGAGCTAATCATGCAGTGAGGCATTTGGGGAATAATCCTTCCCATATCCCATGGCAGAATCATCCAAAAATCTATAGCAGCAGCAGCACCAGCACCACTATTATACCCCTTCCTTCCTGCCCTCCCAATGCTGCCACCAAGCTGTTGCAGCTGGAGCAGGCATCTGGAGACAGATGATGCTAGCATGGTACTAACATTCTAGTCCCAAACTAAGTGGGACAAGTAATTTCCACAGAGATTGATATACAGTGAATCAATTCAAGAAAAGGGATGCTGGGACACCTAGCTGTGGACTGAAAATACCCAGCATAGTTTGCTGGCTCAGATTTCTCTCTGCAAAGCAGCAGTTCAGTTATCTTCTGGACCATCTTCTGCCCCTAGACTCATACAGCCCTGCTGTTATACTGCAGTATGTGAGCTAATAAACCAGACCCATGTTTAGCATAGATAATTCAATCATGTAAGCAAATTAAAAGCAATATCATTTTCATTTCATGCCGGTATTCCGCTCTGTGTGTCGTCAATAAGTGCAGTCTTCCAATGGGATTTCCTCCTGCTGCGTTTCAAGGCTTACAGAGTGATAGGAGCAACACGCTGCTTTTGTGGCAAGGCCTACTTAGAAAACTAAAGCCAAACTGATTCTCATGAGGCTCAAATGAAAGCTCACTTCTTACCTCAGAGAGGCCAGGGAATATTATCACTTTAGAATGCTTACACGTTGCAAACAGTAAGGACAGGACATATGACTGATGCACAATTTATTTCAATGACAATTTGCTACCTGAACATCAGCTTCAGTTTGTAATCATGCAGTATGAATGAGGAATAAATAGTGGTCACTTGGTAGTAAACTGACCTTTTAAAGCAATGTAGCTTAATAAATGTAAACCACAAAGTTATTGCCTCTACTATTCATTTTCTATCCTTTTGATGCAGCAGTACTTGCCAGGGTCAAATTACTAGTTTTTAATGAGCTCTTTTTATTCCAGTTTTTCTAACTTGATTTTTGTAATCAAAATCCCAAAAGTGTTGTAATACTGCAAGTAGTAGCAGAGCTGTTTTCCCTGTTTGTAGGTCAATATTTCAAAGAATATTGCCTGCATGAGAACTGGTATAGGCAAAGCCTTTCTAGAAGTGATGCATTCTGATAAATGTATTGATATTAAACAAACCAAATAATGTTGTTTTAAGTACTGCTTGGCCTGCACTGCATAATTTCTCAGCTAGGACTGATCAGCAGCAAAGCCTACAGCAAAAGTTGTTTCACGTGACAGAAAAACCAGATTTTTAAACGTGGATTTTGTTCACAATGGCAGTTTAAACTTTTTTATTCTGACATCTTAATATATATTCAGTAGCAAACTCATGCAGTAATTTAGCACCACAGCAAACATTACTATTGTGACTGAAGGCAGTGTTTACCTGGTGAAGTTAACAGTTGTTAAAATGGCTATAAATGCTGCAGTCTAAAGTAATCAAGGTAATATACCAACACCACCACCACACATTCAGAATTCTCAGTGCTAGAGGAGGTTACTCACCTTGACATGGCTCTGAGCTCCCAGGTTGTAAATCTCAGAGGGTTTGACTTCATTAATGATCTTCACCAGGCAGGTGCTGTCTGTGAGATCCCCATAGTGCAGCTTCATGTCTTCAGAGTTCAAGAACACAGAGTTAATACACTTTAATCTCTAGACATTCTTGGTCCATGTCCTATTTCAGGTTAAGGTCTGAATAAATATTTATTGGAAAAAGTCAAGAGATCACTAGCTAAACTTGGTTTTGCTTGGTTTTTTTTCCTCTGCTTTAAGCACAAAATACATTTCCCCATAGGAGTAATGAATACTATTTCAGATTCTTTTTTCAACAGTCTTATTTATCTAGCAACACTTGTATCATTTGTTTAATAGCTTACACTTCATTTTCCCAGGTTGTATAAATAAGTTAAATGTCAGATACAGAATTCCAGTCACAAAAATAGGGCATTTTTTAGTTTGGGCTTCTAATCTTTCACTCAAAAATGTTTTAATAACTTCTTAAGCATCAATGGCTTTCTTCTCCTTCCCAAAACGTTGCACACGTTTTAGTTTCTCACTGTAATTTCACAACACAACAAAAATGTGTAAGGTACTTACTAGATGAACACTTAGATAACATTACAATACAACCTGCTGCTTTTGTTACTACTGTTTTTCCAATTAAAAAAATACAGATACACACTGGAAGGGAATTTAAGAGAACAATTTAACTGTCAATGAAACATGCTTTGTGATACTACACATCAAAATACCACAATTGGTTAGATGCAGATGTTATTTATTCTTTCCTGACTTCAGTTTCTTTCTAATTTGTGTGTAAAAAAGTAGGTAAGAGCATGAAACAAGCTTCTGTCAAAATTTAAAGAGCAAATTGCAATGATTTATCAAGTTGTCCTTGTTTTCAGACCCTGATCTGTCAAGAAGATGCTGCAAAAGTGAAATTCCCAACACAGATCTTTTTCCTTTTATTTAAAAAAAAAATTTAAAAAATCAAACAACCACACTGCTATTCACAGATCTTTCCAATAAAAAGTCATAACTATTAATGAATTATCTGTTTACATTTACTTGCTATATTTCTATAGATTTTCATTTGATGTTTATGACCTTAATAACTTTTTTTTTTTGTCCTGAAATACCAGGTTTATTACAAGAGATATGAATCCACAGTAGATTTTTTAACTGCTGTTGAGATATGTGAACTGTTATTATTTATCCTGGTTTAGGTTTTTCTTTTTTTTTTTTTTTTTAACAGTATAAAACAGCAAGGAAGTTAACAGATCATGCAGTTCTCAGATGTTCAGTCCTGTACGTTCCCACAAAACATGTGCATGAGGTTCTTCATGTTGATAAAGTAATACAGCCATGGTATATTCTTGAAATTTGTTTTCACATCCACATCACTTGCAAAGGACATTCTGAAGAGACTTCAGACCCAGCTGAAGTTTGGCTAACAGGTAATGCTAGGCAGAAAAGAGATGCCAGAGCCCATGTTCCTCTTCCTACACCAATGACATGCAGTCCTGCCACCACCCCCAGGCCAGAGAGCAGTTTCAGAGCTTCCCAGGGGAAGGTGGCCTGCCAGCTAGGCTGACCGAGGCAACAGGGACACCAGCCCACTATTACCATAAATTTAATGCTCTCAAGGGAAGTGATTATTTTGGTCCACCACCAAGTCTTCAAAGCTTCTGGCCCAAATGGCCTTTCTGAAGGGGAGAAGGGAATGAAGCTATGTTCACTTCCTGACCCATGGGAAAGAGGTCTTTCAAGAGTGAAAGGCTAAGTGGAAAGACTTACTAGAAATGGGGTTTATTTGGTGCACAGATTTATAAACACAGATCAAATGTCAGAACCTTTGGGGTTTAGTAATATTATCCAATCTAAGAAAGTCCTTAGCAAGCAACAGCTGGAGGGTTTGCTTTAGGATACACCTTGTCTTCCTTCCTGTGCTCCCTACTTTTTTCATACAAAGAGGTTCACTGTCTATGAAGAGCACCATCTTGCAACACGCGATCGATTCCTCACGGGAAAAACACAAATGGCAAAGATAAAATTAGGGTTTGCTCACATCAACCACTATTGCTTCTTTGCTTCCTCCAGTACTGCCTGGAAACCCATTGTTTCCAAACAGTTTCCATGGAGCAGCCTTTCCTGAGATTCCAAGTCCAATTCCTTCTCCTCCTCCCATTCATATGGCTGCATTCTTCAGTTAAAGGAAAATGAGATAAGTGGGGAAAAAAATTAACATCTGCTTTCTCTTTTCTTCCTTCCATCCCTTTCCTTAAATGTTTGTATATACATTTATTGTGATCTACATTGTCTTCTCAAATCACTTTTCATATTCACAAGATGGTCCTCACAATGCACAGGTTCCTGTTTGATTTCATTTTCTTCATTCTACCTTGTAAGCCAAGAATGCAAGTCATGGGAAACAGTTCTTACATTGTTCTTGACAGAAAAACAGGTTTCAGTATTCTTAGCAAAGATATTTTGTTCAATTCTACCCCTCTATTAATCAGATATTTTAATGAGCAATGTAGAGTAAGTAGCAACTAATCAGAGCAATACCATGTCAAAAATGAAGCATTAAAAAAAAAAAATTACAAGCAAAGATCAAGTGAAATCTGTAATTTGCATTACATATGAAACCTGATTAAATTAGGCTCTGTTTAAACATGGTGTGAAGCAGACTTCAAAAACACCACTTATTTACACCATGGAGGTATTTGTTGTTAACAATACCTTAAACTGGATTATTTAGGACAGCATCAGTTTGCACAACTCTACAAAATAGACATAGCATGGAGAACTATATGCTTGTTAATGTGCTCAATCCTTCTGCTGAACTGGAGCCATCTAACATTTGAGCTGTTTCTCACTAAGGGAGCAGTTAATTTCCTTTAAGATAAAATAAACATTTGCCATGTGTACCCTAAAGGTAATAATTCCAACTTTCCAAATTATCCTTGGTAACAGAGAACAAAGTAAATTTTGGCAAGGTTCCAAGAGCAGAGACTTTCCATCAGGAAAAGCAGGTATTCCCTTCCTTGGGTGCAGAAATTCTGAGGGAAGATTCATTCTTCCTGTCATCATTAAGAGCTGATCATGTCTTATTCATGCTCTCACTCAGGCTGTTTCCAAACCTTCACCTCCATCAGACACCATGGAGCTCATGAGGAAACACAAATGGATTACTCAAGACAACTGCCTCCAAAAAACCCATGTTTTACTATTCTAATATCTCAGTATTTTTAGCCTCACATAGCATTTTGCAGCCATTTTCTAACTGTTACTGCCCAGCTATGTCTGAACTCTGGCACCATTTCTACACAGCACAAAGTGCTTTCCTGGGTCCCTCTCATATTTTCCACTCTTCAAAACTCAAACAAAGAAGAGTATCCATATTTCATGCCACACCTTCTTCAGAGAAGAACAGTCACTTTTCTTTCCGAGATAGAGCAACTAGATAACTCTAGCAGAAGAAAACCTGATTCCCTTCATGTTCCCAGGGATCTTTCTCCACCAAAAACACAGCACAGGCTAAATATAACATATACCACCTTAAATATAAAAGCAAAGTCTTACTTCCTTCAATGTGAGCTTGTGGGTTCTTATAGAGATGTTCAATCCGGCCTGTATTAAAAGAACTAGACCGACGAACGATGCCGTGCACCTAGGGATTGAACAAGGAAAAATACAAAAGTGCTAAGCATCAAGAGGAAAGCACTCACTACCATCACTCAAAATTTTCATGTACATAAGCCTAACCCTTTTATCATATAATCAGAGCTCATCTCTATTCCTAAAGATGGACAGTTATCCAATTCACAAACATAATACTGGGAGATGAGGTCAGGTGCTGTCATATTTACTTTAGCACCCTTGAGTGGTTTCCCTTTCTCCCTTGTTGACACCAGTAGCAGCCCAAATATCACATACAGTACAGACGGCACACTGAATTGCCCCAGAGCACCATCCCCTAGTTAGTGAGACTTGACAACATTACTGGAGTTGAAGAAGCAATGTGTGAATGCCAAGAAAACCAGTGCTCCCTGGTTGTAGAGAAGTCCTTCTGCAGGCAGAGACAGGCACAGAAAAAGCAGCAGCAGGAGATGGGGCTATGGAAAGGACAGAACGGGCAGAGTGGAGAGAAGGGGAGAAAGAAGGGAGACAAGGGAAAGAAGGAGCAGCAGCTGCAAGGCCCAAATGTATTTTAAAAATGAGCTGTCATTCACTTTCTGGGGTGTTGGAAGAACAGCCAGAACAGTCAGTGCTGTTTTGTGGACCTCATGAGTCACTGTTCTCCAGTGGGTTACAAGAGACACAGACAAGCCTAAGGCTGAAACCCAGCTTGGGAATTTCCTTTAGCCTGCCACGATAAATAAGCTGGTGAAAAAAGCTACACTGGTTCTGACTAACATTAAAGAAAAGAGTGTTTGTGCCTAATACATTAGAGAAATTGTTCGAACACTGCCCCTGTTTCCTCCTGCCCTGTAAGACAGCCTGACGATGCCTGCTGCCAAAATTCATGTTAGCTTTGGTTACCACCTACAGAAGTTGTGCTTGCACAAATGAAATCAAGCTTAAGTATCTGACCGTTCTCCACCTCTCCCTGGCTTTTATTTCTGAAAGTGATCCCTTATACTCTGATGCATCCTACACTTGGTTTGGTAAGGCCATTCCTTTACTCTCCCACTTGACGTTAATTTTTGAGAATATAGCAGCAGGAACAGGCAGTGTTCAGGGTTTTGGTTTAGTTTGGGGATTTTTGCTTTACAAACACAAGCTATGGTTAATGACAAAGAAAATGTTTTTCATTTCATCTTAAGTCCAAAATTTAACCACGTATAAAGGTGTACACGACTGCAGATTGGGACCAATTTGCTGATTTAAGAATGATGTTGTGGTGGCAAGATTTAAAAGAGCTCAATAACTTCATCTTTACAACTTACAAGTCAAATTTATGATGCCAATTTCCTTGTAGAAAATCTCTTGGGTGTCCTGTCACATTGCTTACCACATACCATGTTCTACAATTCAAACTAAACTTTCCAAAACTGAATAAAATATTTGCACTTTCAGGATCAATGAGGCACTGAGAAATGTGTCCCCCAAAAGAAATTTTCATCAAATAATGAATTTATGAAAATAAAACATGTAATTAAAAGCTCTATCAAAATATTTCTTTATAGATTCTGTGGATAATTTACAGGGACATGAAGCTTACAGAGAAACACTTTCAAAAAAAGACACTTTCTTAATAACTTCACTTTCACAAATGATGCTGAAAATATTTTGAGTACTCAAATGAACTACTATTTTGCCAGGTAAAATATCGGACTTTAGCAGTTTTAAAGTAACTAATTATTCTGACGGAAGCTAAGTGAGGTGCTCAACAATAGGGGATGCTTAGATTAAATATTATGAAAAAATTTCTTCATGGAAAGGGCTGTCAAGGACTGGAACAGGCTGCCCAGATAAGTAGTTGAGTGACCAGCCCTGTAGGTATTTAAGAGACAAGTAGATCTGGCATTTAGAGACATAGTTTAGTGGTGAACTTGGCAATGCTGGGTTAAGAGACGGACTGGATGATCTAGGAGGTCTTTTCCGATCTAAATGATCCCATAATTCTTCCAGCAAAATTAAATATTTTGGCTTAAAATTCTGATGAGAGACTTCTTGAGCACCCAGTTATCTATCTCTGAATCAAGTCATGCTGAAATTCATGTTCAACTGGACGGTTGACCAATAAGTCAAATCTTGCCAGCTCAAAAGCTTGATGAAAGATTGGACTTGCAAGAGCTTTATGTCTGCTAATGACAGTGATGCAAACGTTTGACCAACGAGATGGGCTAAGTGCAATCATCCCAGAACTTCAAAAGATTCAGAACAGACAAACCCAGAGAGCCTGTTAAATCCAGCAATAACAAGAAAACATGCAAACCCTGGCGGTTTTTTTCTTTTCTTTTTTTTCTTTTCTTTTCTCCCACTCCTTATTCTGGTATGCACATACAACAGCAAGAAAACCTGCCAAATGCTTAATCCATGACAGCAACGTTACCATAAGAAAACTGATGAAAGGTACCTTTGTCTGCATGGGACAGGTGAAATGCAAACTCTGTGACAAGCCAAAATGTGTGCAAACTGGTTAATCTAGTTAAGAATGTATCAGTGGGTTTTTCGCAACAGAGCCAGATCTTTAAACACATTGAAATTCACAAAAAAAAAAAAAAAAAAAAAAAAAAAAAAAAAAAAAAAAAAAAAAAAAAAAAAAGTCAAATGAAGCATCCCAGATAGGGAGGCAATCAGTTATCATATGTACAAATGGAATGGAGAAATAGTAAAAAAATAATCAATTTACAACACTGAAAAACCAACTTTCAATAAGCAAATCAATCATTAAAGCAAGAGAAAGGATGGAATAAGCAAGGCAAGATTAACCTGTACAAAAGTATGGAAAACACAGACTGTCTGAGAAGAGACTTCTCACTAAGCTATGAAGCAGTATTACAACAGAAGTAATAAAATTCAATATTAAAACAAGCCCTACCTTTTACTAAAACCCCAGAAAAGACTACATTGTGGGGAGATTAATTTGACCACCCCATTTCCTTCCATTATCATACATTTTGGAAGCATCTTTTATGACCAAGAAAGCAAATATTCTTACACTTATGCCCACATCAGTTCAAACCCATCAAATCATACCATAACAATAGCAACAATGTGATTGTTGTTTTGCTGGACCACAAGAAATGTGATTTTTGCCAAGGAAAATTATGCAGCAAGATGGAATCAGACTCCCCTTATTTCAAGTAAAAAGTAAGCAAAAATCACGTGCAAAGCAATAATTAATTAACCCAAGAGAAAATGTAGAAAGTAACCATACCAAAGTACAACTTGTTTGGGGTTTGTTGTTTGGTTTTTGCTTTAGGGTTTGTTTTTTTCTTTTTAAACAGAGAAAGCAAAATGCACGGTTTTCATTGCTGAAGTATAACTGCCAAAATAAAAGGGGCTTTACTGTGGAGAGAGAGAGAGTTGGGGAAAGAGAACAAACAAGAGATTCTTATTCCTTTATGTGGTATATTGCATCATAAATTATTCCCTAATTCCTTACAGTTTTGGCTCACACAGGTCGCTGCTTATCTGAGCTGGCGGGAAACATGCAAAGCAGCTGTACCCCGAGGAGAAGAGGGAATCCACCAGTGGACATTAGATGATAAATAGTACAATAACCTGGCATGATTACAGGCCATGCTGCACATTCCTCTCTGGAGTTTTGATTTGTTATCTAGGACTGGAGTGGAAAACATACACAGAGAAGGACAGAAGCAGAGGAAGCGGGCTGGAGCTGCAGCATCCAAACGACTCCATCAGCCTGTAGCCAGTCACCGAGTCACTCACCTCGTAGCCTTTTTCCAACAGGAACTCAGCCAAGTACGATCCATCCTGGGAAGAGTAAGATATAGGAAAATGTTAGAAACACATTGAATAGGCCTGGGAGATTTGGACCGCTTAAGATCTCAAAAGAGGGAAGAAAAAAACTCATAGTGAGTAGACTGGGTAACAAGCACATACTTTGATTTCTCCAGATTCATACACCAACCTAAAAATACTACAGACTCTCTTTAGTTAATGTTAGACTACGAAGCAGTATATTTTAAGATACTTGCTTACAAATGCTGGTTGAGAACTCCCATCTCTTGAATCTCTTCCCAAGTTCCATTATAAAGTGCCTGGGGATTATCTTTCCAAAATATCCTAACCACAGTCATTGAATTTGAACTATTTTGGAGATAGGGAAGGAAAAACATACCAAAAAAAATAGCACAAGCTTGGCATTCTCTGCAAACCAACGTGCCTCTGTAGCACCTTGTCATGCTGGCATCTCCCTTGCACAGACACTCCTTCCACAAAGCTTCTGAAGGCAGCAATAATTCTGCCTTGCCTGACCTACTGAGTTTTCAAAAAAATCCCTAGCACACCTTATATTTAAATTACAGAATAAAAGCCATTTTCATATTTTATATATATCACTGAAGGTTGAGAATTTGGGTCATTTAATTTCAGGGATTTTTCTTTTTCTTTTTTTCCTCCTTTGAAATCTTTGTCAAACTTAAATGATTAAGCTCCTCAAAAGCAAATACTTTAAAATACATGCTAGCACATGTTTTCCTGAACTAAGAGGATTTTCCTGGCATGACCATTGCCAGGATTACCAAAACCAATAAGTCATACTGTCTTTATAAATGTGTACACACCATCACAAACCCAGCAAAGTTTACCCCTCCAAAAGAGTTCTCACTAGCGGGTCAGTGAATATTACCCACACACAAAGTCTGCAGCTTTCACTGACTTCTTGAATTGGTTGTTCCTTTAATATGCAAATGTATTCCACCAGACCCAAATGACTTGCTACAAAAAGACCATAAAACAATGAGATGCCACCTATGCTTATAGGTTTAAACTGTTATGTGGATCTGTTCTGTCATGATCATGGCCAGAGATAGTTAAGAACAAAACTAAACAGATATCTCTCTGATCATCCCTTAAAAGCATGTTGCTCCAGAGAAAAACCTTTTTTTTTTACCTCAGTTTAAATGAACTTTTGTTGTCTCATAGACAGCCTAAGAAGAATAACACATTAAAGTAAGAAATTTTAGATGCACTAGGAGGCCCTACAGGAGCAGGGCTGCCAAGGGAAATTGCTTACTGCATTGATGGCAAAATCCTGGGGTACATGCATGCAAAATGGCACAGTACAGTGCACAAGGGGCACATTGCTCTATGTTTAAAACTGCAGCATTAGAAAAAGAATTACTTTATGGTATAAATGCTTCATAAAGTCTCACACAGTCTAGAAGAGGTTGAAACCAAGAAAGTGTCAGCTTATGTTCTTCTCCCACTACATGTACCTGTGTGTGTGCACAAATCTTTACAGGGCTAGAGCCCTGTAAAAGCCGTCACCAGTCTATGACACCAGTTAATTGGGAAAATAACAAACCACATACCATGGCTTCACTGCAAGAATATGCACATCAAATGATAATAACAAGATTCTACTGAAAGGATAAACTCAAACAATATTCAATGGAAACTCTGGAGAAACATGGGCACCAAGGGCGAGATGACAGTTACTTTTAATGCTTTTGTCATTTTTTTCATTAGCAATTCCTCCAGGATTTAGCAGAGAGGGGAAACTTCCTAGTTCTCCTTGGTTGCTCAGTCCACTGCAGCAAACAAATATAAATAAAATTAAGAAGGAGGTGAAAAAGTGGGAGACCCAGAGAGTGCAAAGGAGATGAAAAAAGAAAGGCTGTGATTACCTAGCAAGTTGATGGGAAACAGACTTAACTAAGATTGAACCCTGTCAATAAGGTCTTGTTCTTCTCACCC
Organism: Corvus brachyrhynchos; assembly: GCF_000691975.1. Taxonomy (NCBI): domain Eukaryota; kingdom Metazoa; phylum Chordata; class Aves; order Passeriformes; family Corvidae; genus Corvus; species Corvus brachyrhynchos. The sequence continues at coordinate 1,232,054 of NW_008238959.1, forward strand.
AGGCCATTGCTCAAAGTTTCCAGTCGCCCTGGAACATTTTGAACCAGCAGTGGCACTTGCTTCCTCTGTGCTTCCTTTCCAGGTCTATCAAGTGATAGGGCAGGGCTTTACAATGAGTGGGAAACAGGCAGCAAGTGTGAAAGCTCCTGCTTTCTGGCTCTGGCACAGCACAGCTGATTTACTGTCTGGTAATCGCACACAGTGCAGATCCGCGCTGTCCTGCGCTGCGATACCGTATCGCACATGGCCCCGGGGTTCACGTTTCCCTTCCTTTTCTTTTCAGTACAGCAGCCTGTCAGTGTGAATGGCAATCATAACAGTCATCAAAGACTCAAAGAGTTTGCAGCTGGTAAGGACAGCACAGTTTCCATCTTCTCCTAATGAGGTCAGGGAGTAAATATTAATAAATAAGCTCTGTAAAGTGGTTTAAAATTTTATCCATAGGAGACTGTATTACGCATATAAATTCTATTATCAAAGCTATTGATTTGCATTTATACTACAAATAGAGTCTTCAAGGTACAGGAATTCCTGAACCAGAAAAGGGATATTAAAGGAACTAGGTGTTAAAGTATTATATAATTAAGGTGCTATTATACTTTGAGAGCTTAGTTTTGCTAATGTAAAGTACCCAGTTAATGCTACTCAGTTTATAACAAATCAACAAAATATCAGAAGACAGAAGCACACCTCTGTGTGTGGACAAATCAGTCTTGAAAGAAAATTGCCTACAAACTGCCTTTAAGTAGGATTACAATGAGGCCTGGCTCCGTACAGATATGTCAGACCAGCTTGAACGATCAAAACAGTTTAACAAGACTGACTAAATGAACCACCTCAGTTAAAACAGCTCCTCCTCAGCACACTCTGGCACCTCAGATTTGAATCTCTGTGTTGTCTTCAGCCAAATAGTAGTTTGAAAGCTCATACAAAGAATGATACTTCAGCTGGTTTCCAAGACACAGCAGCAAGTTTCCAACTGCAGCTGCCTTACAACATGCCTGTAAAATTCCCAGACAAAAGAAAACAGCCACATAAACTAGTGTGAGACAACTTTAGGATGCAATATTTTATATTTAATACACTAGTTAATGTCAAGAACTTCAATAAGTTTTGACACGCTATCAAAGAAAAACACTTCCAACATGGTGAAGAAATTGAGACAAATGAGTTAGACAGTGCTTTGCCAAAATCATCTAGAATAAAAACAGAATCAAGTCTGACTTGATCCATGGGCAAATAATAGGATTATATATACAGAAAACTGAAAACAAGTGTAACTCAATAGCCTGTTTAGCAATCCAATCTCCTTTATTTTACACCGTTTTGCACAGGCAAGTTCCATTTGCAATGAACTCATTTGGGATTTATATTGACACATTCAGGGAAGGCTGCAAAAGTGACCTGAAATGCAATCCATCTTCATCCTCTTTCTTTGATGTAGCCAGTTCCAACACCCTTCCACAGAGCTCCTGGATTCAGGAACTAGGTAACGCCCTACCTGAGCATTCATTATCCAGAGGATTCCCTCTTCCCCACAGCTCCTCTCTGCTAACAAAGAGGAGTGGAAGTACTAGATGGATGAAGAAACAAGGGAAAAGAGGCCAAAGGGAAAAAAAAGATCAAGATGAGGAGGAATAGGGTTCTTTTACTACTACTCTTAAGGCTCCAGGAGAAGTATATGGAATGCTTTTTCAGAACAAGGGAGAAAGAATTAAAGACCTAACATAAATGATGCAAGTGTATTATGACCATACCACTGAGGAGAAAGGGCTCTCAGTTCCAGAGGAGTAATATAAACATTTGAAAAGAAACATCCCCACAGTATATCAAGTATTCAGAATTCATTACACCTTTGAAAAAAATGTGTAATAGTTTTCCACATACCATGGAAGAGATCAAAGATGCTTATACTTATAAAATTCAAAATTGATTGAGGCTAGTGCCATGCCCTTAGGAATAACTACAAAGGTGAGTTCGTGGAAGTTCAAACCAAAGGTGGCGTGTCAATTATCAAGGCCATTCTCAGCAGTTCTCAATTCCTTTTGAGCTATAAACTATAGCTGTGCTCTGCTGAAGTTTTGATAGGTTCAGTTAATCTGTTTGGGGGAAAGTCTATAGAAAAAAAGAGGCACACTTTAATCCATAGGACACGTGTTTATTTCCTGAAGGCACCTTTCTGCAACAACATCGCCAACAGTGCACAGTTGCTATTTTCATTTAGCCTTGTTGGAATGAATAATCCATCCTCCCATTAAAATCTACAGAACCAGTGCCACTGGTGGCCTTGCACAAAGAATTGTTGGTTCATCAACTTTTGAACTTCTGCACAGCTAGAAGCTAATGCTATTTCAGAGACTTATTCAACTGGAATATGGAGACAGATCCTTTGGGAGAGGAGATACACACCCCTCTAAAGCAACATCTAACTGATTTTAATAGCAGTCCGTAACAACCATTCATTTGCTCATAGCACTCCAGAGCAGTCTTCCTTAAAAATGAAAAATACATGAGAGTAATAAAGTAAAAAGTTATTTTTGTTGAAAAATGCATACTTCTAATAATTTCTAGTGATTTACAGAGGAAATCAGTCATTTTTTACAGATACTATAAAAAGAACAGTGCTACACTTTGTCTTAAGTCTTCAAGGTGATAATCAAGGTAAAGCATTAAAGCATTCATAAAAAGTTCCCCATACTGAAAACAGGAAAAACTATGAACTCTGAAGTATTTAACTGATTTATTAAAGCTGCCACCCTCCAGATGTAGTAGTTATTTTGCTATTTTGATTTGTATTCTGGCCAAGTAAGAATATAAAAACAAGTGTCCTTTTGTTCCTGCTATCAAAAGAAAAAGTCAAACGGCAATCAATGTTAAAAAAATACAATCTTTGCTTTAAAAGATTGTCCACTTAATCAAAAGTCTTGTAATTCATTAACTGCAGTGCAAAAAATGAAATTAATCAGGAGGAAAAGGTAGTAACAACAAGGAAAGCATTCTACTTGTATTACTCTGTTCTTTTCCAATTAAGACTTGTTTAAAGGCAAAAGAAAAGCAAAGTTGCTTTGGAAAAGTGAATCACTGTTATTTCCTAGCCTGAGCTCCATCTGACCTCATGCACCATTCCGCTGGTAAAGTATTAAGTTATATTAAGAGTTGCAACTGCAGTTACAGAAAACAGCAATAGGTTTTTCTTCCTCTCTCCCTCCCTCCAGTTGTCTTTATCTAAAACAACGTTATTCACATGATCAATATTTATAGCTATTCTACTGTGAACCTCAGCATGGACCCCTAGCTTAAAAAGTAAAGCTTACACCACTCTAAGGCTGCCACGAGCAGAAAAAACCTCTGTAATTCAAGTTTGCTCCTTACCAACCAGTCTGGCTTAACTTAAGCCAACAACAGGAAGGTATGTCAGTTCAATGTCATTGATTTTTTTTTTTTAAGTTGATATTTAAATATATAAAACCTTTAGTCTAAACCCCATATGATATTCTACAATAATCAAACAGCTTGTATCTATCACACAAACCTCCCCCCAACATTTCAGCTTGGGAAAAACAAATTGCACCAACAAACTGAGTATATAAGCTTTTTTCCTAATTGCAGGAACCTGTGGCACATAGTGTGTTATGTCCAAGCGCACCACAAATTTCCCAGTGACAACAGTCAGGTTCTTGATAGCTTTTTAGAAAAAAACCCCTAAAAATCATGTCCCTAAGCTCTCAGGTGTGGGCTTTAACATCAAGATACTCAAAATAACTGCTAGTTCTCAGATATGTCCGAAGAACTATTACTATAAAGAAGAATAGACTCGGTAGAGAGCCTTCTAAAACTTTTAAAAGTTATGAGCCACAACACCTTAGTTTTTTCTTCAAATATGAATGTCTACTATTGTATACTAATCTATTAGTACACTAATATAAACCAAACCAGTTTGGAATGCTGAATTTGAGAGAAACCCAGCTATACTTTTCTGTGTCACTAGTGATTGGAAGAATGTGTCTATAAACATGGAAATGCAAATCATATGGGCAACATACCAGACAAAAATTAAAACTTCTAGTGTATGTATGTAATGGGAAACCCATAACAGTTTTAAAAGTCACAAGATTAATGTTTTGCACAACCCTATTTCTTCAGAAAGGTACTGGTATCAGATGGTCTTTCACCCTTCCGAAATTGCAAGAGCAGCTCCAATCAGCAGCAGCTATGAGCATTTTGGATCTGCCTACCCTCAGAGTACCCAGACTAAGCCAACAGCCCCATTAGGTAACTCAATGACTCAGGGGGAAACCCCTCAATATGCAACAAATGCAAACTAACACCAAACACTACCCAGAGGAAACCCAAACGTACAAAAACCTAGTGCAGAAGGCATAGAAACCAGGAAACCCAGGACTAAGCTGAAGGCTATGTCCCCAAAAGAGTAACTTTGACATCAAAATTTCAAAGTTCAGAATTGTCACAGTAAAAATCCATAAAGCCCTGAAATTTTGGGTTCAGAGGAAATTCAGTGTCTTTTATGTTTAGGCAAATGAGTAATTCTGTGAAGTGACACCAGGAAGAAAAATGTGAAATCTTGGCATGCCACCTTTAAACATCCTAGAGTGGAAAACCAATAATAGCAGTAATAACATGGCTATTATTGTAACCTGGGGAGGCCGCCTGAACTTATGACCATAGCTCAACACCCAACCTACCAGAAATAATGGAGTCATCTCACTCCTAGACAGAGCCACTTTTTTTTTTTTTTTCCTTTCTCCAGCAGCCTAATGCAGCAGCTGAGGTTAAAGCTGTTTTCATTGTAGCACCAGCCTCTCACACTGATGGCTCAAGCAGGCTTTCTGCCACTCCTGCTCACCTCCTGAGTTTGTTACTTTAAGTTTAGCTCAAGACGTTGTTTCCTAAGAGTGCAAGGTCAGTTATTTGAGACAAAACAAAACACTGCACTTGCTATCTTGTTTGCATGAGATCAAAGCCTAATAAAGGAGAAGTAAATGCAAGTAGACCAGGAAAAAGCTTTTTAATTCATTCTTCTGAACTCAGCTTTACATATGGACATCATAATTTTGTCTGAAATGTAGTTTATTTACAGATAAACACAAAACCAGAAAGCATGTTCCAGTTGGAGGAGAGAAGCAGTGCACAGTAACCCAACTCTTATTTTCTTAAAAGTTTGCATAACGAGAAATTTGAAAATCTAGGAGGAAGGCTTGTTTAACAGCTCTCAGTCTTGCAATATTCACTTGGGTGGAAGAAAAGTGCTGATCCTGCAGTGATGTGATCTGCAAATCACAGGAGCAAACACTCTGTTTCTGGACATTTCAAGTTCTAGGAGTAAACAGCTTGCCTTACAACTGGTCATAACTCTCTTTGGTATTGCCTCTCTCAGTCAGCATGGTCTGAGCCCAGTTTTCACCGTTCTGGCATCTTCCGAAGCATAAAAAATTTTTTTCAGGAATTCTGTTTGTTCATGCAATTTCCACCTTTTTATTTCAAAATTCTCAAACTTCCCAAGTTTCAAAACCAGAGATCTTTAAAAGATGGTCTCTAATACTTTTCAGAGTTGTGGATTCAGAGGGGCCAAGAGACCAGCCAGCCTACGTGTGGTCATCAGCACCCTGAGCTCCAGGCAGCTCAGATTTCTCTTTACACCAGTAAGGGAGAAAAAGAGCCAAAAGAACCCAAAGACCTGTCACTACTAGGAAGCAATAAACTTCCTAGTAGTTCTGCAATAGAATAGAAAGTGAAAAATGTGATTGAAATTTCAAAACAAACAAACAAACAAGAAAAACCCTACAGAAATGCCAAAGCTATATTCTTATGGAAAGTATGAATATTTGGACCAAAATGCTACATATTCATTTACTGGCTTTACCTAACTATTTGTAACACCTTTTGTTCTGGAGAAATGGAAGAAACAGTAACAGGGGAGAAATTTAGCAAGAGAGCTCTTAGGAGCTGTTCTGCAGAGTTTACTGTACACACATGCTCTTCTACACAAAAGGGGGATGTTATGCATTTTGAGTCCTCACTACATAAATCTATACTTTAGTTCATTGAAAAATACCCAAAAATACAAGAATTTTAAGATGACTCTTCTTATGCCTTCCAAAACACATTCCTACCCAAAAAATAAATGCAGAAAAACAATTAGGGAAGTCAAAGATGCATGGTCTACAGAGATTTGAATACATTTTTTTTCCAAGGTAACACTTGCCAGAATTCCATGTTTTGCAAAATCTTTTTATTATGCCAAGGAGCAGTTTCATATTTGTTAGTTATTTTTATGCAAGAGTAAATACACAAAGGTTTTGTTGTGCTTTGGGTTTTTGGGCTTTTTGCAGTTTAGGATCTACTTGGTTTTTGTTGGTTTTTTTTAAATACACAATATATGTTCTATAGTATAACTGTAAATAAACATTAACTCTGTAGTAAAACATTAGTGAATGAACAGAAGTATTTATTCAGACAGTGCCTACCTTCCTCTCTAAGCAAAGACAACTCTTAGTGAAGATGGTTAACTATATAAAAACTGCACTCATGTTCAAAACATCGAAGCATAAATTGGCTGAAACTGGACATTAGACCCAATACCTCTGTTCCACGTGTCTGCTCTTGCTAATCAAGGACTCTGATGCCACATGGACTGAGCTTCCTGGTGGCAAGAAGCCAAGCAGGATAAGGATTATCTGGGCGATAGCAAAAGGATGCAATGTTTTTTCAGAGAAGGTTGCAGAAGGTCATCCTTATATTTACAGATACCATACAATGCCTTGTGTACCCAACTTCACAGCTTTCCCTTGTCAGCTTCAAAAGGGGAAAAAAAACCCACCCAGTTTCATTAATTGCCAAGGTTCTTGTGTAAGGGAACTAGAAACGGGAAAGTGAGCAGTCGCATTTGCTTATCCTATCTGTCAGGAGCAGGATTTGGAATAGACAACTACCACAAAACCAGCAGCAAAGCACCAATTCCTTCAATTCATACAGTATTAAAAATCACCTGCAGTCTGAGTTAGCAAAACCCTTTGTATCACCTTCAAGTGCAGTAATCAAAAGAATTCTTTCAGCAAGGTAGTTTTCATGAACAGCTTCCTAATTAAGGCAAGGACAGAGCAAGATCAAGGCAAAGCAACTGTTGAAACAGTTTAAAGATTTCCAAATTTTAAGCAATAGTTTAAATATTTACACATCAGTTTTGTTCCAATGAGTTATGCAGTTTTGCACAGATCTCTGAAAACAGAAGAACTATTTAAAACTTTCATGAAAAAGCTTTTAAGAAGCATCAAAAGAGATTTATTTTAAAGACCTTGCCACAAACAAGCTTCTTTCATTTGCTATTGCACAAAACCTGAACCTAGTTAAATTTAACTGTCTTTGCAGGCTGTGGAGAGATGGAGTACACGGGACACATTTTAATAATTTTTGTCTGTATTCATAGTGATTTCCTCTAATCTCAAGGTTTCTTTGCAGTTCATTTGAATGGCTTTGCGCCCTAGGAACTACAGGAAATTCTACAGAAACCTCCCTGTCTCACGAACTTTGTAAACTGCTCTGTTACATTTACTCCTACCAAAAGCCAAACACCACAGGATCACAGTGTTACTTCTTTGAAATTAATAAATTCTTTAATTGCTATGGGACATAAGGGTACACTTTAACTGAAAAAACACAGCAGTTTTTGCAAAAAGGCCAATGTGAAGAAAATAGTATCTACTTTTTTTATTACAAAATCCCTAGAACTTAAATACGGCAACATCCTATCTTTTTTTAAAGAAACATTTACAATTTCCATAGCAGGCGCAGTAAGAGAACTCTTGGTTTTGCTAAAAATCCAATGTAAACATGACATCAAAGTGTAAGGGGACCTCATTTTCAAAAACACAGGGACTCAAAACAGCCCATTTCTTTGAACAATACACTAGGAGAAGATAATCAGATGTGTATATATAAGCAGTTTTCCTAAAATGAAGTACACAGGTCCTCCTTTTAATGCTGTTAAGAATTGCAGATTAACACCACCATACAGCTATTTGGAATAGCCTTCAGGCTTCATATTTGCACCTACCATGTGGCTTTTGCCTGAGCTGAGCCAGCACTTCCATCAAATAAGGACAACAAATAGCACCTTATACCATATGAATCTTCTGAAATGCTTATAATGCTTAATCCCTACAATATGCTCCAAGTTGACAGGAAAAGAAGCTTCCATACTGGACTACATCATACATGGAAAACTAATTTGAGCAGCCCTTAAGGAGTTCTTTATCACCACACCAAGTAAGCTACTCTGCATCAAACCATCTGTCTTGTCCCTCTGCCTCACTCCAAGAGAAGGGGCATCATCTGTTTCCCTCCCATCTTTCCCCTTAAGGGTTATCTGTTATTTAGAAAGCTTGAAGAGGGATCATAACAGGACTTTTATTACCTGATTTTATGACCTGTGCCCTGATCAAACTATACACTACAGGGTACCCTTCAGATGAGCATCCTTACCCTTCAGCAGCCGATTGCATTTATTTGGGGCATCAGGAAATACACCTAACAAAGCCTCAAAAGTATTAGTGAATGCTTTTGTACTAGTGAACATGCTGGCAAGCAGTAGGTGCATACAACCAAACAGCTTAACTACTCTATCCTCACAGAAAAGTCTGGTCAGACAACATCACACCAGCAGGCATTTTGGAGGAAGTTATGTGCCTTATTGCAACCCACAAAGAAGTTTACAACAAACGGCTTCGAGGTGATGGCAGAACTCCACCTTCATGATCTAAGGCATCACAGGTACACCCCTTCCTTCCCTGTCCCTCCCAGAGGTCAGTCATGCTGCCTGACACACAGCACTATGTCTCATTCACTCAGAGCTGTGATTAATGCTGTAGTAATCTGTACCATCTGCTGTGTAGAGGCCATCCACAGACACAGGCAGCCTTCCAGCCACACACACACTGCTCTCATGGCAGACTTCCAAAGAAAAACTGTGGCTTCGTGTTTACACATCTTGTTTGTCAATATCACTTTGTTTCTTCAAGAACCTGGCAAACCAACGGGCTCAAAGGATGCTTGCTAGTGCAAAGCTGCTTCTTTCAGCA